>NC_048232.1:30096548-30418843 GCF_002007445.2 Ailuropoda melanoleuca | reverse complement strand
TCAGCTCAGGGCATGATCCCGGCGTTCCGGGATCGAGCCCCACATCAGGCTCCTCCGCTGGGAGCCTGCTTCTTCCTCTCCCACTCCCCTGCTGTGTTCCCTCTCTCACTGGCTGTCTCTCTGTCACATAAATTAAAAAAAAAAAAATCTTAAAAGATTTGATTCCTGAAAACTGAGATTTAAATGATAATTCTTTTTTTTTTTAAATTTATTTTGTGAAACACTGAGTTGAAAATGTGATTATAGGTGTTTTTAGAGACATTGTTGCCCAAGATGCAATTTTGAACATACATGGTTAAACAGTGTCTTTCTCTGACCTCAGGTCTTGAACCATTCTTTTTTGTAACAAGGCCAAAGAAAAGGAAAAGACCCCAGACTTTGGGGGTGATGATAAAATCCTCTTGCTGCTCTGCTGTTCTAAGAGATTTTTGTCTCTCCCAAATGCATCGAATAATCCTGGTGAGGTCACAGTTCCTTCTGCTTGTGGTGGTGTTGCTTTGCCTTGGGAAGGCCTTAGGGAGCAGACTGGTTTGGCCTCTCTCCTCATTTATGGCTGATGTTGGGGATGCCCATCATCCCTATCTGATGAAGCCATAGTATAATATTTGCTGCTTTTTAAAAAAAATTTTAATTTTTAAAAAATATTTTATTTGTGAGAGAAAGAGAGAGACAGCATGTACAAGCAGGGGGAGCAGCAGGCAAAGGGAGAAGCAGGTATCCTGCTGAACAAGGAGCCTGATGTGGGAGTCGATCCCAGAACTCTGGGATCATGACCTGAGCTGGAGGCAGACGCTTAACTGACTGTGCCACCCAGGTGCCCCAGTATTTGCTGATTTGTGGGGAAGCTTTGGCCCCCACCTTAGCTGTTGTGGGTCCTCCTGCCTCGACAAATTCCAGGGTTTTGGTCCAGAGCTGGGGTGGTTGGGGCCTCCCACTTCATCAGGCCTCATTTCCAGCACTCCTCCTGGTGTTCTGCTTTAAAGTGTGTGTAGATGTAACTGGGGCAAATTTCTCAGCTCTCTTGATACTCCTCAAGCCTAGGGCTAGAGGGAGGGGCAAAAGTCCCAGGTCTTCCTTCATACTGAAGTGACCTGTTAGAGCCTGTTACCGGCATCTATTTGAGTAAGTGAACAAACCCAGTGGGTTAGAAAATTATTACTTATGTATGATATGTGTCCCTTTTAAGATATTTTGATTGGTTGTTAGTTAAAAACAGTTGAGCTCCCAGGGTGGGGCTGTTGATGTTGATGGCCATGCCTCCTGTCATCCTGCCTTGCTTCCAGGAGAACCAAGCTAGTCAGCTGTGTGCATCAGAGCATTTCTTACCCCCATTTGAGGTGTGTTTATGCAAACTTTTGTGACTTAGCTTGGCTATAAATACTTGGCTATAAAATTTCAGTGTGTGTTACATAATTTATATGGGACTTTTTAAAATATCTTAAGTTGATTTAGGATCACTCTTTTTTTGCCTGCATTTTGAAGAGGACATTCAATTCTAACATATTTTTATAGCTGGGGCTCTGGAGAGCTGGATAATCATGAGAGAATTTCTGTAGTACTCATGGCATTAAATTGGCAGACATGCATAGAGCTTTTGTCCTAAATTGAAGGGTGTGTGTCACACAATACCTTGTCCTTATGATGTTTTAGATTGCAGTTGTGCAGACATGTTGTCTTCAAGAGTACTGAACAGGTAAAAAATGAGTAGATTATATAATGAGAAACATTGTTTTTGAAGTGAAAATTTTTAATATCTTACTCTTGCCATTTTTAGACTTAAAAGAACACAATAAAGATTTCCTTTTTCTAAGTTGAAAAAAAAAGTCCTAATTATCTCCAAATATGGAGTGATTGTAAAATATATAAGCCCTGAGGAGAGACCATTTGTTTTTCTTAAGCCTCTGTGGACGTGATTTCCTTGAAATTTTTTATGTTTTACCGTAATGTACTTTTTTTAAGGAAAGATTCAGTTTCTCTATGTGGTCCAAGTTCTGATACATTGAAGATGGAGAGTGTTCAGCAATGATCTGCCTGTCATAAGATGATAGGCATGGACTATGTCTTCCAGCCTGGGCACAGACAGGTATGCCAACTGTTTGTTTAAGGGATCAGCAAATGGAGTGTGGCTTATTCCAGAGAGTTTAGGGGATTTTCTTTTTGCTAAGTTGGCTTAGATCTGAGAAGGTCCAGCAAAGTTCTGGCCTTATTACTAGGTCATTGGCAACACTGATTGAAGACAGTGTGATTTTTGTTGGAGTGTATTTTTATATGTCACGTGGTGTCTGCTTGTTGAACTGTCTGGGCATGGTCACCCAGAAGGAGCAGAGGTGTTGACTGGCTCAGATATTTGTGCTGTCCAGGCTCTGTCACTAGAGCCTTCTTATAGAGAGGTCAGAGCACCATGGGGTACTTTGCTTACAGAAGGAGTGAGTGGAAGAACATTACCCAATGAAAGATAAATACACAGTGATTTTACTTTTTGAAATAAAATTTCTGTTTATAGTGTTTCAGTGAAATGTATTCCTGTTTGTGGATTATCATCCTGTTAGATGATAATTAAAAAAAAATAACAAAACTTTCTAAGTACAACTCTAACCAGTGCTTAAGTTCAGTGTTTTTTAGGTGATATAAATATTTTTTGTTAAAATAGCAACCAATGTAATGTAAAGGCAAAATTGTTATCAGTGGATTTCAAGGATTGGCTAGCTTTTGACATAACTCAGAAAACCAACTTAACGACAAAAAAGTTCATCCCTTTGTGAATCATTTTATTGTGCATTGTGGACTCTTAAGCATTCAGAACAGAAGAGATCTCACTCGTGTAAGGTGAAGGCAGGGGCTATATGGATAAGAGAAGTTTTAATTTATTTTGAATGTTAGGCAGTGGGATGTATCATAAAATCTAACACCTTCAGAGGAGAAAATTATTTAGAGCGGACTTTTGTTTATTATTTAAATACGACTTTGTTGTCAAGTGTTCCAAGTCAGAGGCAACTGTGAGAGTTCTGTTGAGACACAAATTCGTAGCATATCCCAATAGGGCTCCTATTCAGAGGGTTTCTGGTGTGGGAATCTGTACGATTGTATCTGTACAATGTCCAAGGTACTGGATTTTAAAAGATACCACGATGTATGGAAAAACATATTGAAGTTTCTGTTGTTGGAAGATATCCGCTAAAACATTAAATACGTAACTGTTGAGATCTGAGTTATCTGATGGTTGCAGTTTAGTTTTCCTGCCCCTGCCCATCCTCTGTAGAAATGCTTGGGTAGTTAGATTAGTTGGACCTAACAGAAGGAAGGTCCAAGAATGGGTATGCCTGGATTATTCCTCTTGTAATAGTTGAATGTTGACTGCTTCAGATGACTTAACTTTTGTGAGTGATAACAGGAAATTGGATTTGGGATGCAATAGAGACCAAAGAAGGAACTGTGGAAAGTGACAGACATTTTGGTCCAAGTGTTGACAAAGTAAAGCCAGTCAAAGGCTGCCCCTTTCTTTAGTTCTTGCCTTTGGGTTTAGGAATCTGAGAGAAGAATGGCACTTCCTATTTAGAAGACTGGAGTGTTGAGAAAGATTGTTCATAAATCATTCATTGAGTGNGACATTTTGGTCCAAGTGTTGACAAAGTAAAGCCAGTCAAAGGCTGCCCCTTTCTTTAGTTCTTGCCTTTGGTTTAGGAATCTGAGAGAAGAATGGCACTTCCTATTTAGAAGACTGGAATGTTGAGAAAGATTGTTCATAAATCATTCATTGAGTGACTACTATGTTTCGGGTAACATTTTAATTCGATTTGAATAATGAATTTCATGATATTTTAAATAGTAGGCATACTTCTATAGGAAATGAATTATAAATATGAAGAGTTAAAGAGAGTTTTGATTTACAGGGCACTGCGTTTCCAAGGTTAATAAATGTTACTGCTTTCAAACAAGTTTTTCACATCAGGCTGGTTGACTGGCATAAACTAAAACATCAAATGGAAAGACTGTGTGCTTGATCAATAGAAATTGGGTTGCCTGAGGACACCAACGCTTTTGTATAACTTGCCTGTCACCATCTTATTAAAACCACAGAAGTACAACATTTATGAAGTCATGGGAAATTTTTTATTTAACATAGGCTAATTTTTCAGTACTTACTAGAACTGATGGTCAAAATTTACTGGTTAATTAGCCATTTTTAAGCATAGTCATTGCCTGCAATACATTTTTCCTGTCTGCACAGAGTATTTTTTTTTCCCCCTTATCAATTTGAGTCTTCACTTGAGCAATAGATGTCAGGTTATACCGTGAGAAGAAAGTTCTCAGTCATAACCCATGTGATTGCGGACTCACCCAAGTGCTTACTGTCCCTTCCCCCAATCTTTGGTATCGTTTCTCTGTAATGTTAAGAGCTAAACATGTGATTTCCTTACAGAGCTTTAAAAGCTGTAGGTCTCAATGTAATAAATCTCTAGACAAATTCTTGGGAGTGATGCATGCGTTTTATGTGTGCTGTGATTATCTCTAGTCATAATTATTTGATACATACGGTATGTGTAACATTTATAATCTTCCCAAGGGGAAAAATGATGTGGCATAATTCTGACANGGTCAAAATTTACTGGTTAATTAGCCATTTTTAAGCATAGTCATTGCCTGCAATACATTTTTCCTGTCTGCAGAGTATTTTTTTTCNCTTTTGTGTAACTTGCCTGTCACCATCTTATTAAAACCACAGAAGTACAACATTTATGAAGTCATGGGAAATTTTTTATTTAACATAGGCTAATTTTTCAGTACTTACTAGAACTGATGGTCAAAATTTACTGGTTAATTAGCCATTTTTAAGCATAGTCATTGCCTGCAATACATTTTTCCTGTCTGCACAGAGTATTTTTTTTTCCCCCTTATCAATTTGAGTCTTCACTTGAGCAATAGATGTCAGGTTATACCGTGAGAAGAAAGTTCTCAGTCATAACCCATGTGATTGCGGACTCACCCAAGTGCTTACTGTCCCTTCCCCCAATCTTTGGTATCGTTTCTCTGTAATGTTAAGAGCTAAACATGTGATTTCCTTACAGAGCTTTAAAAGCTGTAGGTCTCAATGTAATAAATCTCTAGACAAATTCTTGGGAGTGATGCATGCGTTTTATGTGTGCTGTGATTATCTCTAGTCATAATTATTTAATACATACGGTATGTGTAACATTTATAATCTTCCCAAGGGGAAAAATGATGTGGCATAATTCTGACCGATTATTTATGTTGTTTATGCTTAAAATGTATGGTAAAAAATGCTGTGTATCTCTGACTTTGAAATCCCTACTGTTGTATTTTTTAAGTGGTTGCATGAAAATAAAGAAAATAAGCAGAGTAAGTAGTCTTATTTCTATATATTTCCTCTTGTAAATTACTATAAATTGCTAATGTTCATTGAACTGACCTGCTTGCTAATGGGAGCTGGCTGGCGCTGGGAATGTCCCTCCAACTTTCTGATGAACTGTTCAATAATGTCACTCATTCCTAAATTTGCATGATGATTTGAAAGTTTCAGTAGCCATTCTAGTAGGACATTTATGTTATTATCAAATATTAAATAATGAAATTTCATAAAAATAACTTTTTAGAATGAGTTTAAAATAAAGAAAAACCCTATTTCTTGCTTTTGTGTGTTTGAAAACTAGACAGCAGGCTAATAATTCCTCGCCTTTTCAGATTATTTCATTTGAGTTCTGACAGTAATAACTGTGTTTTATCTGGCTGTCAGGGGTCCTTCTAAGATGGTCTTAAATTCTAATGTATTCATTCATTGTGTTGAGCCGCAAGAATAAATTAAATCTCTAAAACAATATGAAAGAAGAGGAAAGCAGCTCAGCTCAGTTAATTCCAGTGAAAATAAAAGCTATGTATTTATTCCCAGTGGAACCCTGAAACTTGTTGATGAGATGGGTATTGGTAATTGCTATAATCTGCAAAGTACTTATTTTTCTTCTTTGTATGAAAATGTATTTATCTGATATATTCAGTGTTTCACAATAGTGAGTTTCACTAAAGTGTTGCACATTTTGACTGTTAATATAAATTGTTAACTTCAAACTTTAAGACAGCTTTTCATCATTACTTTAATACTAATGCATTTGCTGATAGTTTGCTAGCTTCTACAAGTATAGAACATATTTATTGTATTTATTTCTAATTTGAATGTATTATTAATATACTTTTGCTTTACAAACATGCTTATATTGTGGGAAGGTGAAGAACAAAAGAGTGCAAAGCAGAAAATATATCCTCTGTAATTCTGCAGTATTAAATATTTAATGTAATATGTTAATATTTTGGTGTGTATTGTTTGGTTTTCTTTCCATGCCTATGGATATACATTTTAATAGCTATGTAGGTTTTAAATACTGTAGTTGTACAGTGATTTACTATGTCTCCTGTTGTATACAGTTAAGGGTATTTTTCCACATTTCTGATAGAGCCATTATAAATATTTTTCCTGTCAGCATTCATGTGGATGGATTCTTATTGCCCCCTTGTCTTTGTGTTTTTCCCTGTCAGTTAAGTGCAGACAGTGGTGTTTGGGCCTTAATAGCCCTCATTCCCATGAGTTTGAGAGGATGCCACTGTAAAAGCTTATTCCTGGAGTGCCTGTTAAGTTCTGTCTTTCCTACCTGGTCCCTTTAGATGGGGAAGTTGGGATTTTGTTTAGGGATGGGCCAACTGTGGACACTTGGCCTGCATTCAGGAAGAGGTGGTCAAATTGCAAAGCTGGTGAGGTGGGCTGTATGGTAGGTTGTTCCTCAGTGAAGCAATTGCTAGAAATTTGAACTGATGAAAGAGAAACTGAAGGGCCATCTAGACCGAACATCCTACCTCTTTTTTGCGGAGGGGAATGGCATCAACACAGGTGGGGTTTCGACGCCCATGTGGTCAAGACTGAAATTAAATTCTGACGGAATCTGTTCATTTCCTAAAATCTTCGGTAGTTTATTGAACAGGTGAACTCAGTACTTTGGGGGCAGGAAGGGAGAGACGGGCTGCTTGCCTGGGGCCATGTATCAGTGGTCAGCTCTACATTGCCTCTCGGAGTTTGGGCTTAGTTACTTAATCTCTCCAAGCTGGTGTTGCTCCAGTGTACGTGAGAATAATAGCTCTGTATCATAAAATTGTTATTAGGGCTAAAGGAGATAAATCATGGATGTTGCTTAGTCCAGTCCGAATTATTAAACACTCCAGTTCATCTTTATTCTTATTCTTTAATCTCATTTTGCCATCTCGAGAAGGTTAGGGCAGTGTTTATCAAATCTGAGTTTGTGTTAGAATTGCCTGGCGAGTTTGTGAAAACACAGATTTCTAGGCCCCAGTCCCAGATGTTTTGACTTAATAGCTTTGGGGCAGGGCCTGAGTATTTGTATTTCTAATAAGTCCCCGGGAGATGATGCTACTGGTAGGGACCACGCTTGGAAAACCTCTGGGTTAGGCCACTATCAGGGCAGGTGTTATTTGGAACCAGTATATTCTATCGGCCCTACCTTTTTAACCACCTGCATGGATAACATTTAAACCATTTCTTGGAAAAACTTGTTATCATCTAGTCCCGTTTTCTCCAGGTAGTCAAATCTTAATTGTGTTGGATTATTACAGAAATTTAAAGCTAGAATTAACTAGTTATTTTAGGGCTAGAGTGATCTAGGTTTTTGAGGAGTTTGATACCACTTCAGTATACGTTTATTATATTCGCTAATTTTAATGAAAATTGTTCAATAAAAGTTGTTTTGCTTTGATGTGGATTCTCTGCCTGTGTTTCTAATGGGTCTAGTTCATTTGAGCATGGATTTGTTTTCAGAATTCTAAAATATAAAATTTTAAATAGTATTAGGCTGAGAGTTTTAGTCACTTTCTTTTTTAGCTTTGTTGCAGAATATCTGCAGAAATTGAGGTCCTTTTGATGGCATTATTTCTACCAGATGTTTAAAACAACTGGATGTCCACCAAGTGTTGTTGTGAGTTGCCAGTGATCTGCCATCATCCCTGGGAATGGAGTGTCACTCATGTAATTTTCTTGATGAGTGCAAGACAGGCGGAGGCACCGAATATATGGTGTTGACACACTTATTTTAGTACTTCTTCCACAAAGCTATTAAATTGACTATTAATTGGTCTCTGATAAAATGTCTGCTTAATGCAAATGATGAAAAAAATGCATCCTCAGATACTAGCTGCTGCTTCTGAAATAATTCACATGCTCTGAGATCTCATTAGTGACAGCAAGCATATCCACTTTTCTTTTGAATGTAATTAGGATTCTCTTAAATACAATGACTAAAATTTATCAGACTGTGATTTAAAAAAAACATTTTTGACAAAATCCTTAACTTAGAACTTTACAGTTTGTTGTTCTATTGTGTGATCTCTCTCAGCAGTTTGAAAAGCAAATAGCAGCTTGTCTATGTTCAATCCTTCACCAGTCTAAGGTTTTCTATGGTAATGCCTCTGTCTGCAAATAGGTTGCAGGTGGGATGCTTAGCAGCTTCCAACAAAAAAGTCCCAAGTTGCTTTGTGGCTTGAAAAGCATGCATGGTGAATAGAAGTAGATTTCTGCTCATGTTTTCCTGTTTTGGTCTTTTTCCCTCTTTATTTTTCTCTTCCTGGCCTTCCCCTGCTCACTTACCATCTTTTGTTTTAAGATTTTTTTCTTAAAGTCAACTCTAATATCTATCTCCAGCATTTTCTGATGATAGGAGCAAGCATTGTCTTATTGTTAAAGTTCCTGTGTGAAAACTTGTAAAGTTTAAACAAAATCTGAAAACCAACATTTTATTCACAATTCGTATATCTTAGGAGTTTTTACTTTCTGGCAGAAGATTTACAAAATATAAGACTGTCCTATCTTGCTCTGTCTTTTCATAAATATGTCACAAAATACTTTATTATCTTTTAGTTTCACTATTTTCTACAGTGAGCATTCAGCATTTTTATATTTAGAAAAAAATATTTGTCACCAAATTTTAATAGTGCCCTTGGATAGGCAATTGGTAACTTACTTTTTTAAATACTAGCAGACTCCAGTTAAGGCAATGCATATACAAATTCATATATGTTTTATAGGAGTGACTGTTCAATAGGGTGAAGTATGGGGTCATTTAGTGTCCTTTAAACTTTGTCTCCTAAAACAGAGTTTCTCAATGTTGGCATAATGACACCTGATTTTTCTTTTGCCTTATTTTATTTATATTCAGTTAATTAACATGTTGTGTATCATTAGTTTCAGATGTAGAGTTCAGTTATTCATCAGTTGCATAAACCCAGTACTCATTACATCGTGTGCCCTCCTTAATGCTCATCACCCAGTCACCCCATCTCCCCACCGACCTCCCCTCCAGCAACCCTCAGTTTCCTAGAGTTAAGAGTCTCTTACAGTTTGTCTCCCTGATTTCATCTTATTTTATATTCCCCTCCCTTCCCCTATGATCCCCTGTTTTGTTTCTTAAATTCCACATGAGTGAAACCATATGATAATTCTTTCTCTGATTGACTTATTTTGCGTAGCATAATACCCTCCAGTTCCATCCACATTGTTGCAAATGGTAAGATTTCATCCTTTCTGATGGCTGAGTAATATTCCATTGTGTATATATACCACATCATCTTTATCCATTCATTTGTTGAAGGACATCTGGGCTCTTTCCATAGTTTTGCTATTGTGGACACTGCTGCTATGAACATTGGGGTGCAGGTGCACCTTTGGATCACAGTGCTTGTATCCTTTGGGTAAATCCCTAGTAGTGCAGTTGCTGGGTCGAAGGGTAGCTCTATTTTCAGCTTTTTGAGGAACCTCCATACTGTTTTCCAGAGTGGCTGTACTAGCTTACATTCCCACTAACAGTGTAAGAGGGTCTCCTTTCTCCGGATCCTCGCCAACATTTGTTGTTTCCTGATGTGTTAATTTTAACCATTCTGACTGGTGTGAGGTGGTTTCTCATTGTGGTTTTGATTTATATTTCGTGGATGCTAAGTGATGTCAAGCATTTTTCATGTGTCTGTTGGTCATTTGTATGTCTTTGGAGAAATGTCTGTTCATGTCTTCTGCTCATTTCTTGTCTGGGTTATTTGTTTTTTGGGTGTTGAGTTTGATAAATTCTTTATAGATCTAGGATATTAGCCCTTTATATGATAAGACATTTGCAAATATCTTCTCCCATTCTGTCAGTTGTCTTTTGGTTTTGTCGACTGTTTCCTTTGCTGTGCAAAAGCTTTTTATTTGATGAAGTGCCAATAGTCCATTTTTCCTTTTGTTTCCTTTGTCTTTGGAGACATGTCTAGCAAGAAGTTGCTGTGGCTGAGGTCACAGAGGTTGCTGCCTGTCTTCTTCTCTAGGATTTTGATGGATTCCTGTCTCACATTTAGGTCTTTCATCCATTTTGAGCTTATTTTTGTGTGTGGTGTAAGAAAATGGTCCAGTTTCATTCTTCTGCAATGTGGCTGTCCAATTTTCCCAGCACCATTTGTTGAAGAGACTTTCTTTTTCCTTTGGATATTCTTTCCTGCTTTGTCAAGATTAGTTGACCATAGAGTTTGAGGGTCCATTTCTGGGTTCTCTATTCTGTTCCATTGATCTATGTGTCGGTTTTTGTGCCAGTACCATACTGTCTTGATGATTATAGCTTTGTAATATAGCTTGAAGTCAGGCATTGTGATGCCACCAGCTTTGTTTTTCTTTTTCAACATTACTTTGGCCATTCAGGGTCTTTTTTGGTTCCATACAAATTTGAGGATTATTTGTTCCAGCTCTGTGAAAAATGTCAATGGTATTTTGATAGGGATTGCATTGAATATGTAGATTGCTCTGGGTAACATAGACATTTCAACAGTATTTATTCTTCCAATCTGATTATGAAATATTTTTCCATTTCTTTGTGTCTTCCTCAATTTCTTTCATAAGTGTTCTGTAGTTTCCTGAGTACAGATATCCTTTACCTCTTTGGTTAGGTTTATTCCTAGGTATCTTATGGTTTTTGGTGCAATTGTAAATGGGATTCATTCCTTAATTTCTCTTTCTTCTGTCTCATTGTTAGTGTATAGAAATGCAACTGATTTCTGTGCATTGATTTTATATCCTGCCACATTGCTGAATTCCTGTATGAGACCTACAGTTTTGGGGTGAAGTCTTTTGGCTTTTCCCCATAGAGTATCATGTCATCTGCGAAGAGTGAGTTTGACTTCTTCAGCATAATGACACTTTTGAGGCTGGATAGAACTGCCCTGTGTATTGCAGTGTGTTTAGCAGTTTCCCTGACTTGTACCAACTAGATGTCAATAGCACCCTCCCCCAGTTTTGAAAATCAAGTGTCTCCAGATATTGCTAGTGTTCCCTGGGGCAAACTTGCCTTCATTGAAGACCATTGCCCTACAGTAAGAAGTACATTTGACTTGGTGGCCCAGTGAGCAAATCCATGCATGTGTGCCTGCACGCGCGTGTGTGCACATGCACACACACACACACACACACACAGCCTCACAGCTTGAAATGTACATTTTATTTTCTGTTTTGTTCCACTTTGTTCATTCCATACCAGTTTATTTAAAAAATATTGTAAGGACATTTTCTGGGTAGAGGAGGTCCCCATGGCACTTGGTAGTCACCTAAAACTATATGTGGGATAAAGATTTACTGTTTTCCTTTATGTGGGTTTTCTTAAAGTGAGGCTCACTAAGGGTGGGGAAAATTATTCATCCCAGACGTCCTATAGATGCCGTATGTAGCAATGATTCTGGAAAACAGTTGCAGTTGAGGTGCCAGAACTGTCTAGTGGCCCTTCTCCCAGTTACCTGACACCTAACATGCTGGACAGATTGTCAGGGGTATGGTCTAAACTTATGGTTGCCTTTGTTTAGGAGACAGAGGTTATGCTGTCTGCATGAGAGGGTTGTGCCATCTTGGGCTCTAGTGGTTTGTATAAGATTGAATTTGAAATTTGCCTGTAAATTTAGAATTCATCTGTAGAGGATTCACAGTGTGAGAGAATTTTGTTATTTCTTTAGGAATATAAATTGGATCTTGAAGTGGAAGCCTTTTTGAGTCTCCTACTATAGATTAGAGAGATTTAAATTTTCCTTTCTCTAAAAGAAGCATTTGTAAAGTTAGGTGCTTAAGCATTGGAAGTCCTTCCCTTCTCTTTGCATTTGTATTTCTTATGCAAATACCATGTGTGAAATATCAATTAAAAACTGAGTTATGTGAAGGATGAAGGTTTCTCCTAGGCAATAAATAAGAAATCTTCCAAGTGCCTTACAAATAATGTGTCAAGATTAGAAAAGAAATATTATCTTCTAAAAAGTCAGCTTCTGCATTTTCCATATTATTTTGAATACGTGTTTATGGAGTTTTTTGATTATTTAATTATTTTGAATGGTCGTGTTTTTGTTTTTTTGGTTGGGTTTTTGTTTTTTTATTTTTTTCCCCTCCCTCCCTTTCTCCTTCCTTCCTTCCTTCCTTCCATCCATCCATCCATCCATCCATCCCCTCTTTTTTCTTTCTTTCGTTCGTTCGTTCTCTTTTTTTTTCAAATTTGGCTCTATTTAAAATTAAGGCTATGAGAGCTTGAGGAAAAAGTTGCTATGGTGACTGTAAATATAGGGTTGATGTCTCCAACTTAGGAATGGGTTTGTGCTCTAACACTTCATTTTAAAATAAATTATTTGGAACATTATTTTTTCATAGAAACAATATTGCAAATAATGGATTTCAGATTCAATCAAAAAAACTTAGTTAAACCAGAAAGTAAAGGAAATATTATATACTTCTATCTTTATGAATATAATGGAGTACTCATCCTCCTTACCTACCCCAACCGTCCACCCCCACCCTCAATGAGTTCTCATACTAGAAAAGGTTTAGCAGTTGGTCTCTTTGACTGGCAATTTTTCTTACCTTATGGGACTTGAAATATAGTGTGTATTGAACCACATGGTGCTTTGGAGAATTAATTCATTCCTTCAGTAAATATTTACTCTGTATCTACTGTGTATAAGGTCTAAGCCCTTGGGATGTAACATTGAATAAAATGGACAACAGGGGTGCCTGGGTAGCTCAGTTGGTTAAGCGTCTGCCCTAGGCTGAGGTCATGATCTTGGGGTGCTGGGATCTAGCCCCATGTTGGCCTCCCTGCTTGGTGGGGAAGCTGCTTCTCCCTCTCCCTCTCTGTCTCAAATAAATGAAATCTAAAAAAATAAATAAAATGGACAACAATCCCTGTTCTAGTGCATGCTAGTAGTGGTTGGGAGGTTTACCTCTAACTTAATGCCCTGTAACTGGGGTAAAAGACCAGCATGCAGAAGCCTGCCTGTGTGGCTTGTTGTCTAATGGCAAACCAAACAACAGGAAAGGGGTGCTGTGGTTCTTGAAGCTTCTGCTCTGTGGACTCTGACTCCCAGATTTTGACCTCTGTCTATCTGTTGTGCACTGGAACACCCCTTCCAAACATAAGATACTGAAGGCAGTATAAGTTCATCTTTGTCTTCATAGTTTTAGGAGAGCCAAAAGCATTGATGGATTTGTAAATGTTTAACAACCCACTGATAATGTAGTGTTTGCCAGTTTCTGTGGCGTAAATACTCTGCCTGGCCTATTTCAAGAAGCCAGTGTGATATCACCGAGTGTGGAATTGGGAAACATTGTCACATACCATCCTGGAGTATTTCTATTGTACATGTACAAATGCAATGGACATAAAGAACTTTAAGACCATACATATGAGATTGCAGTAACGTAATTAAGAAGTACGTTTGAAGTATTTACTACATTTAATTTTAATCCAGTTCATTTAATTATAAATTTGCGCAGTTTAATTTTTAATAATGACTCTGTTAAGCAGTGGACTTTCAAAAGTCCTGAAAACGAAACAGTCCGTTCTTGAGAGCCAGAGTACTCGCCAGCTCCCGCACACCACAGGACCGTCACGGTCCCCTGCCTGACATTCCTATGGCCAGGTATTAGAATCTAGATTTTTTCTGATTTTAGAAAGGTAGTATGGAAGATGTACCATGATATATAATACCTCCTCTGATCTCTGAAGCAGCACTCTATAATCAAATAGGTGGTATTTTTGTAGCGAAACGTGAATATTCACCAATAGGTGAGTAAATACATATTATAAATTTGCATTAGTTCAGATTAGGTTTTGCCAGCAAATGTGCTTTCTTACAAACTTATGAAGAAAAGGTTTATTTCTGGAGCCATTTGATTTTGGAATAGTGGGTAAGGCATTATGAGGCTGTATTATTTGTTTGCAAATCAAGCTTTGTTATTTCAGGTCTGGAAGAGCCTGTGTGTTTGCTTTCTCAATGTGAAAGAGAATAGACTTAGTGTGCTGTCCTTCTGGGATCAGGGCTGCCCTGCAGGAGGTGCACAGAGCCCCTGCATTTGTGTGGCTGGCTCTCTTTCTAGAAGCCTCTTGCCTTGTGACTCCCTCCACCCTTCCAGACTCATCCTGTGCTTCATTCTTTCTGCCCAGCCACTTGGCCCCACTTCTCCCTGTGTTTCACCCCAGTAGATCCTGATTCTTCCTTTTGCTACACAACCTTCTATTGCTGCTCTTTTTACCCTGTGTTTGCTGTATCCTGCCATGCACTGATGTCACAGAGACCACAAATTTTCGAGTCCAGCCCTGTGAGCTCATACTCCAGGAAGTGGAATGGAACTTACAGCTACCTCAGAATAGTGATTTCCAGCAGTAGAGATGCATTTCCACAAAGTGCTGGGGATACTGATATTTGTGTCTTTGCAAAGCTGCTTTTCTTTCCAATACTTCAGGTAGATTGTAATCAGTCATTGCCCATTTCTTTGGACACCTCTTGTGTCTTGTTTATCAGTGAGCATGTATCTGAGGGACTTTGTCTAGTACTAGCATCCAGAAATAAAGCCACATTAGGGATCAGAAGGCAATGCGCCAGTCTTCCTGCAGTGCCCACACATGCTGGGCACACAGATTTCCTGACTCTCTTATAGTTGTCAAGGTTCCCCTGGGACTGACCGTTTGACACCAGGAGCTCTGAATCACTAATTACAGGGATTTTCCATTAATATTACCATTTTATGAGGGGAAACTACTGAGTGAATTTAACTCATATTTTGACAACATTATATAGAAGTTTAATTCAGCCTTTCTGGGTGAATAGTATTAAAAATTTCACAATCTCGTGGTGCAATATTCTGTTTTATTCATTTATTACACTTGGAAACATGTCACAGTTTGTGAAGTAACTTTTTCCCTCATAAATTACCACTTGCCTAAGTGTATTTCACTGTCTGACAGTATCGAATCAGGTCAGCAATTTATAAATAATGTTCTTTTTCCAAAGAAAAAGCAACAGCCTATTAATGATTTGTTTACATGAAGTTTGTTTTTATTTCTGGCAATTTTGATGTTAATTGTCTAATCAGATTTCTGTTTTAAAACAAACACTAATTTGACCAGTTTTTGAGTTTCTGTTGTTCTCTCTTGTAGGCTGGCATATAAAGATGTAAGAACTGTTTTTAAATGTCCCAGCAATAGCCTTTTCTGCATTTGCTATTATGCCTCTAGTATGGTCTGTGGGGTCTCTTTTGTGTGAGAGTGATTTTTATTGTCTGAGCAGTCCCCAGCTTCTGGGTCATTAAGACATTGCCAGCCTTTTTTATGGCTTCAGAGGTGAAACTGTTGATGAGGAGTGTGGACCTCGCAGCAGTCACAGTTTGGGTTGGTCTGCCATTGAGGATGTGAATACCCAGTGTCTCCTTGGCTTGCCTTGTAGTTTCCTGTGGTAACTCTTCTGATACTAGTCTTACTTTTTGCATTGTGGTCTTTTACCTTTTCTTTCAGTCCTTTGGTCATTCATATGGTTATGTTTTAAATTTCCTGTGTTCTGTCCAAGGTACTGAGTAGGCTGACTTCCTCAGAGGAGAGCGGGGTGATGTTCTGAGACTACTGTGCCCTCCCGGAGGGATCAGAAGCATCAGTGCCAAGGTTCAACCATGAACAGTGGGGTCCAGAATTCAGGATTACACAGCGGTGTTTGGTTTTCTGGTGCGGACGCTGTCTTCTAAAAGATTGTAGGAGGTTTTCAGGACCTTGTCTGAGGAAATGTGATGACCAGTGGTAAAGAATGGTTCTGTCCTTTATTTCCTTACCATGTCTCTATGTAATTTTTCACTAATATCTTCAGGGGGCTTCTGGGTGGCTCAGTTGGTTAAGCGTCTGACTTCCGCTCATGTTATGATCCTGGGGTCCTGGGATTGAGCCCCATGTCAGGTTCCCTGCTCAGCAGGGACCCTGCTTCTCCTTTGCCCTTCCCCCTGCTTGTGCTCTCACTCACTCTCAAATAAATAATAAATAAATAATAAATAAATGTCTTAAAAAAAAACTTTAGAAAATTGAATGCTTGACCATCGAATGAGCTAGGTCTTTATTCCTCATGGCTCCTTGATAGGCTTAGGTGTTTGAGACATACTGGCCTTGGGAAGACGTATGGTACTATTCCGTTACTCCTTCCATATATGGTGGTGGTGATTGTTAATGCAGCCTTACTTTTCTTCAGATTTTCTTGTGTTTAGTAAATTTATGAGTCACTGTAGACTTGAAGACATGATAATGCTCAGTGATTTAAATACCTTTTAATATATATTTATATACTCGAGAAGGGCAGTGAAAACTCTCCAAATTCTTTAAATATTTTTATGCTATACTGAAGATCTAGTCGCTGGCTCTGATTTATGGAAATGTAGGTTTTAACTAGGGAGTGAACTGAATGGTGTGATAGACACCAAAGTGATTAGTGTTGAAGAACCTGGGATGGATTATTTTTGGAACATTTCATTGTCCTTTTGTCTTCCGAATGCCCTACGCTTTCACTGTCACATTGTTTTCCCAAACACTTAGCAACAACACTACCTCGATTCACGTACCAAAAACTGGTTAGAGTAATTGTCCAGCAGGTTTAGTTTCTGTGAATGCAAACTTTTTTGTACCAATACCAAGAAAATATTGAGCATTTTGAATTAATTTTGCTCAGATTTGGCTTTTAAAAACTTGAATATATTTTCAAGATATTGCAAAATGAATATTAGTGTTTAAAATTTTTTTCTTTTTTAAGTAGGCTCCACAGTTGGTGTGGAGCCCAATGTGGGGCTTGAACTCACAACCCTGAGATTAAGACTGGAGCTGAAATCGAGAGTCAGATGCTTAAAATTGTTTTTCTTTAGAATTGCTCCTCTTTAAAATCTGTTGCTGTCCTTAGTCACGTAAGATACTGGAAGAAAGTCCTTTCATTGCATGGGCTGTCTCAGAGCTCCTTTTATAGCCCTGTTACAGGAAATAGCCAGTCCTCTCTGTCTTGCAGGCTGCAGATTTGGCCTGTACTGAGGCAGCCTTCCCTGCTAAACTGCTTGGCCCCTTTCCCAGCCCCTAGCAGTTTTGCTTCCGTGATAGAAGCTGTTCTTTTTCTTCTTCTTGTTTTCATTCTCCCCATCTTTACCTGTTTCTACTCATGCCATTAGACTTCCTCAAGACTACAGAGAAGAAACGTAGGAATGTTTTCAAAGCAGATAGTAATATATCGTTTTTCTAAATTGTTAAATAATATTTGTGTTGAACTTAATACTATTTTAAGCCCTGAGTGTCTTGCTGAATAATACACTTAGTCTTCAAAATAAAGAGAATATGGGGATCCTAATGAAGACAGCCCCATCCACTACCACCACTCCTGCTACTCGGCTGCCCCCAGCTCGTGCGCTCACTGGCTTTGGGCTTGTTTTGCTCAGTATTTACACATCCGGGCTCAGGTTTGCTCATGACAACCTCATGAGGTTTAACAGTTCCACAAGGTTGGCATAACTATCCTCTCCATTTATTAGATGAAGAGAAATGGAGGCATGGAGAGGTAGCTCACCCAGGGCCACCCTGCTAGTTAGTGGTAGAGTTTGTATTTGAACCAATGGCTCCCAGACTTCAAAGCCTGCCCTCTTAGCTTTCTTCTGCTGCTCGTCAGCGGAAAAAGCCCACCTGTCCTCGAGGGCTGCTCTTCATTCCGGTTTACCCACATGGACTCCTTTCATACCACTTCGGTATTTCGATACTTGTAAACACTGGTGGCTGTTGCTGTCTAGGGAAATCATCCTCTAAAAGCTATCTTTGTGGGCTTGGTTGAAATTGAAATGCATTTTCTCATGGAATTTGGGGTGTTTACCATCTAATGACAGCCTGCTGAGTGCCTTCGGAAGCTGAGTATTTGCACCTAGAGGTAACATTGCAAATGGCTATTTTGTTATTCTGTTGGATGTAAATGTTTAGGGAAGGCTGAGTTTATCTGGAAGTGACACACTTTGGGTAATTTGTTTCTCTTGGCACTTCTTTTTTAGGTCTCCCTTTACAGGAAGACCTGTGGCTCTCCTTTTCCTTGACATGGCCACCCTTTAATGACCCCTCTGCTTGTTGACCATGATGGAGGTTGTATGCTGGACAGTGTCACCCAGTGATTCTGGTCAAAGCCATTGGCTTCAAGTACATGTGGGCAGTTCTACCACTTAGATGTGGTGGTAGACCACAGCCAATTACCTTAGCCCTCTGCGTTTCCAGTTTCCCTGGATATGAAGTGGATATGATGGTAGTATTCTTTATATTTTGAGGATTAAGTAAGATAATGTGTAAAAGGTCTAAACATAGGACCGGTAAGAAATGTTAGCTGCTTCCCATTAGTATTACTCAGCTGCTATGGCTGCCGCTGTTTTCATAATTACATTTTTAAAAAAGATTTTATTTATTTATTTATTTGACACAGAGATAGAGACAGCCAGTGAGAGGGAACACAAGCAGGGGGAGTGGGAGAGGAAGAAGCAGGCTCCCAGCGGAGGAGCCTGACGTGGGGCTTGATCCCAGGACCCTGGAATCACATCCTGAGCTGAGCCAAAGGCAGACGCTCAACAACTGAGCCACCCAGGCGCCCCAATAATTACACTTTTAAATAGGATTTTTGTGTTATGATTCTTTCTTTTCTTATAATCGATGTGGAGGGATTCCTTGTTTCTAAGTTTTAACATTGCATATTTATGTAGTAAAATGGGAAGACAGAGCAGAAAAACTAACAGGAATACTTTAAGGTAAAAATAAAGAGAATTTGAGGATATTTAGAAGAGATTTATAGTCAGCTAATAGATTACTTTGTGGTATCAGAGTGATGTAAAAGAATTTAAGAAATGTGTATTGATATTTAATTGAATATCAGAAAATGTGTTTTTAATTCTCTCTACATTCTCTTAGAGAAGGGCTTTGTGAAGCTGCTGAAACTGTATCCAGAAATCAGTGCCTCTTTGCATTTTTTCTGTGAAGGTTTATGCCTTTATTAATGTAACAAAGTGGTCTCAAACCAGTATGTCACACAATTCTTGGCACATACTTGGCATAGGGTATGAAAGAATGTAAATGAAACAGGTGATGAACCATAGCCTTCTAAGCAGGTGCAAAATTGTCTAATCAGAAATGAAAGTTGTGGCACCGTGGGGGAAAGTGGAAACCAGAGGCCAGAGGGGTCAAGGTCTGCAAGAATATGAGCTAGCTCTTATTTTGCATTAATCTGCTATTTCCTAGGCTCAGCCTCTTTCAAGCATACTTTTGGCTTGAGAGAATGATAAGATCTGGATCATAGAGTATTGGGAAGTGGGAGGACTATGACATGGGTAATTGGTATCATCCCTTGAACTAAGGTACAAGCCACAGTCTCTTTCTTTAGGTGTGAAGAGAACTTGATTTCCTGGGTATAACGTCACAGGGGTGAGATTAGGGAATGATGCCCCGAGAACTTGTAGTATATTAGCTACTTGTATTTGTCAGGTATCAGAGCGGGTAGTGACCGGCAGACGAATGGAGACCACAAGGCAAAATGGGCAATGAGGCAAGTTTATTGCATGCACCCTCGGGTGAGGTTCTGCCACTCAAAGGGGGATTCGAGGAAGTCGTGCCCAAGGCAAAGTAACAGGGGTTTTAACTGGGCACAGGTAGGGTGTGGCAGCCCGCGATTGGTCAGCCTCACTCCCTATGCTGGGTGGGGGGGTGGTTTGGAAAGTCCGTTGGCGGTAGGTTTCTGTTTCCCAGCCTAGGTTTCAGTTTACTGGGAGTGACGTTGCCGCTGTTGGGTCCGTCCTTGCTGGGAAGTCTGGGGGAGTGCCGTGGCGGGAAACCAGCCATCTTAGGCGGAAAGTCGGCCATCTTAGGTGGCCCTGCTCTCAAGCCAGTCCATCAGTATTAACTTGCCTACACTTTACAAAGGGATTGCAAAATAGCTATAATAAATGATGGTAATTCACCATGTATTTGTTGGGGCACATTTTAGGCAGGAGCAAAGAATTAATGAAATATAGACCCTTTCACAAGATAATCAAGAATTGTTTATGGAGTGCTCATCTGTTAAGCCCCCTGTTGCGAAGGTGAATATAACTGGTTTAGTGCTCCTTAAACAAATATTTGCGCATCTATTCAGATCGATGAACTAAAAATTAAGTTTATTCATATTTAAAAATATTTAAATATTAAAATATCCTTATTATTGAAATTATTTTAGTACTGATGTAAAATAACTAGGTCACACTTGTTGAAAATATGTATTGATGTAACCTTCCTGAGAATGTTTTAATATGCCTGCCTCCTTTATAGTATTTAAATTCTACTGGTCCCTACTCATGATACTTTTACTTTCCTAGTTTCTGTGAAACCATGTCGCCTTGAGTTTGCTTAACATTCTTTTGTCAGTTCTTTTCAAATAACTTAAGAAGTAGGGGGCGCCTGGGTGGCTCAGTCGTTAAGCGTTTGCCGTGGGCTCAGGGCATGATCCTGGTGTTCTGGGTGGAGCCCCGCATCAGGCTCCAACGCTGGGAAGCCTGCTTCTTTCTCTCCCACTCTCCCCCTGCTTGTGTTCCCTCTCTCGCTGGCTGTCTCTCTCGGTAAAAAAAATAAATAAAATCTTAAAAAAAAAAATCTTCAGAAGTGGAATTGAAGGGAAGGAAGGGAAACCTTCAGCTTTATTCTGGTTTTTCTGCCCGGGTTTTATACATGCTCCACATTCAGACTGGGGTCCTTAACTAAACTCATGGCTTCAACTACCACCTACATGCTGACATTGCTCCATTACATTTCTTTAGCCATGAGCTCCCCTTCGCATGAGAGACTCCCATTTCCAGTTCTGGGTTCTGGGAATTGGGTACTGAATATATGATAGTTTCACCTCAAAGTGAATGTATCATTTTTGTCCCAAACTTCTTTTCCTTGTGCTTGCTCTCTGCCCAACCACCCGAGCCACAAACCTAGACATTTTGGATTGATTCCCTCCTTCAGAGTACCAGCCCTACCATGTACCAATTCCTTTTAAATAAGTCTCAGTTCTGCATTTTAAAATTATACATTTTACACCTCTTTTCACTCCACTGCTTTTCCATTTGTCTAGGCCCTCTTGACTTCTTCATTGTTGGATTAAGGAGCTGTGTTTACCCTTCTAGTCCTTTCTTCATAGTCCTTGAAACCGGCAGAATAAATGCAAATTAAACTGGTATGCATTCAAGGATGCCCCACAGTTTTTAGGATTAAAGTTCATAGGATTTAACTTAATCCCAATGCCCTTCATCTTCCTCTGTTGATAACCTCAGTCTCTTGAAACTCTCAAATAATAATAGTTGACATTTACTGAGTACTTGCCATTTGCAGAACTGTTGTATGCAATTTGTCAGGATTAAATCAGATATGCAACAAACCTATTAGTACTGAGACCCAGAATGTTGGAGCTGCCCCGGGTCATACAACTGGTAAATCATCTCTCTGAGCCTGACTCATTTTGGGGAACCACTTCAACATTGGCAGCCTCAGGGTAATGGAATGAGTGGAGAGCAGCAGCGTAAAGGGGACCCCACCTCCACTGTTCCAGGTCATGGAAGGGGTCATTTCTTGTGTGTGAGAAGCACATGGAAGGAAAGCAGAGGCTTTGGCTTTCCTCAGAATATATTTTCATTAAAGTTAAGGTTTCCAAACTCTTTGGACTTGGCTACCTACATCCATTAAATGGTACTAGATTTCAAAAGATTTGCATTAAGTTTCAGTATTAAGCTATTTGTGGATTGGGGAAAATGTTTAACTTGCTGTTTCTTTTACCTGTCAAATATGAGAGAGAAAGGATTGACATACAATTAGTATTTATTCTGTGTTCACTTAAAAAAAAAAACATTGCTATAACAGGTTATACTAATGAGTTGTTATAAAGAATTTCATTATTTAGTTACTTTCTGAATAAACCTGCCAGTTGATTAAAATGAGCCTAATTTAATCAGCATTGTGTTGCATACTGAAGATAATTTAGGCTAATTTCAAGGACACCTTTATCTCTCCTTTGTAGAAGGTATTGAAATAATGAGTAGCAAAAAGGAGTCAGAAAATGTTTGAAGTTTTTCATCTCTGCCTCTGGGTGGATATTGAAAAATCACACTTATCCTTTTTGCATGCAAATTAAACTGAAAGGCATTTTGTAATGTAACATTATCGTTATATTTTATAAAACAAATTTATTGAACTTTGATCTTTTGCTAATATTGGCTTGTGGTTGTCAGAATGATAGTGACTTTTTATTATGCATCAGTGTAAACTGAACTTCCATTCAGAACTTTGAGCGAACAGAAGTAGTAGGTTTTAATGCACCTTCATTGGAAAAGTAATCACTGTTAAACAGCAGCTCCCATTTCTTCTAGCTTGCTTTTCTTAGGGCACTTTTTCTCCTGTATCCCCTTCCACTCCCCAAGGTCTTAATAGAGTCATCTGAATTCCTTTCTTCTTTTGCAGCAGTTAAACTTAAACTCTGTTTTCTGACTGCGCTCTTAGATGGAAGCTGAGGTATCACTGGGGGCCTGGTTCAAATCGTGAAGTCAGCAGTTAAGGGATTACTAACTCCCTAGTGAGTTTCCTATACAAATGCCAAGTTGCCTTGGAAACAAGGCTAGTTATTTGAGTGGGAAATATATCTTGTCTTTAAATGCGGAGAGGATGATTTGCTTACCTCTGTTGCATCCTCTCTGGGTCTAACATTGTGTTGAGATGTTTTCTGCTTAACTACTTTTAGTACTGATTGATTGACTGGAGCCACAGCCAAGTTTTCTTTTCCCGTGCTTTTAATTTTAAACATGATTTGCAACATTTAGAACTAAGGAAGTGATCCTTCTAATTTCTATTTTAGGATGGGAAGTTTTCCACTACTGATTGCCAAAAAAATAAGGTGTTATATTTAGTTTACCAGATTTGACTGGCAAGAAATTTTAGTGATGAGTCATTTGTCATATGTTCAACAATGGTATCAGTGATGGGTTGATTAGGCAAAGTATGCGATTGTCTAAGTTCGGTGAGATGGTGTTACTTGATGAAAAACTGACTTGGGCTGATTGCTCCTGTGTGCCTGAAAGCACCTGGGGCCCGCTCCAGCACAGAGCTGCACGTGCGAGTTGGTGGGAGAATGCCGTAGCAGCTGAGGCTTACATTGGACTACTCTTTTTCTCTGATGGAAACGTTTGCAATTTGCTAGTTGTATGGTAGGAGGAGGGGCTGGGGGTGGTGTGGGCCTATTGAGACAAGGTTTTCAGGTCCCTGGAACAGGCCCTGGCTTAACTTACCCGGCTTGCCGAGGAGGTAAACTAAAAGTCACCTTCCTAACCAAAGGGCTCACCCCTGCTTTGGTGGACACTCCTAATGGAGGCAGAAATCCGGATGCACAGGAGAACAGGGCAGGAGCTCTTCCCTTTTAAGACTCCATGATCTTGCACAGTGTAATTACGGTGCTGTGTTTCTGGCCTGAGGAACCACACCAGCAGCTTCTCAACCTTGGGCCTCTGGGTTGGGAGTTGGGGAGATTGGAGCATGGTGACAGACTTGGGGGTGAAGGGGACAATGGCACGTCTTTGTGGAACAAAGATCATTGTGCTCAGTAAAGCTCAAGTAACATCATGATTGGTACTGTGGGTTTTGGTTATAGTTTAGAGCAAGGCAATGAAAGGCTATGTGTGTATGGTTGTGGTTTGTCTCATTATGCCCCATTTCCTCCATGATGTTGGACTTCGATTAATAAAACTTTTTTTTTCTTTTAATTTAGATGCCCAACTCCCAGATTATGGCATTCATAGAAGAAGTTACTCTTGAGGGAGCCTGTTATTCTCCGTTCATTAATGTGTCTGTTCCTGAGTATTATTCCTGAAAAGCTATTTGAATCAATATGTAACACATATTAATAGTTAAGCATTAAATTGTCTACAGACTAAAACACCTTGCTGTTGAATCTTACTTCCACATCTTACTTGCTTTTAGGTGGATACATGCTGGAAGGTGGGCAGAGTGCAAGGTAGGGAGGGCACTGTGGGTGAGGAACAGCTGCCTCTAAAATCTCAAGCTGTGGAGCCTGCAGTTGGGGGGGTTGAGGTCCGTTCTTATGGTGCAGCGCAGGGCAGGGGCTCCTGGCATAGCCAGTGGGAAAGGTGGCTTGCTGTCCGTGCACTCATGTAATTTTTGAGTTCCTTTCTAAGCTTTGGGTCTTTTTTTTTTTTTTTTTTTGTCATCAAAGTATACTTAATTCTTGAAATGCTGATGAAACACAGAATTAATCTAGTGAATGTAACATTTAAAGTTTTTCAGTGGCAAGCTTGAGATGCTCCTGTAGTGGGTTAGTTTTCATTGGTGTAGCTTGTATTACTACTATTATAAACCAACATTAGCTCAAATATATTCTTTTACTGTTCTGCTTACTCATCCGGTAAAACAGTAGCTCTATCTAAATGAGTTTTTAATGAACCATGATAGCAAGTAAGGCTCAGAGAATGACTAAGGAGTTAGTATTGTCTCTATGTCATTAACATAAGTTCAGCTATCAGAAGGCTTACCAATTGATTTAATAGTTTTTTTTCCCATGTCTATGTAATGATTAGTTGTTACATCATTGCACTTGATTCTGAGGTTCATATTGCTTCTTTCCCAGTTTTACCTACTGTTATCTCTGAGAGAGAGAGCTGCATGTGTTCATGATAAAAATCATAAGAAACACCACCTCCTCCAGTTTGAGGTCAACCTATCTATATGTGATTATCCCATTTCAGAGTTATTTTGCTTTATCTTACTGTGCAGTCTTACCTTTTTATTAACACTTAAACAGTAGTGTAACATAGTTGTAACTTCATTGACGAGTACAAATGAAACCGTGGCACTTGGTGATGGGGATGGGAGGGAGAGGGGTTTACAGTGTATCTGACAAGTGGGTCAGCTAGCTTATGGCTACATCATTTGCATATTTTCATTGTGGTTTGCAGTTGACATACTCAAGGCTATTAGTTGAACATTACTCTTAAATTGGGAATCTAATTAGTCTGAGGGCTCAGTGGGTGATCGAGTGTATCATCCTGAGGGACAGCAGAATTAAATCCCAGTTCCGAAACATAAGCTGGGGAGTGTCATAACTGAATATGTTTCACTGTGATTTCCAGGTGATGCGTAATACCTTTTTAGGTATCTGTGACTTTCTTAAAGGATGCTATTAGCTCTTGAGGGACAGGTGACCTTTGACTGTTGACAGGTAGGGGTGTGTGATGGTGTTGGTCTCCTTGGTTGTGCTGGTAGCAGTGGGAATGTCTTGCCCTCTTCTACGTGATATATTGTTTGAAATGGCACTATTAAATATTTTCCTCATTAGATTCCTTGCTTATGTGTAGATTACATACCATGCTAATCTATGTAATCGTGCTACCGTCTGGTAATTCTCCTTTTAGAGATGTGCTGTAAGCTATTAAGTGTGCTGTATGGGAGACAGCTATAAATGAAAGGTTTTGTTTTGTTTTTGTTTTTCAAGAGATGGATGAAGGGGAGTTCAGGAACCCAAGCACTTGATGTACTTCGACATGTTTTAAAAAGTACATCCTTGAGTGAAAAGGGGGGAAAAAGTAGAGCTGTTGGTATGTGTGATCCTAATTGTAGAAATTCACAGGTTGACCTGTGGGAAAGAAAGGGCAGTTTGGAATATGAGAGTTTAGAATTGTATATTTTGGAACAGTGTCACTTCAATCATAAAATACATGTGTCTTCAACCACTTGATTTTTCTTATTTTCAGAAACTTACTGTACTGTGCTGTACCTCTCACATTTGTGCTGCATTTTCTTTCTGTTGCACTTACTCTTTTGGTCAAATTTGCCCACGAACTCTCCCTGCCGTCGCTCAGAGGCATGTGTTATGTGATGTCGTCATTGTTTTGGGATATCATCATCATCATCATACTACTACTGTGACAGGAGGAATATTGAGAAATGTGGCAGACACGGAGAGCTCCCCACTGGAGGCACAGTCAAGTCATTTTCTCTTTTGTGTTTCTTGCTCATTTTGTTTTGATACTATAAATCAAATGGTTTAGTGGAGCCTGGCTTACTCGTTGAGGCCACTCATATTCCATAGGTGAAGAGAGAGTCTTCCAGGCATCTTCAAGTTCATAGTGGTTTTTAGTATTTTTCCACATGTGTTGGACCTTCCTCAGGGCTAACAGTGGCGATGCCTTTCTGAAAAAGTGCAAGTCTTCATTTCAAGTCACACAGTTTGGTATCTTAATGTTGAGTATGCAAAGGACATACCCGAGACCCATCATAATCAGCTTCCTCTGGATATGTTCAGCCTGCATATGAAAGAAATCAACAGACACAGAGCGATGATTCAAGGATGAGTTAGTGACATGACTTCTGAGGCTATGCAGGGCCTGATCCTAGTGGGACTTGAGGTCTTACTTAGACAACTACTGAAGTCACCTGCAGTTTTCCTGGATAAAGACAGAACCTGCAAGATCCTTTGATTCTTTAAAAAAAAAAATCTCCTGATTGAGACCAAGTGATGGTATCAGCAGCCTGGAATTGTTTAAAATTATCTTGGTTTTCCTCAGATATGTTCAGGAAGTTTTAGGTGGTGGGACACGGTTATGTTAATTTGGTCAGGTGGGTTATTACCTTTGGTTAATCAAGAACGAACAGAGTCCTGTTCAGAGACTCGTAGATGATTATTGTCTGCAGCTTCCCAGTGCCTGTGCAGTCAATGTGTTCGATGTTCCAGGGGCGGGAGGTTTGGGAGAAAAAGGACCGTTGAAGTCGGATGGATTTGATTTCCAGTTCTCAGATTCATTCTGTACTTTTATATAGTTAAATCCTGGTCATTCTGAGTCTCAGTTTTCTTTTCTGTGAAGTGAATATAAAAGCTACTCCATTTTTGTGTGAGGAGTTGAGGGGAGGATGCTGAGCACCTGCAAAGAAGTTCATTCTGTGGCTATTTATGATGTTGAATTTTTCTAGCAAGGCTTCTCTCTCTCTCTCCCTTTTAAAGGTTTATTTATTGGGGCGCCTGGGTGGCTCAGTCAGTTAAACGTCTGACTTTGGCTCAGGTCATGATCTCGGGGTTCCTGGGATCAAGCCCATGGCAGGCTCCCTGCTCAGTGGGGAGTCTGCTTCTCCCTCTCCCTCTACACCCTCCCACCCCCCACTCACATGCTTTCTCAAATAAATATTTATTTACTTATTATAATTATGCTTATTTAATACTAAGTATTTATTTACTTATTTAATACTTAAGTATTATGAAAAATATTTATTAGAGAGAGAGCGCACGCCCCCATTTGTGATGGGGGGAGGGGCAGAGTGAGAGAACCCTGAAGCCGACTCCCCGCTGAGCACATTGCTGGAGCTGGGCTCCATCCCAGGACCCTGAGATCACGACCTGAGCCGAAATCGAGAGCCGGCCACTCAACCGCACTGAGCTACCCAGGCGCCCCTGTCAAGGCTCCTCCTTTCCTTTTCTTGCTGACCCCTGCCCCCGGCCAGGCCATCGTTGGTGTATGGGAGAGCTTCAGTTACTCTTGAAACTGTCCTCAAATTTACAAAAGTATGTATTCATCAACCAGCACAATATAACTTAAAAATAGCTACTGGTAAATGCGTGCTTGTATTCTGGAAGTAGATATACCCTGTCTCTTCATTTGTCACAGCAGCTCTAGGACGGTAGGCAAGGGTGCTCTATTAGTTTTCTATTGCTGCCATAACAAATTACTACAAACTCATGGCTTAATACATCACAAATTGATGAACTCACAGTTCTGTAGGGTAGACGTCTGACATGGGTCTCACTGGGCCAAAATCAAGGTGTGAGCAAAGCTCTGATTCTTTCTGGAGGTCCTAAGAGAGGATCCATTTCTTTGCCTTCCAGAGGCCCCTTATGTTCCTTAGCTCATGGCTTCCTGTCTTCCTTTTCAAAGACAGCAACGCACACCTCTCTAACCATTGTCACATTTCTCCCTGACCAGTGGGAAAGGGTCTCCACTTTTCCAGATTGGGGTGATCGGATTATCCTTCCCGGGATAATCCAGGATAACCTCTCTAGTTTAAGGTCTTTAATCTGAATCATAGTTTTAAAGTCCCCTTTGCCATGAAAGGTTAACATCCCTGGGTTCTGGGTTCTGGGGCACAGACAACCAGGGGCATTATTCTGCCTACTACAACCACCATCCTCTTTTTTGCGACGAGGACTACTCGGCTGAGAGTTGGTAGAGAGGCCGGCGGATTTACCAACACCCATCTACGAAGTAAGATCAGAGCTATTTTTGGTTGGAGGTCTGTTTGATTCTGAATCTTATGCTCTTAGACACTTTGCTACATACAGCTCTGGGCTTTCCGCACATAATTTTATCCATTAAAGGGGCTCCCCTCTATCCCAGTGGTTTATAATTGTTTGCATGTGCTGTTTTAAAAATAGCTTGGGAAAAAAAAAAGCAAGTTTGGAGGGCTCTGATGTGTCAGAGAGTTAAAATGATTTTTCCTGAGGTAGGTGAGGAATGTATGGCCAAGTTTGGAGTTCATCTGAATGTGGGTTTATTTTAAATTGTGGGTGTTACCTAAATTCACTATGTGTGTTCTCATGGAGATTTGATGGATGAATGGATCAGAAGATAGATTAAGTCGTAACTATTGAAAGTAAAAATGAACTTTCAAAAATGGTCTACTTCATGGACAGCAGTGAAGATTCCATCTGTTAAAATATGGATATGAGTCATGTTTCATAAATTTAAAAGCAGACATTTCCTTTATTTTTGAAGGGCATGATAGAAATTTTTAATATGTGATGTTTTTGTGAAGGTCTTGTTTTCTTTTGCTGTGCTACTATATGCATTCTTGTAGAGTAGATTTTCTAAAATTATATACCCTTCCCAATTTAACACAAAATTACTTCATATCTGCACCTGGCACTTAAATTTTGGTTTAAAAGAAAGCCGTGGAAATTGTATGTTATTGGCATATTGCAAATCACCAACTGTGATTCTGCCACTGAAATTCAAGAAGCATTTGTTCATGACACAGTCCAGATTTCATAATACTTGTGTTGTCTAAAAATGCTGTAGATAATTATTGAAACTAATATACATGTATAAGTTCTTCCATGTGTGGCATTTAAAGACACATTCTTTGTAATTTGCAATCTCCATTCTCAGTTTGCAGAAAGGACTTGATTCTTGAGAGAACACACCATTGTAAAAAGTTAATAACAAAACCTGCATTTCATTTGCTTCCAATTAAACACCAAATGTCAGAACTTAATATCTTCAAAATCCATATTAAGCCACACACCTTGTGAGAAGTCTGATGATATTAAAATCAAGTGTGGAAATTCAAAATCTCAGTGTAGAGCTTGAAATGGATATTTGTAGTTTATCAGGGTTACCAAGGTACCTTGACTCTTAGTTTTACTTCCCAAATTGAATTTGTAAATTGGATGTTACTGGATGGATGAGCATTCTGGTGCAGGATTATCGAACTGTGGCCAATGGGCCAAATTTGGTCCATCACCTGCTTTGTAAATAAAGGTTTATTTAAACCTAGTCATGCTCGTTTATTTATATATTGCCAGTGGCTGTTTTTGTGCTACAACGGCAGAGTAGAATAGTTGTGACAGAGGCTGCATGGATTGAACAGCTCCAAAAATACTTACTATTTGGACCTGTCAGAAGTTTACTGACCCCTCATCTAGCAGAATGTCTATGTTACTAATCCTGGGAGATTCTTGCCAGTCAGTGTCAGATAAACAGGCTGATTTTATTTCTGTTTATGGAAACTTTAGTGTATACATACAAACACCTTTCTGTTATTTATTACTACTAAGGATTTCTTTTCCCACTTATGTTGCTTATTATAAGGTTGAGTGGCCCAACTATTCATCCTACATTAATTTCTTCTTACCATTTAACCTCCCTCCACGTTGTTTAATTAGCTAATTACAGATGATGCCACAGCAGGGTTCTGAGCTTCCTGTTTGCCTGTGTGTCTCTATGACCTTATGATGGTTTTCTTTTTTGTCTTACGAATTGATTGACGATATATAAATGTTCATGGAAATATCATTTCAAAAAGACACAACCGTCTAGGAAATGAGGATTGTACTTATAAATGCTTCTCGTGTTCTGTAGATTTATCATACCGTCCTTTAACTGGTAAGACTATTAGCATTGGAGAAGCTTGAATTGGAGGGAGGTAGGAGTGGGTTTTTTGGGTTAGTCATGGTTCCACTTTCCTTGGAATGCCGTGTTTAGTTTAGTAGGCATAGGCCTGTAGTGTGAATGACCAAGGTGGTGCTGGCCCTTAGAACTTCATTACTCTGAGATTTTAAAGTGCTGCCACTGTTTAGTTATCAGAAGAAATAGATTGAATTTTAATTTTTGTGGTATTTTGTAATGCTGTATTATGAAAGTGTAATTTTGAAATAATTTTATAGTTGAGAAAAGTTGCAAAAGTAATACATCTATATTTTACATGTATGATGTAAAGTCTGACATAACTATAGTACAATTATCAAAGGTAGGAAACTAGTAACATTGAGTCAATACTGTTAACTAATCGACAGCCATCATTTGAATGTTGCCTCTTTTCTACTGATGTCCTTTTTCTAGCCCAGGATCCAGGCAAGGACCTCATGCTGCATGTATTTCTGATTTCGCCTCTGTCTCTTCCAATTCACACGACTTCATCAGCCTTTCTTTTGCTTTCGTCACTTTAATATTTTTAAAGAGTGTGAGTTATTTTATAGATGGTCCCTTGACTTGGATTTATCTGATGTCTTCTCATGATTAGATCAAAGATACACATTTTTAGCAGGAATACCCCCAAAGTAATTTTTTGTCCTTCTCCGTGCATTTTATCCAAGGGTGATATGACTCATTACTGGTGATGTTAACCTTGGTGAAATGGTTTTTGCCAAGTTTCTCCCCTGCAAAGATACCATTTTTCTCTTTTTAATGAAAAAGTATTTTGTGGGGAGATACTTTGAGATATGCAAATACCCTGTTTCTCAGGATATTCTCACCCAAAGATTTTAGCTCCCATTGGTGACCTTGCCTGCTGTGGAGATTGCTTGGCGATGACTTCTATTTCCATCATTTCTTCTCTTTTTTTAATTGTAGTGCTACGGTATGGAAGAGCTGTCCATTTCCACAGTTAATTATTTCTCCAGTTATTTATTTGTATCATTATGGACTTACAGGTATTTAGTTTGTTTGTATCATTGTTGACTTGTTTATGAGTTGTCTCAGCTCTGGCCGTTGGGAGCTCCTTTGGGTTGACACCTGATTCCATTTAATGTGCCTCTTTCACTTTTGAGTACTCTTTATTTTTTTATAATCAAAGGTGTTCCAGGCCCACCATGTCTTTTCTCTGCCCCAACCCTGGAATTAACTATTTTTTTAAGGAGCCCTCATTCATTTATTGGAAAATGGTAATGGAAACCAAGATCCGGGCGCCCATGTTCTTCATACTGTGCGTGGTTGCTTCTAGGACCTCTTAGTGGGGGGAGCCNAGGAGCCCTCATTCATTTATTGGAAAATGGTAATGGAAACCAAGATCCGGGCGCCCATGTTCTTCATACTGTGCGTGGTTGCTTCTAGGACCTCTTAGTGGGGGGAGCTAAGAACCACACATGCGTTAACATTCACCCATACCTAACTGTCTGTCTACCTACCTGCCCACTTACAAAAAGATGCATGTTCATATTGATGCCTCTAATTTTAATCTAATACCACAGAGTGTATTTCTTTATTTGTAACTTCTGTTTCTGACAGGGAGAATTTTGACTCTCATTATCCAAAATATTTTTCTTTTTCATTCATTTCTGGGGTGTGTGTGTATGTGTGTGTGTGTATGGTAGTGTGAGGATTTCTAAACCATACACTTGTGAGAAAGAAATTAATATGACAGTTTTGTTTTTTGTCTCTAGCCTTACATTAAACAGTGAAAATAGTTTTCCAAAATTACTTAAGTCTTTTCCTCCCCACCAACCTGATTGCTCCTGTTTTCTTTTTCTTTCATCCCTGTTCTTACCAACTCCTGGGAGACAGCCGTATCTTTTATCCTTCTTATATTTTCCTATGCACAAGTGGGCACATACATGTATAATTTTTAATACTCCTTCCTCCTATGTGAAAGGTACCTCATATCTTTTGCAATATATATAGTACTACGGATCATATGTATGCATTATATATAGAAATGCATTTTCTTTTCCACTTAATATATCATTTACAAAACAATTTAAATTACCCCATTTCCCTTACTATTCTGTGATATTAAAACCATTTTATTATTTTTCATTAATAGAATTTCAGATATGAAACGCACAACTTAGAAATACAAAACTAAAGCATCCGAGCTCAGGGGAAGACTGTGTGTTTGAAGTTTTGCTTCCTAAAACATAATATTCCTGGGTGCTTAAACGTCAGTATTTTTCCTCTGTAGATTTATGTTAAATGTGGTGTAACTTCCGTAGCAATTTTATTTTACTTTATTTTTAATTTAATTTTATTTAAATTCAGTTAATTAACATACAGTGTATTAGTTACAGAGGTAGAGTTCAGTGATTCATCAGTTGTTTGGTAGCCGTTTTAAATGCCCTTGTTTGTAAATGCAGATTTACCTTTCATTTCCAGCTGGTAGCAGTGTTTGACGAGCAAGATCCCCATCATGGAGGTGACGGCACCAGCGCCAGCTCCACAGGCACCCAGAGTCCAGAGATATTTGGTAGTGAGCTTGGCACCAACAATGTTTCAGCCTTTCAGCCTTATCAAGCAACAAGTGAAATTGAGGTCACACCTTCAGTCCTTCGTGCAAGTAAGTGAGAGCTCTTTCTTCTCTGCATATTTCATCTTAATTTACAGGGATGCCAACTCTTGTTATCCAGCCTTGCTCCTGTGAATGGAATTCATTATCTGTTTTTATCAAAGATTGATTAAGTTTAGAACCTGGGCAAATGTCTTTTGCCGGAGAGGTAGGCAAGATTCTTCACATTTTAATATATTGTACTAACTTGATGTTAGACTGGTAGACTTTTAATTGCTCACTAAAGGTGAAGAAGGATAACAGGTAAAGTGATATTACCGGATTTTTCTTTCGTGTTTTTCATCTGAATGCTAGAACAAATAGGAAACAGTTAAAGGCCTTCACACCAAACCCAAACGTAGCATCTTTGATTGAAAAGCAACTGGGATACAGCCGTTACTTGAACTTTATCTGAAGAGAGGGTGATGAAGAGACGTCAGGGCCAGAATTATCGTCAGAGATCTGGAAGAGCTGCTATTAGAATACTATCTCAAGGAAAGAAAATATAGGGCTTAGTGAATTTATATTAGGAATCCGGGGACGTAGAGTACTCAAGTTCTAGGACAGTTGCCTGAAGAGTTCTGTCAGCCATTCCTGGAGGTTTACACAGAAAAGTGAAGAACTTTTGCTAAAAATAAATTTAGTGTTTGTAATGGCCTAATCTTATAATTGAGCAGTTTTCAAGAATAAGAAGGTCCATTTCAAGAAATTGATAAGTCAAAAATCACTTATCTTTTGCTCACATCTATTTAGAAACATTGCAGTTTTTCAAGTGTTGTGTGATTTTACCGGTAGTCTTTTTTTTTTTTTTTAAGATTTTACTTATTTTTGTGACTGAGAAGGAGAGAGAGACAAATAGGGGGTGTGGCAGGCAGAGGGAGAGGGAGAAGCAGACTCCCCACCGAGCAAGGAGTCCAATGATGTGGGCTGGATCCCAGGACTCTGGTATCATGACCTGAGCTGAAGGCAGATGCTTAACCCACTGAGCCACCCAGGCAGCCCTAAGTTTACCGGTAGTCTTGTGTGATTTTACTGATAGTCCTCAGTAGATCTTCATATATAATAGGTAATAATACAAAAATAATATATGAAATTCTATATAGAATATAGTTAGATAATATTTAGAGTACAGTTTATTCTTATAAAATTTAGGTTTGTTTGTACACACATACAAACATACTATTTTATTTTATTTTATTTGAAGATTTTATTTATTTATTTGGCAGAGATAGAGACAGCCAGAGAGAGAGGGAACACAAGCAGGGGAGTGGGAGAGGAAGAAGCAGGCTCACAGCGGAGGAGCCTGTTGTGGGACTCAATCCCGTAACGCGGGGATCACGCCCTGAGCCGAAGGCAGACGCTTAACGACTGCGCCACCCAGGCGCCCCAACACATACAAACATATTTTAAACTAATTTTATGGAAATAGCATTTGAGTATTATGTGGATATGCTCTTCTAAAAATCTTATCTTGGATATGCTTTGGGCAATGTTTTTCCAAATTTGAGGGGTGTACCATGTATAGTAATGCAGGGTAATATGTAAGTGCAATGTTAGTTGCTTTACTTTCTTTGCTTGCATACGAGCTCATTAAGCCCATGCTTTAATGATTGTCTGCTTGGAATAAGCTTATTTATAAAAAGTGGATTGCCTAAATGTGATTTCTTTTTTCTTTTCTTTTCTTTTCTTTTCTTTTCTTTTCTTTTCTTTTCTTTTCTTTTCTTTTCTGTTTCTGATATAGTGTTCAATAATTTATCAGTTTTGAATAGCACCCAGTGGTCATGACATCAAGTGCCCTCTTTAATGCCCATCACCCAATGACCCCATCCCCCACCCACCTCCTCTCCAGCCACCCTCAGTTTGTTTCCTATAGTTAAGAATCTCTCCCGGTTTTTCTTAGTCTCTGATGACTCCCCATTCTTTTTTCACTCCCTTCCCCTATGATCGTCTGCCTTGTTTCTTATGTTCCATATATGAGTGGAATCATATGATAATTGTCTTTCTCTAATTGACTTATTTCTAAACGTGATTTACAGTAAATTTTAAGTAAATAATAGTACAGGTATTCAGGTGCCTGATATTTGGAAAATAGTGACTTTATGTGAATAATTACACCCTAATGTATAAAATTAAATACAGAGCTTTTTGTAGTTTTTAATTCATGTTTTATATAGGATGCACCTTTAATTTAGCTGCACCTTAAAAAAGTGTTAGAGGAAAGGTAAATGCCGTCTTTATGTTAAGAAGAATTTGAATGGCATCTTTCCATCAATTTTTGTCTTTTGTTCCGGACGCAACAACATTTCTTAAACACCACCCCCCACATTTGGCTGGTTCTGTGTGTTAACATTTAAATGCTGTTTTTAACACAATATTTTTGTGTTACCTTGTTTTTAGTGAGCGAAGGAGCTTATATTTGAAGCATTGGCAATGTCTTATAGCCATTAATGGGAGAATATGTAAATATTACTTTCCAGTTCTGAATTTTATATGCTAAGTTTATTTAGATTTTTGTCTCTGGCAGCCAGTGGGTAAGTGTATGGTAAGCATCTACTAAATACAAGGTTTGGCGACTATGTAAAAGTTACCCATTACATACGAGTCCCCTATCTATTAAGATGATTTTTCATACTGTTTTAATACCACTGATTCAAACGTATTACAAGAGTTGGACAGTGCTGGGCCAGGCATTGTGATGTGTGATGAGTCCAGAGTTGAGTTGATGAGACCTAGTCCTTGTCAACAACGAGTTTATGTTTAGTGGTCTTTCTGATTTACAGATAGGAAAATAAAGAAGCCAGCAATATGTAGAAATTTGCTGAATTGAGGAATAGTTAACTCTAATTAGGAGCATGGTGAATAAAAGATTTTAGAGAAATAAACTCCTAATGCTTACCTGAAAGAAAGAATGTGCTAACTTTCCTATGTTTTCCAAGTCTTGCTATGATTGAATTCACTCCTCTCCTTCTTTGCATGAAGAATCGATGGAAGCTAAGAAAAGTATGCAATTTTTTTGGTCGATAAAACAGTGGATATTAAGTTTGAGAATTAAATAAAGCCTAGGTGAATTTAATACACAGAGTTCTCATCTTAAGATCTTTTTATGCTTTTTTAGAAGTTGCCACTAATTTGTCCTTGTAGTACATATAAAGTAAGAACATTGATTTAGTTAAATTAGTGGTTCTCAGGTATGAGTGATATCTTCCCACAAGGGACAATTGACAGTATTGAGATATTTTTTTGGTTGTCTCAACTGGTAAAGTTGGAGGATGCTATGAGTGTCTGATTAAGGCCAAGGATGTTACCAAACATCCTACGAAGCATAGGACCATCAGCCACTTCAGCTCTGCAGCCCAAAACGTCAATAGCGTGAGGTAGAGAAACCCTGAATTAATGAGTCATTGTCTTTATGGTCAAAAATAGCAGTTATCTAAGAGAAGCTAAAACTGACACTTAAGAAGAATTTTCTTGAGCCCAGTATATTGAACAATGTTCTGAATAATACCCTTTAACTGAAGGATGAAGCATAGTGACCAACGAATAAGGATATTGCTCATAGAAGGTAGTCAATAGACATAATAACAAAAAAGAGGGAATTATGGGCGGTATTACACAAATGTATTAGTGTAAATACAATTATTAGAATAAAAATACTTTTCCTAAATTCCAGAAAATGTGCTTTAAAAAATGAGAAAATGAATAAAATAGACCACACAGCAAAAGACTATTTGCATAAAAGCTTCTTATGTTGAAGAGATAAAATACGGAAGGATAACCATAAAGAATAGGTGCCTATGGGGAACAGAGAGAAGCAGATGGGTGAAGTGGAATAGAAGCGAGACTTACAGCCTCTTATTTTGTATGTTTGGCATTCAAACCATATTATATTTTACGTAATTAAAATCAAATTTTAATTTTAAAAATAAAATTATTTATAATATTAACTGTTACGTAGTATTTCTTAAAATAAAAAAAATCATATAATAGAACTACACATAAATTACATATCTAGTTGGTTGCTCCCTTATCCAAGAGTAACTATTTTGGGTAACTGTAAAACTTAGTAATTTGTACCACCAAAGGAAGATGGGGGGAAAAAGAAAGAAGTGCCAAACAAACAAGAACCCTGAAACAGTTTGTTGTTGGTAATATTGGTCCTGTTAGTCTTAGATTGTTGGGTATTATGAAATGGAGCAAATGAAGAATTATAATAATATTCTAGTTCTGTTATTCCCTGTGCCATCGAAGATCCAAGATTCAGAATACAGAAGAAAAGGGCTACAGACTTAAGTTAGAGGAGAACAGATAAAAATTCCATGGTCCTCAATTTGAATAGAACATACAATGAATCTGTGGTATATTTTATTTCACACACACACACACACACACACACAGAGGAAGGAGGGAGGAAGGGAAAATCCTGTATGTGTTCAGTGAATATGTCTTAAATTAACACTCAAACCCAGTAACTGAGCATTCTTGATATCCAGACTGTGTTTTGGAAATAGCATTTTCCATTAAAAGGGATCAGAGAGGTTTTTGGAGAAATGGCTGAATTCTGATACAGGGAGGAAATCTATGGGATGATTCTGGGTCATCCCTCCATATAAGAAAATAAGGAAGGCTATGAAAGATGACTGGAGTTGTGTCATGTTGGAGCTCCTATTGGCCCAAGAGGAATGATGAGAGATCAGGAGGGTTAGTAATAGCAATGTATTCATGAGTTCATAATGATAATAAATAAGGAAGCAAGCAAGGTAAGGGGTGCTAGTGAACCAACTTATTATTTGGAAAACTGGTAAAAGAATGAAAGAATTAGGTATCTTTCCTGTATTTCCTGGATGAATGGTATTACTGGGTAACTAAATAGTAGATGAAGGGGAGGTTTCTTTTTATAGAAGTATCCTAGCTAATAAATGAAGAAGTAATGATAGAATAAGAATATTACTTCTCTTTTGGTCATTCCTGATGAAATAGTGGATCTATGCATTTATCATCAATCACTGCTAATATAAAAAGATAATAATAAATTGAGAGTCAGCTAAGTATCGTGAGCGTCCTGATGGAAGAATGTAACACTATGAAGTAGTCTTGGCGAAAGAAATTAAGCCTAAATCCAATCAAGCATCTAGATCCAACTATCAATTTATAGGAAATCCTGAATATTGGGAAGCATATTAACACCACAGACATGCAATCGGTCAAGTCAAAATGGTGGGAAACCATACAAGGCAAGTGATCCAGGTTCTTCGATAGGTCAGGCGCAAGGTAGGGGAAAGAGGTGGAACGGGAACACAGATTAATAGAGACTTAAGAGGTAACATCCAATCATAATTTGTGAATCTTGTATAAATTCTGATTTAAATGAAACAACAACAAGAGTAAGCAGTCATATGCTGATTGGTGAGTTGAACACTGTTTGAGTATTTGGTATTAAGCAATTTAATTCTTTTTAGGTGTGCTAGGTTATTGGAATGATTTTCTATAAAGTCTTTATCTTTTTGTAGTATATTATGAAGTAGGTATTGTTGGAAATGATCTATCTAGAATTTGCTTAAAAGTAAACTGGCTAGGAGAGTGGGCAGTGGGTAGCTGAGTGGCTATGTGGGGATTCAGTAGACTCTTCGTATGTGTTTAAAATTACTCTAAATAAAGGTATGTGCGTTTGTGTGCGTGATGTGCTTTTAAAGGAAACACGTACATGAGGCACTTGTTTAACACTTTCAAAGTTTACTTAATTCCTGTTTTCCTTGAACTTTGTTTCATTTAATATAACTCAGTTTTAACCTAATATATTTTCAGGCTCGAATATCTTTCATTGGTCATCTTTTCATGCTTCTCTGAAACAAAGAAATTACATCCAAATGTTAACGCTTAAATTTTTTATAAAATGCAAATATATTGATGATCATTATTAGTACATAGTTGATCAAAGTAGCATCAATATGCAGTATAAAAATTTTTTTGCCTATTAATGTGGAAATAAATGAGAACATCCGAATGAGAATAAGCCATTTATTCAGAGCTTGCTGTAGCAAGGGACTCAGCCACCATCACTTGTATCTGGCAGGCAGGGAAGTAGGAAAGCTGTGTAGTAAAACAAAGGGGAGGCTTTAGATGTGCCCTGATTGGTAGCTGTTGGCATAGAGGAGCTGTAGTTGGGCTGCCTAGCGGTGGAATATCCTTTGTAATTGGTTAAAGATGCATATTTGACTTTCTCTGGTTGTTACTAAGTTGAAAGCAGAGTCAAAATTTAGGGAAGCTGTCAGTTATTTTTTTTTTTAAATTTTCAATTTTTAGATTTATTTATTTGACACAGAGAGAGAGACAGCCAGCAAGAGAGGGAACACAAGCAGGGGGAGTGGGAGAGGAAGAAGCGCTCACAGCAGAGGAGCCCGATGTGGGGTTTGATCCCAGGACCCTGGGATCAGGTTGTGAGCCGAAGGCAGACGCTTAACGACTGAGCCACCCAGGTGCCCCGGAAGCTGTCAATTATTAATCAGATCCTGTCTATTTGGGGCTGACTGTTAGAGGGGTTATAGCTTGGCTTCCTGAACTGGTTGCTGCACATAGTGGTCTAATTACCTGGACTGGTTACTCTAGGTAGCAGACTGGCTTATTAGGTTGGTTTCTGCAGATTATGGGTTAGATTTTCATTTTTATGTATAGTCTGGCCATTGTCCATTTTTATTATTTTTTTGAGAGAGAGTGTGTGCATGAGTGGGATGGGGGAGGGGCAGAAGGAGAGGGAGAGAGAGAGAATCTTAAGCAGGCTTCACTCCCAGCATGGAGCCCGACCTGGGTCTCAATTTCACAACACTGAGATCATGGCCTGAGCTGAAACCAAGAGTCGGATGCTTAACTGACAGCCATCCAGGTGCTCCAGAAATTATTTTTATTATAAATGTATCTCTTTAAATGGGGCTTTCTCCCCAGCTAGTACACTCTAATTGTTGAAAAATACTAATTTTTTCTAGAATAAGAAATTGTTTTCTGGGAAATCTTGTTCACAGAAGTGATTAGAAGGGTGTAGATGGAGTTTGTTACAGTGCTATTACCAGCTCTTTGACCTCCCTCCAAGTTAAGCACCAAACATCAATTAGTGATCCTTCATCAGGTTATTTTTATTGGTGGAAAGACAACCAGCTTATGTCTTCCTTTCATTTTGTTGAAAGGAATGAATCAGAAACTAGCTGAGTGGCAAAAGGATTTATTACCTGGGGTCATTTACTTTCTCAACATCAAGGCCATTATTTCAAAATGCCCCTTTGTTTGGCATCCTGGAGGTTTTGTTTTTGTTTTTTGTGTTTTGTTTTCTCCTTTTTGAGTTGTTTGTTTGTTTATTTATTTAGAATCTCAAGCAGACTCCACGCTAAGTGTGGAACCCCACATGGGGCTCGATCTCATGACCCTGTGATCATGACCTGAGCCAAACCAAGAGTCAGATGCTTCTAGCTGAGTCACCCATGTGTCCCATCCTGGAAGTTTTTATGTGCAGTGGTATATATTATCAATTGTAAGATTCAGGATAGTTGATGCTTATTTTTTACTTTATAAATTTTTAAACTGTGTGTGTGTGTGTGTTTCCCCCATCCTGTGAGGTAGAAAAGCTGTTCAGAATATCGTTAGGACTTTCCTAGACTCTAGGCACTTTTGCCTTCATGAATCCCTCCCATTATAATAATATTAATAATAAAAATTATATTTCATATAACTTTAAATATTTCAATATTTTATTTTTTCTTGTCATGCAAAATTTCATAGTTTTCATGGGCCCTAAAAGTATCATTTTCATATATGTGAGGGAAAAAAATTCTTTATTTCTCAGTGTTCATTTTGTTTTCCTTCTGATTTTAAAAGAAATTAAAGGGGGGCGCCTGGGTGGCACAGCGGTAGCGTCTGCCTTCGGCTCAGGGCGTGATCCCGGCATTGTGGGATCGAGCCGCACATCAGGCTCCTCCGCTGAGCCTGCTTCTTCCTCTCCCACTCCCCCTGCTTGTGTTCCCTCTCTCGCTGGNTGAGCCGCACATCAGGCTCCTCCGCTGAGCCTGCTTCTTCCTCTCCCTCTCCCCCTGCTTGTGTTCCCTCTCTCGCTGGCTGTCTCTATCTCTGTCAAATAAATAAATAAAATCTTAAAAAAAAAAAAAAAGAAATTAAAGGGCACCTGGGTGGTTCTGTCGGTTAAGCATCCAACACTTGGTTTCAGCTCAGGTTACGATCTCAGGGTCATGAGCTTGAGCCCCGCACCAGGCTCCACGCTCAGTGAGGAGTCTGCTCGGAATTCTCTCTCCTTCTGCCCCTCTCCCTCCCCCTGCTCACTCTTTCTCCATTCAGGCCTCTAAAAGCCCTGTGGGTCCCAGGCATTGGGCCTCCTCTGCTTCCTGGATACATATCAGCCTTAGGGCTATTGATAAGGGAGAAATGGGTAGGAAGAGCCAGCATTCCACCTTGACCCCTTTATTTGAAGACAGTGGAGCCATTTCAGGGAAAGATGCGAATCTTGTGTGAAGATTTAGACCTCAAATCCCCCAAATTTTGGTGTGCTGGCATCCCTTGGACAGTCTCTGCATCCTCTCAGTCACTGTTCATTTCGAACCTTTGGGCAAGATGAGTAATCTCCCGCAGCCTCAGTTCCTCAGTCTCTAGTGCCTGCCTCAGGATTGCTGTGAGTAGTAAATGAGGCCTTTGAAGTCCTAATACAGTGCGGGGGCCCACGAGAAGCACAGGTAACAAGATTGTAGAACGGTGATGATGAGAAAGGATGTCTCTTGAGTGCAGACTTTATGGATGTTTTAAAGGGTTGAGAAGTTCTGGAACCCAAGTAATCAGGACACATATTCTTTTTTCTTTTTCTTTTTTTTTTTTAGTTTTAAAAGATTTTATATTTAAGTAATCTCTATACCCAATGTGGGGCTTGAACTCACAACCCTGAAATCAGGAGCCACGTGCTCCACTGTCTAAGCCAGGCAGGCGCTCTGATAGGACATACATTCGTGAATAGGACACACTACCTCTCTTCAATACAGAGTTAGACTGGAACTGTTTTCTCTTAACCTCATAATTCTGTGATACATGTTTAACTGTCTCTATTTTCAGTGTTCACAGTTCCAGGCTTCGAGAGACCTCGTGCTCAGGGGCACACATTTCCTATGCAAATAAATCCTTGAGTTCAAGTCTAGTGATTTTTTTCACTCTGTGATTTTTTTCTTTGTTTTTTTAATTCTCAAAGACGTTTTGTAGAGTCAGACATTCCAGGGTAGCCTGATCTTAGAATGGTGGCAGGATTCTTATTCACCCCAGAAATCTAATTTTTTAATATTTCTTCTGGATGATCCAGACTGAAGATTCAAGATTCCTTTGGAACTGGCACATGCCCTACTAATTGTAAAAATTTCTGGAAATAGTATTGGTGTAGGAATGTTGAGAAAGTGTCTGATTTCTTAGATTGTGTGTGTATGTTTACTGTGTTTTATTTAAGTCTTTTAACGTTCTTAACATTTTTAAGCTATGTTAATTTTACAGTTAGTTTTCATCCATTGCTGGCAACATTTTATTGTAATGCCATTTGTTTAATTGGTAAGTTTTTACTAGCTTCCTAACTTTTAGAACTAAAAGAGAGAGTAATAATTGTAACAGAAGGATCGTGTCCTAAAATTGGCACCCACTCCCCTTTCTTGATCTCTTAATTTTTTTTCTTACCTAAGCATATACAGATTGATTTTGCCTTGCTAAGAGATCCAAAATCTTTGGTTTAGAGATCTATTCTCTTACCATTAACTGATACTAGAATACTATTTTCCAGATTTGATTTAAATATATATTGAAAAATAGAAATAATATTCCTATTGTATTTCCTTTTAACTTGTGAAGTGGAGCATGGCATACAAATGGTATTCTCAGTATTTCAAATAATTACCTTCTTACTGTGCAAGTTCTATTCAGCATATAAAACTCATCCAGTTTTGTTTGTAGATGCAATCTGATTATTACATGTTGACAAGGTCATATATCTATTAATTGGATTGGAGATGGGATACAAAATTGCTGTAATTATTGTAATTTTCTAGTTAATTGCAGGGTTGGTGGTGAATATTTTACTTCTGCAAAATGAAAAACAGTATTCCATCAGAAGTTGTTTTATGGGGTTTCAGACATTTTGTTTTATATCTTTGTTGCTTTTTGCCCACAAAGTATCTCTTTTGTATTTTTTGTGTATTCATCTGCCTCTGAGTGTCAGAGTGCTCATTGGAAGGGATCAGTGGAAGCAGGCACAGGCAGAGAGCCGAGTAGTACTCTCAGCTCCCTCTTTGTTCCGGTTGCCACGTTACCTCTATTGTTTATTTATAAATTGGAGTATTCTCCTTTCAGACCTATAATAAAGGTTGGATGGGTCAGAACCAATTGGAAGAGGGATCGTCTTCACTGCTCTCTTGTCATCTGTGCCACACTCAGAAGTATTCCCTGAAATAAGCATTTTTAAAATTAAATTCAGATTGTTTGTGTGGTTTTTTTTTGTATTAAAAAATAAATGAATTATTTGTTAGCCCACTTGGTATTGTAATATGGGGCTTATTTTGCATATTGTCTCTTGTACGTTTGCTTTATTTAAGCTAAGCTAGCTTCCAAAGCTGGAAGCCAAATTGACATTTTAAAAATAATGGTATGTACACAAGGTGAGTGTGTTTGGAGGATTGCAGATGGGTGGGGACTGAGCTACTGTGAGGGGGTGTTGGGAGCTCACTGCAGAAGATGGGAAAAGCAGACTGATGTTTATTCCCTGCTGAAATATAAACTGGAGGCGCAGGTGAAAATTGCCAAACCTAATGAGCAATTTGGCAGATAAGACGGGCTGTCATGCGACAGCAGACCAGCAGCAGGCACGCTGTCTGTGAACCAACTTGTTTGTTCCAGAGGGCTACATTTAAATACCATAAATAAAATCTTTTTTTCATCGATATTTGATATCACAGTGATGCCTCTTTTATCCTTCAGTTTTCCAATGAAATAACCAGTGATCAACATATGGTGATTTTGGTTGTAAAATTATTTTAAACTTGTGAAATGTTACATCCATAAAAAAATGAACAAAATATATTTTCCACACATCAGAACACAAGTAATATTAGGTTTTAAAATACACTAATAAAATATGTGATCACTTGCTTCATTGGGCTGAAACATTTCATCTGTGGTCTTTACGGTGGAACATTCCAGAGTAACTCTGTAGCCTTTTCAATGGTCTATGTCACTTATATCTGCTTACTTTACCAAAGAATCCTTTCCTTCCATTGAGCACATGAACATTTAGACACGTGCATTGCTTCTCCCCATGGAGACTATCAATATATTACATTGTGTAAGGGGCATTTGAAAAAGATATTCATGTCTTCATAGAATTGTAGCAGTCCCTGACCTTTGAGGTCCATCTCCCCTATTTTTACCATTGGAAACCTTAGTCTCAAGTAGACGAATGTAGTCTGTGCTTATGGCATAGCGATGGCTCAGGGCTCCATCATCAAGACAAGCTGAGTTACTGCTGAAAACGTAGGAATCCTTACTCTACCTCAAGATCCCTTTGTTGGTTTCTTTGTGGCATTTCCAACACTTGACTCGAAGTCAAAGCATCCTTGCACTTCCTGTGTGGCATCAGGATTTCTGAGGTATCTTTAAGCAGAGTAAACATTTCCTCCTTACATTCTTTACATCTATGTGTTAATTTTTAACAAATCCCTACACATATGGAATATAATATTTTATATTTAATGATAGTGACTGTTAGTCCATTAGTCAGAGGAGTATTACTTTTTAGAAGTTCTCTGCCACATGTGATCACGTGGACTTTTAGCCAGTCGTTAGCAGGTGATCCTTGGACAGTGTTTTCATCTGAAGAAGCTTGGCTGTAGGGGTTCACAGTGCTGTCTCTTGGCAGGATCGCCACACCTCTGACACGTGGCACTTTGGGAGGGGTGAGTTACAGGCTCTACCAGAAGTTGCCTTTGAAATTAGACCCGAGCCATGTGGAACTGGACCCCTCTTGCATGAAGCTCTCTGTATCTGTCAAAACCTGATGAAATTAAGAGAAACAATCTTACAGATTTGTTTTTCCCCGAAAAGTTTTCTCCACTGCCTGAACACTTCTTCCTTCCTCCCTTATTTTTGCCCTTGGCTATTATATGTTACTTGACCCTGAGGTCTTACCTTGTACTCTTGCTTTTGTGTGGGAATCTACCTTATTTCCCCAGTTATATTGTCTGTTTATCAAATGCAGAAATAGTGATACTTGAAAATTTGCGAAGGCAATGTAGCTATGGATATATTAAGAAAGTACAGTTAAAATCAAAGCCCATGTCCAAATAGCAGTAAGACGTGTAATACATAGAGAGTATAATTGTATGAAAATGTTTTAGTAGACAAGATTAGATTGTAAACAAGAGTTCTCTTTCATTTTCCCATTTTAACCAGGTATGGAGGTTCTCTTTTCTGTTAGCGCATGCCACAGAGAGACCCGTATTGTGGATTATTTTGTCAGCATGAAAGCCTGGCAGATAAAATCTTTTCTTCTCTTCTTGCTTCACTTGATATAGATCTCTTGTTTACTTCTTGAGACTGTGTTTGCTTATTTATTTTTTCATTGCTTTTAATGTCAGAAATGGCTTTGCATTCCCAGTTGTGTTTGTTTCTGTACCCAGCTGGAGATGGGCTTCATATCTCAGAATCGTTGTGTCAGTCCCAAGTAGTGAAGGACTGAGAGGAAGCTACACAAAAGGCATAAGGCGCTTAGTACATGCACCTGTGATATTTTAACCCTTTCTGATTTTTTTTTTTCTTGGAGCGCACAGGTCGTAGTCTTTGTGAGGGCCACACTTGAAAGAAAAAAACTGAGGTTTGTATCAGTATGTGGATTCATTATGTTATTTTGTATTTACTACATTCCTTTATATTGACTCATAAATTAATCCTGTATTAATTTTCACTGATCATTTCATTCCCTGCATTTCAGCAAATAGTGTTTCTCCTTTATAAAGAATCTGGTTGCTACAGAGGCTGCACGTAGTATGGCTCAAAATGTGAAAGTGCACGTAAGGGTATCCATGCTCGAGGAGCACATCTGAGAAAGGACTGAGAGTGCCTTCTCACAGAGATCTTTTTTTTCTTCAGCTCTTTCCATGTCTTATGTTTGATGCTTCCTTTAAATATTTCCCTCATATTGGCGATTGATAGCACTTAAGTCTAGAATTTTCATGACTCCAAAAAGGGAATTATGCTTTCATTATCTCCTCTACTTTTTCTCTTTCTTGGTCTCATCAATCCATAGCACTGACCGTGCGTCTCCTTAAATACCGTCATACTGTGCGTTCCCAGTACGGATTGCCTTTCTATTTGTATTCTTTCTCCAGGCTGTAGAACGTTTTCTGCACCCTACGTTTTCTGTCAGTCCTAGGGATTAAGCCACCACCATTTTCAGCTCTTTCTTACAGAGTGACGGAGAAATGCAGCCATTGTGTTTCTACCAAATCCTACAGCAGCATTTTCATGTTGCAGAATGGTACCCTGATAATAATTAGAAACGTAACATATATACATATGTTCGTATGAATATGTGTATACGTATACACAGCTGATATTCAGCGAGCTATGTATGGAAGGAGTATAAGAATAACTTCAGAAAAATAAATCGTTTCATGAAGATGATCCCATGTTTACAGATGGAAAATTACAGTGGGATTAGTCTAGGAAGCTTCAGACCAACCATAATATGGGAAAAGGCATTTCAAAAGAGTACTGTTAGTTTACTCAACCTATCCTCAATTTAATTAAAATGCAGTTTGTGCCATGGCTGATCCATTAATTTGTTTTTTAAAGCATCTCGAGAATTATTTATTTTAAATATAGAGTTTTGTTAATGAGTTGGTAAAGAGTATTCCGTTGCTTAGCAGAGATGTTACAGCATAAAGATTTATGACTTAGTACAACAAAAACCAGTTGGTGATCAGCTTGCATAAGAATATATGAGCACACATTGATATTTGATAGCCATTTCTTTTGTAACTAGAGTAAGGGGGTTGGGAGTGGGAGGCATAAACAAGGTCACTGACGAATCAAAAGTCCTGAAAGAAAACTGTACTGAATTCTGAGAACGGGTCTGGGATGCATGGTTAAGGCTTGGGAGATCACGCATCCACTCCGAGGGGGTAAGGGAGAGGCCAGTGGACAGGGGTATGTACGGGCCTGCATCTGTGTCTCTGCTTCAGCCGGAAAAGTTACCAGTCCACCATCTTCATTTCTCTTCCTCATCTAAAACTTGCCACCTCTTCTCTTTAAAAGTGGGACATTAGCTTAAATGGAGTTAATGTATAATTTATCTGCCCCCATGTTTGAAGAGCAAGGTGTGTATGTATGTGACTGTTACATATATATGGATTAGTTTTCTATTCCTGCTATAACAAATTCCCACAAACTTAGTGGCTTAAAACAACACAAATTTATTACAGCGCTGTACATCAGAGTGCCATGGGGATCTCACTGAACTAAAACTCAGGGCTTGTTGGGGCTGTGCTTTCCCTGGAGGCTCTAGAGGAAAATCCATTTTCTTGCCCTTTCCAGCGTCTGGAGGCCACCTGCTTTCCTTGGCTTGTGGCAGCCCTTATGCCAGCACCAACAACCTTGCGTCTCTTTGACCCTTGTTCTTCCACACTCAGATCTGTCTGTGTTCTTCTGCCCTTCTCTCCCATTTTTAAGGACTCGTGATTATATTAGGCCCACTTGGATAATGCAGGGTAATCTTCTCAAGTCAGAGCCTTTACCTTCATCACAGACAAAGGCCCTTTTGCCATGTAAGGTAATGTGGCAGGTTCTAGAGATTAGGATGTGGACATCTTTGGAGGCCATTATGCTGCCTACCACAATATGCATATATTTTAATATTGGAGAGTAGAGTGAAAAAATATGACTGCCATTGATTTCAGTATGAAGGCATTATCTGTCCTGATCAGGTTACTCTGGGTATGACAATGAGCATCTGGCCTGAAAACATTCATGGGATGGTCATTTTGATTTAAGTACATAGGGAAGGAAAATAATGAATAGTGGGACAAACCCCTCCTTAGGAATATTTCTTTGAGACCATTTTTTATTTAGTTAAGCCAAATGGTGCAATGTTTATAAAAATGTAACTCTATCCATTGTTATGTAATTCTGTTTGCTTGATAAAAATAATCTATAGTAACACATTTGCTTAATATTTATCTCTTTTGCATAATTAAAAGAACTTTTCATAATAATTAACATGCTAAAGTCTGAAATTTTGATTAGAAAGATTATGTACAATTTGTGAATACTGAAAACAGTAGGCAGTGTCATTGTCTTTCTTGTACTGTCCCTTATTTGCTCAAGCTTCCCTCTTCCCTTCTTTATGTTTTATTTTGTTTTTAAGCCTTAAAAGTTTTATAGGTGTTTATTTTTTATTTATTTATTTTTAAAGATTTTCTTTATTTGAGTGAGAGAGAGGGAGAGAGAAAGAAAGAGAGAGAGCGAGAGAAAGAGAGAGAGAACGTGAGTGGGGAGGGGCGGAGCGGGAGGGATAAAGGATCTGAAGCGGACTTTGCACTGAGTGTGGAGCCCTGCATGGGGCTCGATACCACAACCTCGAGATCATGACCTGAGCCGGAACCAAGAGTCAGACACCTGACTGACCAATCCACCTAGGCATCTACACCATGTAGATGCTTATTTTAGTTACATTTTAGACCTTTCCAGAAAGGATCTGAAGAATGACTTTGAGGATTGTTGCAGACGTTGATGGTACTGACAAATATTAGGTGTAGTTCTCATTGTTTAACTTCCATATCAGGTTCCATTCTTGAGCTGTTTTACAAGTTGCTAATAATTCTGTTTTGAATAGAGGCTTTAAAGTGACTCAAGTCTAGTTCTAATGATTCTTCATGAGTACATTTACCTAAAGGCCTTTTTTTTTTTTCCCCTTTGGTATTACTTCACCTTGTTTTCTTCCTTTGATTGTAAAGAAGTGGATTCTTGGGCATTTACCAATCTTTTAAAGAATTAAAATTTTTCTTAAACCTAGCACCCTTTTGTCTTTCTGTATTTCCTTATAATCTGCTTATTTTGTGGCCACTATGTACCTCTCTAGCTTATACGTTGTTATAAAGCAGAGAATCCCGTCTTCATCATCACTGTGCAGAAACTGGCTCAGTGCTTTGCATTCAAGAAGTATACGCCCCTTTTCTCTCAGCCCCATGAGCATGGTATCAAGAGGAAGGGTGTAAAGCATGGACTTGGTCACAGATGGTTTAGAGGGGTAGACAGTCTTTCAGTTCAATTTCTAAATAATCCAATGTGATGAAAGACTTCCTATTTTTTAGTATAAAATTTCTATAGATCCAAGTTCAAATGTGTGCTTGGTCTTTTAATTTTATTTACAGTTGTGCTAGCATTCCTTTAACAAATGTTTTTTACACTGAAGAAGTGTTTAAAATATTTTCTGTTGAATATAATCTTATATATATTTTAATTTTGTACATCCTCCAAGATTGTAAATTTATATGGAAACATCACAAATAACCTTCTCCATCTATATCCTCAATTGGATATGCGTGATTAGTGGCCAGTGCAATACTCTATTAGTGTAGAAATTGAGATCCTTAATTAGAAAAAATATCTACTGAAAGCACAACTAAAATGATTGCTGTCTGCTTTTAGTTACGTCATCCATCTTTATTCCTTTATTATGAAGACATACTAAATTGCTGCATTTTTGTTAAGATCTTAGTACAAGGCTTGATTGCTTCAGGAGCGAAGTTTGATTTAGCTGTAGATAATTTTATAGTTGTGGTTACTTTCCCTTACCAACTTTAAAGACAGAGTATATATTTAGAGAAAAAAAAATAAAACAACAGTTTTGAACTGAACTCATTAAATAACTACGAGGGCACAACTGTATTCTCCAGAACTTGGCTCTTGTAGACCTTGATTCCGCTTCACTCAGCTACAGTAAATGATGCTTCGCCATCATTGGTTATGCAGAATGTTGATGTGTGTCCTCTGTTTTCATATGCAAGAGTCAGAGCTGCCATTACAGTGGTGGACCGAAGCATCTGGAAGAGGTGTGTGTGTGTGTGTGTGTGTGTGTGTGTGTGTGTGTGTATTTGTTGCAGTGATTCTTTACCTTTAGATATTTTTGTATTCACAAGTATTACCCCTTTTTATTGACCGAAACCTGAGTTTTGATGTAGGTTTTTTTAAAAATTCAACTGTTTGTATTAAAGAATATAATAGCAATATTAAAGAATACTATATGAGATGAAGATATTGTTTATAAAACTAATCAGTTTTTTCTGTATGATTAATAAAATATGTTTTTAAATAAATGAAATGTTGTATTTCCTAGATTTTTGTTAACCTAGTTTTTCCTGCCTAATTTACTTTCATAAACTCTGTCCCTGAAACAAGTACACCCCACACATGTGACACACACATTGAAAGATTTTTTTAAGGGAGTTATTAATCAGATGAAGCTAATAAATAGTGAAGTCTCTGTATCTACATCTGACTGCCTTTTATAATTTCCTTTTAATTCCTATGGATTGCAAGCTTCCAGTTTTTATGCTGCTCACATTTGAAAATTTTGTTTACTCATCTACTAATCTTATTGGTAAATACTGTCCTTTTGAGTATCTTCTAGTAATACAGTTTAAAAACATCAAAATAATATAAGAATATTTTTCACACTTCCTCACCATTACTTACTATGTATCACTCCAATGTTCCTTGAAAAGATCTACTAAGTATATGTGGATAAAGTACAATTGCTTTGTCTCTGTAACTTGATTATGATCAAATGTGCTTCATCTTTCTGAAAAATGTAAGAAATCAGATTATAGTAGTATTTGTTACTTGCTTTTTCATAGTCAAGACACATCTAATTTCAATGGGGTTTAGGCCACATCGAGACCCACTAATCATGTTGTTAAATTAATTGAAGTAATTTCTTGTCACATCTTTAAAGTCATTTAATTTTTGAAAAACAGCATTTAGGAGGCTTGAATCAGAAATCTTTCAGTGAAACTGAGCCACTTCTGAATGAATGTTCTATAAAGTCAGCACAGTCTGTTCTAAAAAGATTCATTCAACTGTAGCACAGTAAATATTATAGAAATCATGATGAATATGCAACTTTAGACAGCTTTCCTTTTTTTTTTTTAATTTAACCCTAATGGGGAAAAAAGACTATTATTCAATATGGTTACATTGCATATTTCTCACTTGTCTTTATAATTTTCTATTTTGCAAGATCATTTATCTTTTAAGTTTTTTATTACAGAAAACTTGAAACATATACAAGACTGAAGAGAGCAGTGTAATGAAATGCCATACCCACCCCTCAAGTCTAACAATTACCGATTTATGACCAATCTTGCTTCATGTTTACTACACCAGATGGGATTATTTCGAAGTAAATTCCATATGTTATATAATTTCTTCTGAAAATGCTTCAGTATATATTTCTAAAAGATAAAAACTTTTTAATATAATCCCATGCTGTTTCAGAAAAGACAGTATTTTCTGAATGCTATGTAATATTATTAAAATCACTGTTTTATAAATGTGGTTTCGTATTAGGCTTGTTTAAATTAGGATCCAAAGAAAATTTACACATTGCATTTGAAACACACACATACAATATGATTTATTCATTGAAATTGGATTGTTTTTCCTGTGGTTTTTCTCTGTCTGAACTTTGCTGGATCCATCCCTGTGGTATCAACTATATTTCTATGTCCCCTGTATTAGATACAGTCTTGATTTGATTCTGGTTTTGATTTTTCAACAGTAGCATCTCTAGGTGGTGTCGTGTGCTTCCATCAGGAGATGAGTAAAGTCTGGTTGTTTCTCATTTTGCAATATTAGCAGCATTTGGTGATTACTTCCTGGATGCATTATTTGTTTTTATATTTGCAACATGTTGATATTCTTTGACTTATAAGCAAGAATATTTCTATAAACAGAAATTTTTCCTTGTCATCTTATTCGTCGCCCTGTGGTACCTTTTGCACAGGAAAGACAGACCAAATGCTTAATTCCATTTCTTTCTTTACCAGTTTTCAGAACGATGAGTTGGTTTTCTAGGCTAACATCCTCCTGGTCTCTCTTTCCTCTTTTCTCCCCCTCTAAAAAAATGTGTCATTAAGAACTTAAAAACATTGACATAGTTATTATTTCAATCAATTGCATTATTATTCTTACTTGTGCTCAAATTGCCATGTTTGTAGTAGTGACACCTGTCTAGATTGGCTCCTGAATGCTTTTGATAAGAGCATCCTTGCTTTTTTGCAATGACAGTATATTCCATGCTCATCTTATATATTTTCTGCCCCATACCTGGAGTTTGTCACTTCTTCAAGCATTCTTGTCCTGTCATTAGGAAAGGGTATTCAGAAATCACTATTTGGGTACATTGTTTTTATTTTTCTAAGCTTAAAAGTAAGTTAAAATCAAGAGCATCAGGGTCTGATTTCAGTTTTCAAAGTCAAGCTGGAGAGTGTAGTGAGTCTAGTCTTGATTATTTGAGAGTTCGTTTTTTGTTTTTGTTTTTAATTTCTTTCCCTCAGATTTATTGAGAAACAAGTGACATACATCACTGTTAAAGTTTAAGGCATAGGGTGTAATGGTTTGATTTACCTGTGTTACAAAATGACCACAGCGGGTTCAGCTAACATCCATTTTCTCAGATAGGTGTAATAAAAGGTAAAGGAAGAAAAGGGAAAAAGAAAAATTTTCTCCTTGTGATGAGAACTATTAGAATTTACTGTATTACAAACTTTGCTATATATTCCACAGCAATTAGCAGTACTCGTGCTGTATATCACATCCCTAGTACTTGTTTATCTTATAATTGGAAGTGTGTGCCTTTTGACCACCTTCATCCAATTCCCCCTCCTTGAGGTTTTTAATTTGTGCATATGTTGCTTTTTTAAATTGAAGTCTCGTTGGCATACAATGTTACATTAGTTTCAGGTGTCCAACATAGTGGCTCCAGAGAAGTCTATACCTTAGCATTGCTCACCATGAGTGTAGCTGCCGTCTGTCACCACACAACACTATCACAGTACCACTGATTATACTCCCTGGGCTGTACCTTTTATCCCCGTGACTTATTCATTCCATAACTACAGAGAGGTGAATCTTTTTAAGGGCACTGATCAATCAACATGCGTTCTCTGTGCCAATTCCAATTTTCCTTTACTTGGATTGTGATGAACTTTCTCATAACTGTAAGACTAATGTTCCCATGGGTGCTTATGACTGTGTATTTGATGAGGTCTTACTTGGCAGGTGTCAGGGTATTGGAAGGAGCACCTCAAAGGAATCCAGGACATTTTTACAATGACTGGTAGCCAGTGTTTTAAGATTTTGTTTGCTTGCTTTGTGTTTTGTTTTATTTTGTTTTTTGTTCAAGCAGTGAAGAAGAAATGGCATCTCAGTTAATGAGGTATTTGTCACTGGTGGAATTGAGTGGCCAGAAAATTGTGTCAAACTATTGTGGTGTCTTTAGTAGGCACAGTGTAAGGGAATTTGGTCATAGGCTGGATTGCTGAGTTTCGGAGAGCTTTTTCCTAGTCAGGTGTGTCTTAGCACAAGTTTGCTTGTCCCTGAGAGTGGCATACGGCTCCAACTCCCACAGTCTTCACTACATCCTAGTGATCTTCTGTTCTACATTTCATCTTCCAAGGGCAGCTTCACTGGTGGTGTCTGAAGTGGGATGTGTAGTTACGGAAGTGTGGAAACAGAATATTAGATCTTTGCTGCACACATTTTCAGTTTATGACCTCATATTTTAAAATTTATCATTTATGTGTTTAATAATGTTTATTTTTGTGGAGTTGAGCATGCATTTAAATGGTAAATAAATAAAACCACTGTAGCACTGCATGCTCAAGAAGGGTTTTCTTTTTCTTTTTTTTTAAAGATTTTATTTATTTGACAGAGATAGAGACAGCCAGGCAGAGAGGGAACACAAGCAGGGGGAGTGGGAGAGGAAGAAGCAGGCTCATAGCGGAAGAGCCTGATGTGGGGCTCGATCCTGTAACGCCGGGATCATGCCCTGAGCCGAAGGCAGACGCCCAACCGCTGTGCCACCCAGGCGCCCCTCAAGAAGGGTTTTCTGACTGTGCTGTATTGTCAGGAGAGACTCGAGCTCCCAGACCTGTCTGCTGGCCGACCTCTCACAGCAGCCCTTCCGTCCATTCTGCTGGCTGAAAGATCCACATCTCTTCCCTTTGCCCCAGTGCTTTAAAAATTTTCAAAAGCTTCTCAGTACTTTTTAATGAAGTTAAAAGTATTAGTGTGTTTTGTTAGGGTTTGTGAGAACTGTTTTGTGTCTGTGTTTTCAGCCGCATCTCTTTGGATCCTGTAACTCGCGCCCTTCGATGAGTTTCTTGTTTGGCCTGCTTAGCTCCAAGCGTCCCGTTCCTTGTGTGGTAAAGCTCCTTCTCCGTCCNTTGTGTCTGTGTTTTCAGCCGCATCTCTGGATCCTGTAACTCGCGCCCTTTGATGAGTTTCTTGTTTGGCCTGCTTAGCTCCAAGCGTCCCGTTCCTTGTGTGGTAAAGCTCCTTCTCCGTCCTTGTTGCACACCTGGCTAACCTCAACTTATCCTTCAGGACTCTGCTGAAGTCACAGTTTCTTTGAGAGGTCTGTCCTGATTCCATAGATTTGCTGTGTGGTCCTGGAGTGCCTTGTACTTTTCCTAAGTCCAGGAGCATAGGGAATTTGTCTGGTAACATGACTTGTGTGCTGGAAAAATGTTTTACAGCTGAATTTCCGAAAACCAAAAAAGACATGGCTTCGTAGCACATGTTCATTTCCGTGGTGTCAGTACTCTTATTGTGGCCAGTTTCAGGTTGAGTTACTGAATGGAGTCCTTCAGGGACGCATGGTAGCACCATTATAGGGGATTTCCACCAGACAGATGCAGTGGGTATGTCAGGAGCATAGTTGATGATAAAATGTAACATAGCTGGGAAGTGGAGTGTTTTGAGTATTTGTTATCTTTGTTGTTAATGTAATTTATTTGATTGTAAGTTTCTATAATTTAATTTTTAATAATGACTCTCATAAGCAACTCTCAATAATTTTAAATGTAGTCTTTTCTCATGAGATGGTATGAGCCATCTCTAGAAATCCTTTGTATCAAGCACAGACAAATCACATTTTTTGAGTGGATTAGAAACAGTGGAATAAAGTAAGTATAATAAATAGTTACTGTAGACAATTCTAATCGAGAGGTGCTTGGAGCAATTTTGGGATAGGTCCATGGAGGAAGGAGAGAGAACTTAAAAGGTGGGTAGATCTCTAGATTACCTGTATTTAGACACGGACTGAGTAAAGGGGATAAGAGAGAATGTTCAGATTCTGACCAAGATTGTGTTAAAAATGTGTGTGACCACCCCCACCCTCTTGGCTTTTTTTTTCATGTCATTCTTGGCATTTATTTTCATATCACATCTATGCCTGTATATGTTTGAAAAGGTAAAGATAAACATGAGCTGTGACTTTCTACCTTCCTAAACCCTTTTTGATGGTTATCCTTTGCAGGACTCCCAGTAGCAGAGCTGACAATGCACTCAGCGTCACGTGTTCCCAGTGGTACACATCAGCATCTCAAATTTTAACCTGATGAGAAGTAAAGGAAGCGTTCTTTTTCTGTTTGGTCTTTTCCAGTGATTTAGCTGTCATATAAAAATATTTAATGTGTATTTTTGGTATTTTAACTCAGTAAATGTGTTTTGAGATAGAGCCAGCCCTCTGATAGGCAGTGTGTTCTTAATGAGTCCTATGATTAATTCATAAAGATACTGAATACTGTTTCTTTTCAAAAGGAATTTCTGTTTTTTCTTTTTAGAAATGCAAGTACAAAAAGAGTGTGGTTTGTCAAATCATCATTTAATCCCTTGTAAAGATCCTCCACTTAGGTCATGATAATTTTTACCCATAATTTGCTTTCAAATATGTGAGATTTTTTGACATTGGAAGTTTCAAAGGTTTGAAAGATATGACGTCTCTCTCTTTCTCTTTTTTTTACCCCTTGTTAAAGGAAGACCAGTGTTCAGTCCTAACCCCGTTAGGGAATGTATGATACATAACTGGAAGACTTGCTTGGAATAAATAAATTCCAATTTATTAATTTCTTCAACATACACTGAGCAGTCTTAAGTTTTAGACATGTTAGAATAAACCATTTGTGTTTATCCTGTTATTTTTGGTATTTTAAAGCTTACTTTTATATAAATATGTAGTTGATACTGTATAGACCCAATAACATATATATTCTGTTATCTAGTAGGTATGGGTTTATGTTGATCTCTAAAATAGCAGTAACAATAGTAGTTAATAAAAATAGGGAATTATGCAAAAGGAAGATGTAAGTTGAAGTTGAAAACTAAGTCAAAGGTAAAGGAAATTTTATGTACATGTACTGTGTATATCTGTTCCATCGATCACATAGTGTTCCGGTCCACAAAACTTTGCATTTGCTTCCTGGCAGCTAATATGTAAAGGAGAATAAGAAACATCTTCTAATGTTTCCTTCTTTACCAGCTCTCCCGACCAACACAAGCTCTATTGGATTCCCGGCAGACATACGCAATTTTAGTCCATCTACCCATGAGATTCTTTTAGGATTTACTCTTCTTATTTTTCTTTGAATGGCCATACTGTTTAAATTTTCTTTGAGCTGATTACATGTCATGCAAGAAAGAGCTTATTTCTGTGGAAGCATGTTGATGTCCATTGTTCGGAATAGTAAACAGTAAGAGAATCTAGAGAGTAAGATAAAGAGCAAAAAATAAAACAAATGTAAGTGAATTGAAATTTATTTCACGAGAATGAACTCACCATCATAAGTGCTGCTATTTCTGTGAATTTACTTTGCTTTTGAATTATCAACTTACTCTCTTATAACTTGCATGCTTGCATTATAATGGCTTTTATATGAGAACAAGTGTGTATAGAAAAGAGGAAACATGCAAGTGCATGTAGATACCTAAGACCACTCCAGTGGGGCACCTGATTCATGGGGGCATTAGCATGGATCTGCTGGAGTTCAATGGTAGATGAATGGGGAATGGATGATAATATATTAATCGTGCTTGTTGGAGAGGCAAGATAGAGGGAAAAAAGATGAACATATTCTTTCTTGGAAGCCCATTTTGCTATTTATTCATTTTATTTACCAATCATTGAGAGGTGAGTTATCAGAAAAACTCTTCAGTGATGTTTGCTACGGAAGCTCCTAAATTGGTAGTTTGCCTGAATTACTTGATCAATTCAGCCTAAGTTCCTAAATTGACTAAGGATTTGACAAGACAGTTTTGGAGAAAATACAGACTATTTCACAAGATTGTAGTAACACGTCGTATGAAAGTATAGATTAAGGGCGTCCAACACATTTCTGTTAATCCAAATAAATGTTTCTGACATAGACATAAGAGCAAATGTCATCATGGTTACAAAAGCTGATGTAAAACTTAGACATTTTAATAGCCATAGAGTAGGACATTTCCAATATTATTTTCTAAAGGTTAACTGTCAGAGTTTAGGTCCTCTAAGGAGAAAGTTTTAAAATGGCCTAGGATAGAGTATTTATTTTATAAGCAATGTTTCTAGACAGTGTAGCCTTTCTGTATTTTATTTCTGTAAATCGAAAGCTGTTAGAGCTGAAGAGGTTTATAAGATCGTATTCATGTCCTTCTTGTTCTAGGTGAGGAAACCAAAGCCAAGTGAGACTGTGGGGAGCCCAGTGCTGTTTTAATGTGTGTTTTGAAATGTTTACTGTTTGAATTAAAACCTAGGCATGTATGAGCTTTATAACAGTGGTTATAAACAGGGACACACTTTCTCCTGCTGCCCCCCCTTCCTGGGCGACCCTTCTTTTGTATGTTGAATCAGTGTAGGGTCACATTTGCAGAGAAAACTAAGGAGACATATTAGAAATCTGTACTAATGCAGATAAATTTTGTAAAATCAAACAAGATTGATTACCATCCCTACTTAATTCAGAGCAAAGGAAGGGAATCTAATTTTTCTATTTTTCCACACCTCGTTTGCTGTAATGAAAATGGCATTCTGCTTTGAATCACTTTCAATGAAATGATTTTCAATATTGTTGTCTTTGTGACATTTTGACAATTAAAATGTATTTCTCAAGCCTACTGGAAATGCTGCAATGCTTTTCTTGTTTTCATTTTTTCCCCCTGGCCTGTATCTGTGCTTGTTGCCTAGGAAACTACTGTTGGGCTGAATTTTGTTTGCTTGGTTGTCAGGCTGTCAAAGTTATGGGTAAAGTTCTTGGCTTTATATTTGTAAAAGTGGAATAACTATTAGAAATGTTGTATCTGTGTTAAAGTGCTTTATCTCCTCAATTAAAAAGCAGCCAAGCAGTTGTTTGGTTTTCTTAAAATAATAGAGGATTTTTCCCTTTGATTACTACTGAAATTTTCTATTTTGTATACACATTTGTAGTAGGATTTGCATTGTCACACTAGGTTAGTTCCAAATATAGCACTTTAATAAAAAATTCTTATGTAAATATTTATATACTTCTTTGGGGACTCATGGACATACATTATGATTCCTAAATTGTGCAAATATAAACATTAAAATATTACATTAAAAATCCAATAGGATCTTATAAAATGCAGGTTATTTGCCCTATGTCTGATAAGTTGAAAATTATTCTCTGTATATAACATTGAAGTTAAAAAGAATTTAAAGTGAAAAAGAAATAGAATTGCCTCAGATCTTTTTCTTTTTTAGTGATCAAAAATTAATGAAACGGAGAATGTACAATTAATGATTATTTATATTTTTATTTAGCTAAATTCAGTGCCCTGCAAAGTTGTTTAATACTTTAAAAAATTAAGGGGCACCTGGGTGGTGCAGTCTGTTAAATGTCCGACTCTTAGTTTTGGCTCAGGTCATGATCTTGAGGTCATGAGATCAAACGTCATGTCGGGCTCCCTGCTCAGTGCAGAGTCTGCTTTGAGATTCTCCTTCTCTCCCTCTGCCCCTCCCACTCTGTTCATGAGCTCGTGCACTCTCTCCCTCTCTCTTAAAGGAAATAAATCTTTTAAAAAATACTTAAAAAAATTCAGAGCCCTACAAAATTGTGTACTTAAAAAAATTCAGAGATATTTGTGTTCGTACACGGTGATAGCCACGAAACCCGTGTAGCTGTTGAATCCTTCAAATGAGGCAGCAGTGACCGAGGAACTGAGTTTAACTAGCCAGGAGGCTCGTGGCTGCTGTATTTGATGTCACGGATAGGGGCTTTGCCACTCCAGAGCATCGTCTGGGAACGTGACGGAATGAAGAATCTCAGACCCCACCCTTCATCTACTGAATCAGAATCTGTATTTTTAACAAGATCTCTTAGGATCGATATGCAGTACTTTCAGTCTAGCTAGAGAAAGGATTCCAGTCTTGGTTGCATATTCGAGTTGCCTAGAGAGCTTGTAAAAGTCCCCGGGCCTTATGCTAGACCTAATTTTCAGTATTTCTGCATGGGGGCCTGGGAACCAGCATTATTCCCAGATTATTTTAATGAACAGTGCCGATTTAGAACCAAATGGTGTATGCATTATGTAAGGTGAGGATGGGGAGATCTTTTAGCACTGAACTGGATTTTGGACCTTCTGTTAAGGTCAAACATAGGAGGGCCATAGGTAGGAGAAAGAGAGTTAGTTCTTAATGAGTCCTAGCATATGCTACATATTATTATCCCAAATTACTAACTATTAGGAAAGACTCTTTTTGCTGAACATACAGTCTATTTCACTCATAAGATTGTAGTGGCATATTGTGTGAAAATGTAGATTGAGCCCTTAATCCAATGCATTTCTGTTTAATCCAAGTAGTTGTTCCCTACATAGAAATGGAATATGAAGCATTTAATTTCTCTCTCTCTCCTTCCCCTTCTCCCTCTCTCTCTGTCCACGGCATGCCCTCCTTGAGTATACCACTTCTCGCTCCTTTCCACAAATCCCCCCAAAATAAAATAAGTTGTTTGCCAGTCTTAGTGAAAGGGAACTTGTCTCATTCTTAAAATTTTTCATAACCTTTCTTTTTACCTGTGGAGAATGAGTGCAGAGATCCCAGCATGTGCCGAGTCATTGGCTGATTACCAGCGACTCTCTTCCCAGCTCTGAGGTTCATTGTGAGTGAATTCAGCTGATAGATATTTACTGCTGGCCCGTGGTGAGATGACTGTGGCGGTAGAAGTTGGTGAGAAAATTACAAATACATCAGAGCCCCTATTTTTATGTTCTTGATCTTTGAGGATCTCATCGTTTCTGGAGAGGAGCGTGTTCTCTGTGGCCTGACTATTGAGGATCGGATTTTGTCTCTACCACTTATTAATAGGTTAACTTTAGGGGTGCCTGGGTGGCTCAGTTGGTTGGCGTCTGCCTTCGGCTCAGGTCATCTTGGGGTCCTGGGAGCGAGTCCCATATCAGGCTCCCTGCTCAGCAGNCGGATTTTGTCTCTACCACTTATTAATAGGTTAACTTTAGGGGTGCCTGGGTGGCTCAGTTGGTTGGGCGTCTGCCTTCGGCTCAGGTCATCTTGGGGTCCTGGGAGCGAGTCCCATATCAGGCTCCCTGCTCAGCAGGGAGTCTCCTTCTTCCTCTGCCCCTCCCCCCACTCATGCTCGTGCTCTCTCTCTAATTAATAAATAAAGATAAATAGGTTAACTTTAGCCAGTGTATCTTATCCTGCAACACCAGTTTCCCTGCCATAAAATGAAAATCATAATGGAACTTATTTTGTAGCCTTGTTCTGAGGTATGATCAATTAATATATTAAGGTTCTTAGCACATGCATGACCCCTAGTAAATGCTCAATATATGTTAGTGGTTACAGACTTAATTGGTTTATTATAAATGATCAGGTTGTATTTACTTTCACATTACTCTTTCCTTGAATGGATTAGATTAGCTATGAAAGATCTCTGCACTTTGAAGGTAATATAAACAGACATGTAGCCATATGTTCCAGAGCCGTGAAGTCTTATTGCCACCTTGGAGCAACCAGTTGGTGCCAAATGGCTTTATTAATAACTAGTATGTACAAGGTTCTGTGGTAAGGAATTAATCTGAAACTGGAACACTCAAGACAGAAAAGTGGATAATGAGCTCTCTGAATACTTTTGAAGTGCTTCTGTCATACTCCTCAGTATCTAATAGCATTTCTTCAACTTCCAGCAGCCCCTAATCCTTTGCTCTGTTTCATTTGTCTTCACAATGCTGATTGCCTTGTGACATCACCTGTGCTTATTTACCCATTGCTCTTCTCTTATCACCAAATGTCACATCATTGAGGGGTTGTTTGCTACCAGTGATTAGAAGAATGCTTGGCACCTAGGGGGAGTGGCTCAAGAGATGCTTGTCTTGAATGAATGACTTTTGGTACATGCTTGTATAATATTTTTTTGGAACCACGAAGATTCAAGTTCAAGATGAAAAGCCTATTTATGACCAAAATTAAGCATAGAAACTCTAGTGGAGGTTTAATGCCTGAGAATTAAGGAGGGGATTGCCCTTGCCAGGTAGTCGATGATGGTTAACNCGTACCACGAAGATTCAAATTCAAGATGAAAAGCCTATTTATGACCAAAATTAAGCATAGAGACTCTAGTGGAGGTTTAATGCCTGAGAATTAAGGAGGGGATTGCCCTTGCCAGGTAGTCGATGATGGTTAACGTGCTAGTGAAATATGTATAAAAATGTCAAGTGGGGGAGCGTCCAGTGTACATCCTTAAGTAACAGAAAACAGGCTAATGAAATCAGTGATCTCCAGTTCCCCGTGAGGGGAAAATATGACACTTCCGTATAGTATTGTGGGATAAAGGTTATAATAATAAAGGAATGGGAGAATAATGCTTATCAAAAGTTAACTTGACAGTTCTTGAGATACTTGAATCCTTAATAAAATAATAGAAGACAAATGTCCAAGGAGAAGGGCATTTAGAGACAATCTTCAATGCAATCAATAATCAACATCCATTTTTGAAAGATAAATTACTTGTCAGATGAAGTTGATAATTTCAAAATTTAATTACGTGATTGTTGACCTAGATTGGTAATGTGAAAGTGATATGAGGGATTTGATACAGATATACATATAAAATTATATGTGAAGAATTAATTTAGATTTTCTTGTGCTCACATATTCTCATAGGGGAATAGACACTGCACAAAGGATAATAGTGCAAAGTTAATAGTAAAAAACAAAGAAAAACCCTAAGATGTCGTTGGGATTTCTGGCTACAGCGCTCTTTGCCAATATGTGAAGCAACAGTTCTTTGAACTTTTCGAGCAAAAACCTTTTTTTTTTTTTTTTTTGGTTTTTCTGGCCCTCCCAATTTTTTTTTTTTTTTTCTANATATTTGTTTCTTCTTTGCTAAAAAGATTGCCCTTATAATAGTTCAGACAAAGTGAAAAGGATAGAGGTATGATAGCAGTCTAATAAACACTTCCTACGTGCCTTTTGCTGGGCTGGGAAGTAGGGGTAGAATCTCTAAAATTAATGAGATCCGTATGTTGGTTCATCCACGTCTCCCTCCCTTGCTTTATCTTTCCCATATCACATCTTTAACTCTACGCTTTAGCCATACTGATTTTTTTCCAGTCCTTTTAATTCTCTAGAATTTAGGGGTCTGGCCTTTGCCTCTGCAGTTTCCTGTGACTGCATGTCTTCTTTTTTCCTCTTTATCCCACTGACCAAACACCAGCATCACCACTCCAAAACAAAACCCAAACCAGCAAACCACAAATGTCAGCTTTGATGTCGTCCTCTTCATTCACATCTTTGTTGATTTAGCAAATGTTTGTCAAGGGTTGTGACAGTGAAAAGTGCAGAATTGTTCTCTGGGAGCTGTGTGCTACTGGGGAAGCAGACCCTAAAACTTCTGATGGCAGTGTGGCAAGTGCAAGGATAGGAACAGGCAGGCCACAAAAGAAACACCTCACTCAGGAAGACACAAAGAGAATCCAGAAGGACAGCAGCGAAAATGTAGCTGCCCCTTCTCTCCTGAAGTCTTTGCTGATGTTCTTAGAAAAGGTGCCCCTCTTAGGTGTTTCGGGAGTGCTCTGTTCCTCCCCCGTAGCACGTGAGCACGCTCGCTCTAGGGGGCTGGATAACTCGCCTTCTTCAAGGCACTGCAGAGTCCAAAGGGCAGAGGCCAGCTCTGCGCTGCACACCTTGAGGCCCCCTGGGGAGGCGTTGCTAAAGAGGGGGAGGTTTATGGTTCTTTGTCAAAAGCTGTATTAGTGGACCAGTGGGGAGGAGGCTAAGAANTGTATTAGTGGACCAGTGGGGAGGAGGCTAAGAATAGTGGGTTAAAGAAAAAGGAGAAATGAAGCAGCCAGCTCTTCTTTCTAGAAGATTGCTTATCAAGATCCCTCGTGGATCTCAACCTGTGGTTGGGGCTATTGGATGTATGGAGATAGACAGAGGGCACATACCCTACTCCACACACTACTGCGAGAGAAGACATTATCTATAACAGTAGCCTAGAAGCCCCGCTTCCCCCTTTTTCCTTTTTTATCGTCTCTAAATTCTTGGTTCATGTTTGAAGGAAAACAGCTTAGCTAGCTCTTGCCTGCTTGCGTGCTCCTGGGTGCGTGCTCTTGCTCTCTTTTTCTTTCTCTCATTGTTTCTTTCTAGCTCATTCTCATGTTCTCGACTCCAGTCCCCTCATTGCTCATTGAGGTATTTTTCTGAAAGTGCAAAACAAAGCCAAAAAGTTTTTTCCACAATACTCTCCCAAAGAAAGTCTTTGGTAGCAGCTGTTCAAATAGTTCGCTCCCCCTGTGGTTATTTTCATCTGGGCACCTGGTTGTATGTATCCCTCTTCTTACCTTTACTTTTTCCCTCTTACTAACGTCTTTTTATCACTGGGCAGGTGGTGGTCCGTTCGAGTATTTGTTCCCTTTTGAATGTTCGGAGTGGGATTCACTTGGAGTGATTTTTCCACAATAAATGACTCTCAAAAAACCCTTGGCTCCGTAGTCATTATTTTTTAGAATCTCTAGAATAGTAGTATCTCATAGATGCTCACGTTTGTTATTGAAGTAGCCAGACATTACACCTGCCATAGCAAAACAAAAAGGGAACACCAAAATTAGATAAAAGGGAAACATCACCCTGTGAAGCTTTGCTTTCTCTGCTCCCTGGGCTGGCCTGAACACTCCCCGATGGGCTCTTGGCAGGTGCTCAGGATTCGGGCATCACTAACCATTTCCCCTGAGCTGTAACTGCCTTAGCCAAGGGTTTGGGGACATTAAGTTTATACAGGGTTCAGTAGCCAATGCATATTTTTATTGACTGCTGGTTATTTACCACTGGCTAGGCCCTACCCTCTTCTCCAGGAAGCAGAAAGAGAAACGTGAAAGGCTTTTAACCTCTGATGCCTGTTTCATACACACCTTCACCGTTCTTCCCCACCCTCAGAGAGGACAATTAAGGAACCCCTGGATTGCATCTTTAACCATTGGGAAGTTTTTTGTTCCTGACTGATATATTTTAACCAACTTTGAAAAATTGTCGTTCCTGCTTTGGGAGGGTGTGTGTGCACGCATGTGTGTGTTGGGGGAAGGGAGGAAGGGCAGTGACAGTGAGTGGGGTGCATATTTGTCCTCTGGTTAAGAAGCTGGCTCATGCTATTCGAGGTGGAAGCAAAGTGCAGTGGGAGAAGGGGGACAGAGGAATTCCACTAGCATCCTGGGCTACATAGCTTTCTTGAGCTCCTCACTCCCCCTCTGGCTGACTGGGTCCGGCCAGCCGCTCATGTTGCCTTGGTCAGGCTCAAGGCTCTCCCTCCCTGGCTTGTGCCTTGGGTCAGGCGGGGCTGCACCTGCAGGGCACTGATGGAGTGTGGGAAGAGGGTGCACCGACTTCACGCCTGGGCTCCTTTCCTGCCCGGCTATGGTTTGCTGGGAGCCGTGTCCCTGGACTGAAAGCCACAGCTCCCCTTGCCTTGGGGTGGTAAAAGCCTCATGGATACTCAAGCCCTTGTTGCTTTTCCTTAATTCTGCCATATATTTGTAAACAGTCCTTCCTTTAGATTTTCCTCAGTGACCCCTTCCTGACTCAGCCAACTGTTTGCTGCTGGGACACCGACGCGGGATGTGATGGATTTGAGGAGTTAGGGCACTGAACAGTGGGGAACGTGGTTGGGATGGAGGGCAGATGCTGGGCGGTCTAAGTTACTGGCATTGGTGAGGCACAGAGCTACCGCACTGGGGATGTGTTGGAGGAGCCGGCAGCGTGGGTACGTGACAGGCCCACAGGGCGTGTGTGGCGGCTGAGCCCTGGACCCTGAGAAGAGTATTAGGAACTTGTATTAGGAAGATTCCTTAAGTCCTGATTGCTGCAGGCCTTGACATTGGGACATCTCTCCTGGGGTTTTCTGTTTAACTCTTGGGAGGGCTTATTTATTTACTTATTATTATTTTTTATTTAACTGGGATAATTGCAGAATCGCATGCAGTTGTAAGAAATAATACAGAGAGAGTCTTTGGGTATTTCCCTCAATGGTAAGATTTTGAAGAACTGCAGTGTTATATCACGTATATATTAACATTGATACAACCCACCTATCGTATGCAGATTGCCGCTTTTGTACTCCTATAAGTATTTGGAGGGTTTTTGATCAGAGTGGTTGTATTATCAGTTTCCGAATGAGAATTCTGATGTTACGAATTCAGTGTGCCTCAGAAAAATTCTTGGTTTTTCTTTGGAAACATTCATGTGACATTGACTTTCTTTTCCCTTCTTGTATGAGCCTAAGATCCAGTGGGACCATTGAAAACATCCTGTTATCTATAGAAATGTGTTTTAAACTCAAGCTCCCCCCAAAATCACCTGTTATCTCCAGTGAAGTGTAAGCATATTGTGGATTCGACACGCCTCAGTTCTCCTGGGAGAGCAGTGTGGTTATATCCAAATTGCAGCGAACAGGGAGTCAATTAACAAGTACTCCAGGTACAGCTGGTTCATCCAGGAGCGGGGTGACCTTTGATTCAGTCCTTAGACTACGTCTCTGGGCCTTGGTGCACTCGTCTGTGAATGTGATATTTCAGTTTATTTCTAGAGCAACTTCCAGCTGTAGTATTCTTTATTTATTGCTTATATATAAAAAGATAGTTAATAGCAGGGTGATAAAACTCATTTTATATCCTGTGAGTTATTCACTGTTTTTTAGAGCTTATTTTGTGCCTTGTCTTCCACCCATTTCTTCCAGGGATTTCACCTCAGTCAGTGAAATACTGAGAAGCACTTTTATAAAAAGGGCAACATATATTGGAAGGTCAACTTTGCAATATTGATGACAGGTTTTTATCCCCGTGGCATGTGTTAATAACTTGGTTCTTCTCACTGTGAGATGTGTCTTTAGAAAATGTATAATTGCCCCGAAGATCGGAAAGACCATCTTCATTTTGCATCAAGAGTAATTATGCTGTTTGCATCATAAGTTCTAATAGAACACGTGTAACTGCATATTATTTTTAAATTTGATTAAATACCTTGACGGCTTATGCCTGTCTTCTTGGAAGAGGTTTATTCATTGCCTTGAGTGGTTAAATAATTTAGAAATCACTAGAAGAATGAAAGAAGGGAAGCAAATGGGAAAGTTGATTAGGAGTAGGTAGGGGTGTGATATTTAACAGTTTAAAATGTATATATCTGCCCTTTTAGTATTTGCTCTAATTCATTATTAGGTTGCCATTTTCCACTTATTTAAAAGGCATCTTACCTAGAGAGGCAAATCAATATTTACAGTGCATTAGTGACACAGAGAATTTGTAATNACCTAGAGAGGCAAATCAATATTTACAGTGCATTAGTGACACAGAGAATTTGTAATCTTGTGATGAGGGTTTATTGCTGTTTTATCCACTCTTCAAAGGAATGCACACATCAAAGTCTCCACTATCGTCCTGGACCCAGTGACATTGCACCAGTCCCCATGCGCTCCATCCAGCAGCTTAATTATTGAAGATCCTTGTCTTTGAATTTTCTTTTTAATATTTCAGAGGATGTATTTAGAAAATCTATATATTAAATAAACCAGAAGATTATGGAGAAAGTTTTATTCTCATGTTTTTACATGCATTGATTTTCCTAAAATTGAGGATGAGGAATTGTAAAAATAATGACCAAACTACCTTAAACAAGAAGCTTCTGTTATTTTTAATTACTGTAAAGAAACCAGATTACATCAGATCATTAGAATGCTGAAATAGGCCATGAGCAAACCACGGAGGAAAAGGCTGTATTTGTATTATATTCCTCTGAGGCCAAGACAAAATTGTTGTCTTCTTACAATATATGTTTTATCAGGACCGTGAGAGGTGGGAAGCCTGTCAGATGAACAGGCAGTTGTGTTTCATGATGGATTCTGTAGATAAGGACAGATGTTTGTAGTGATCTCCTTTAAAATCAGGTTCAGCTTGTCAGAAGACCACATGCCATTTGTGGCTGCTTGTACACCATTTCCTACAACTCGGGGATTTTTCTTCTCCTGTGCTGCTTGTAATACTTTAACCTGTTTAGAGGCACCGACAATGGCTTTTGATACTGCTCTGAAACACTTTCGTATTTTTTCTAGTTCATTTTTTTATAAATTGTTGTAAGTTCTGTTAGGATGAGGTTTGGTAGGGGTCACGGGTATAGTGTATGAACATACGTAGATCACACATTTTTTTATAATCAAAACATTTCTGACCCCCTTAGTGCCACCTGTGGTCTTGCCGATGAGGAGCCTGAGGCCTGGAGAGGGCACTGAGAGGCCAGGCTGCCCACCGGTCCAGGCCAGAGGTTCTTAGTGTGTGGTCCAGGGCTCTTGGGAACCACTCAGATCGTTTCAAGGAGGCTGTTAGGGCAGGACTGGTTTTCATAGTCTTACCAACATAGGTGTTGTGTTTTTCACTGGGTTGATCATCTGCACCAGTGGTGCTCAGGCCCTGATGGGTAAAATGTAGGCCCCTTGGCACAAATTGAGACATTGGCACCAAATGTATCCTTTACCCAACACACTCATACTTTAAAACATAAGCCATTTCCGTCTGCTGTCCTTGATAAAGCAGCAAGAATGATTGCTTTTGTTAATTACTGGCCTTTTGAGTATCCAGCTTCATAGTTTGTGTGATTAAAATGGTAGGTAGGCATAAAGCACTTGTATGTGTTGAAGATCAGTGGTTGTCTTGAGAAAAACTTCTACGTGATGGTTTGCATTGTAAGTGGACCTAGCCCTTTTTTAAAAATTTATTTTTTTTCATTTACATTTTGTATTGTTTCATTTTTTAAATTATTATGTTCAATTAGCCAGCATACAGTACATCATTAGTTTTTGATGTAGTGTTCAGTGATTCATTAGCTGCATATAACATCCAGTGCTCCTTAATCACCCGGTTACCCCATCTCCCCACCCCCATCCCCTCTGTAACCCTCAGTTTGTTTCCCAGAGTCCAGAGTCTCTTATGGTTCGTCTTCCTCTCTGATTTCCCCTTCTTCAGTTTTCCCTTCCTTTCCCTAATGTCCTCTACACTACTCTTGATGTTCCACATATGAGTGAAACCATATGAAATTGTCTTTCTCTGCTTGAGTTACTTCACTTAGCATAATCCCCTCCAGTTCCATCCATGTCGATGCAAATGGTGGGGTATTCATCCTTTCTGATGGCTGAGTAATATGCCATTGTATATATGGACCACATCTTCTTTATCTATTCATCTGCTGAAGGGCATCTTGCATCCTTCCACAGTTTGGCTGTCGTGGACAATGCTGCTATGATCATTGGGGTGCACATGCCCCTTTTTTTCACTATGTCTGTATCTTTGGGGTAAATCCCTAGTAGTGCAATTGCTGGGTTGTAGGGTAGCTCTATTTTTAACGTCTTGAGGAACCTCCATACTGTTTTCCAGAGTGGCTGTACCATCTTGCATTCCTACCAACAGTGTAAGAGGATTCCCCTTTCTCTGTATCCTCACCAACATTTGTTACTTCCTGTCTTGTTAATTTTTGGCATTCAAACTGGTATAAGGTGGTATCTCATTGTGATTTTGATTTTGATTTCCCTGATGGCTAGTGATGTTGAACATTTTCTCATGGGTCTGTTGGCATTTGTATGTCTTCTTTGGAGAAGTGTCTGTTTATGTCTTCTGCCCATTTATTACTGGATTATTTGCATTTTGGATGTTGAGTTTGAGAAGTTCTTTATAGATCTTGGATACCAGCCCTTTATCTGTTACATCATTTGCAAATATCTTCTCCCCTTCCATGGGTTGCCTCTTAGTTTTGTTTACTGTTTCCTTTGCTGTGCAGAAGCTTTTTATCTTGATGAAGTTCCAAAAGTTCAGTTTTGCTTTTGTTTCCCTTGCCTTTATAGACATGTCTTGAAAGAGGTCGCTGTGCCCAGTGTCAGATAGGTTACTGCCTATGTTCTCCTCTAGAATTTTGATGGATTCCTGTCTCACATTTAGGTCTTTAATCCATTTTGAGCTTATCTTTGTGTATGGTGTAAGAGAAGGGTCCAGTTTCATTCTTATGCATGTGGCTGTCCAATTTTCCCAGCACCATTTATTGAAGAGACTGTCTTTTCTCCATTGGATATTCTTTCCTGATTTATCGAAGACTGGTTGGACCATAGAGTTGAGGGTCCATTTCCATTTCTGAGGTCTCTATTCCGTTCCACTGATCTATGCGTCTATTTTTGGGCCAATACCAACCATGCTGTCTTGATGATCACAGCTTTGTAATATAGCTTGAAGTCAGGAGCCAACCCTTTTTAAATGGAATACCACATTTCTTTTTTCTTTCTTTCTTTCTCTTTTTATTTTTTTGAAACAGGACAGAAAACTGTCGTTCTTCAGACTTTGGTGTCTGGCAGAGTTTCTAGAAAATGAACGAAGTGAGCCTGTTGCTACATGGCAAATAAAGAACAGTATTTATTGCCAAAGAAAACACACAAGGCTTCTAATGAAAATTAGATTTTGGAAAACATAAATCCTCCCGTCACTTAATGACTTTTCTCATGAAATGCGTAGTGATATTCACATATGTGTTTTTCTGATATGAAGAAATATATCAACCTTTGTAAAAGTCATGTAAGCCAATAATATATTCCAAATAGCTAATGTTAAAGAATATTTTCATGAGTAAAAGGTCCAAAGTGTAAGACAGACAAGGAGATTTTAATGTACAAAGAATGAGAAGTTTACATTCCATATAGCAGCTAACTTTTGAGAAACTCTCCTTCATCAAGTTTTGGTGTGGTATCAAAGGAGAGTATCTACAGTTTTGGAAAGATTATTAAAATACTATTCCAGCTAAATATTTTCGGAGTTCTTTTTTCCTTTGTATGCTTGTCATGTTGGAGCACATTGAAATCAGAGGCAGGGATGAGAGTCCAGATGTCATCTATCAAGCAAGATGTACAACAATGCTACTCTCCCACTAAATAATCTCTGTTTTATAAAATAGAATTTTCTGAATTCTGTTTATGTTAACATGTAAATGGGATTATTGTTAAGTTAAAATGAATTAAGGAAAAATATTTAAATTGTTTTCATTTCCACTTCTAACATGGTAAGCATCCCTAGCTATATAATGCACACAAACAAAAGCTCTTTGGGGTCCTCAGTAAATTTTAGAGTCAAAGAGTCCTGAAATCAAAATTTGACAAGCACTGGTCTAGGCTGGTCTCCTTTGGGGCATACTTTATTGTCTTACACATTGTATGTCTATTTAACTGGGAGGTTTTTCTTTCTTTAACATTTCTGAAATTGGGATGACTATTGTTTCAATCTGTATGCATAACTGACATAATATTTCTTTAACTCTCCAAAACCAAATGTTGCTATTTGTAAAAATCAGTATATTTTTCAGTGTATATAATTCTACTTAGAAAACAACAAACATTTTTCCTTTTACAAAATCGAGACTCACCTTTCTATCTCCAAGTAGCTAGAAATGGAATTTGTTTTCCAATGAATTGCTGATTAATAGAACTAATTTCATGATTTGGGTAGTGAGTCAGCACTGACCCAGGTGCCAGGAAGTTGTCCTGATGTCTCCTGTCATCTCTCTGAGCCTCAGCTTACTCGTCTGTGAAGTGAGTCACATGTTCCTCTGTTGTGATTAATGTAGAGAGTCGCTAAAAAAAAAAAAAAAAAAAAAAGACTCGGATCATTCCAAGTTAAATCAGTGATTCTGATCCAAGGTTACCTAGGTTTGTGTATAAACTGGATAAAAATGCCTTATAGTTTTCATGCAACTGTAAAACCATGAAGAAATTATAAACCAATACAAGTGCCAGTCTCACAGCATCAGTGTTGCTGAGTCTGAGTTGCAGGCACCCTGAATGTAGGCCACTGCTGTGTGGCCCGGGGCTTTGCATTTGGACCTAGTGATCTGCTAGTGGGCACCAGGATTCAGTTCTTTCAGCGCATTGAACTGCAAGAAAACCTTGATTTCAAGATCACTATGATATCATTTGGCATTCTTTTATGAGGAACACATTGTTTACTTTTTAAATTGAGTTCTGTTCTTTTCTTGTTAGCCCGGGACTCAAATCACCTTCCTGAATGTGACCATGGACAGAAATGTCAATAGGGGGCCTTGAAATTGCGTCAGGGTACTTGACTACTAGGTAGGACAAGTGAAAGATCCAGACTATATTATTTCCTTTTATGGACGTCGCTAAAATGAAAACAGAATGAAATGAAAACAAAGTGTAATGTGCGAAGCACTGACAGGAAGGGCCAGCTGATAGCGCCTCTCGTGGAACATCCCTCATGGCGGGAGTCCTGTACACGCTGCGCAGTGCAATGCCCCACATCTACCCAGAAGACTCCGCCCCCAGGTCTGCAGTGCTCTCCGCACCGCATCTCCTTTCTAACCCTCCCTCCCCCTCACATCTGCCCCTTCATGAGTTGCAGATACAAGAGGTAAAAAGCTAATTATTTTTGTCTGTTTCAGAGTAACAGATTAACACGGTGATCATGTCCCATCAGAAGATGCATCCTGTATGCAATTTATTCTTCTGGGAAAAATTTTCAGAAGCAAGCATAAGAAGCTGTTTTTTTGTTTAAGCAAATTCAATGAAATTATATAATTTGTGAATTTATTTTGGGGTCAAAATGTACTTTTTTTTTTTTAAAGATTTTATTTATTTATTCGACAGAGAGAGAGACAGCCAGTGAGAGAGGGAACACAAGCAGGGGGAGTGGGAGAGGAAGCAGCAGGCTCACAGCAGAAGAGCCTGACGTGGAGCTCGATCCCATAACGCCGGGATCACGCCCTGAGCCGAAGGCAGACGCTTAACCCCTTTGCCACCCAGGCGCCCCTCGAAATGTACTTTTATGTGAATGTTTTATTGTGGTCGTTACTTCTGTACCACTTTTTAAAGACTATCTCTTGTGAGTAGTGCTTCTTTTAGATTTACACACAGGTGCACACATACGTGCTCACATGCATGTGCACGCACACGTGCACACATATGCACATATTCTCTCTCTCTCTCTCTCACACACACACACAGAAATTGAGTGTGCAGAGTTCCTTAACAACTAAATAATTCATAGCCCAATAATTGGAAAGCAACAGAAGTCATATCCAAGAAGTGGTATTTATAATTGGCCAGAACTATTTTTTTCTTCCCGTTCCTTTTTTGCTTTCCTGCTAACATTTTTGATTTGATGAATCTGGGAGCAGTTTTGTTATATGGGAGGGAAGTCTTTGTTATAGTAAGAGCATTGTAGTATTAACACCATAGATTCTTAGATGTATATTTTTGTGAATTTGTTTTGAGAATGACCACATAGTTCTTGGTGTTTTATTTTGGTTGCAGTGTATAAGCAGTAGTGCCATCACAGGTTTTTACTTACATTTGGAAATTATTCTTCCCTGTAATTTTCATGTATGTGCTTCTCCCAGCAAATTAAGATAACCACTAACAATATTAAATTAAATGTTCAGCATATTTTTCCTGGTAATATTACTCAGGCTTTCTTATGATCAGATCCTCATGACATAGAAGCACGTGTTAAAAGCAGTATTATATTCATATGCTTCTGTTTCCTTTGATCATTTCTAATTTGCTTTAACATTTTTGAGACTATTGGATCGACAGTGATTTAAATATCACCTTCATATAGCCATACCATTCATCAGTGCATCAGTGTTCCAGAAATATTTTTCATAGAGTAAATGATGAATGTATTCCACCATTAAAGCTGTTTTGTTAGAGACTATTTATTTATTTATTAGAGAGGAAGAGAGGTGGGGGAGGGGCAGAGGGAGAGGGAGAGAGACCCTTAAGCAGGCTCCACACCCAGGATGGGGCCCCATGTGGGGCTTAAGTCTCATGACCCTGAGATCATGACCTGAGCCAAAATTAAAGAGTTGGACACTTAACTGACTGAGCCACCCAGGCACCCTTGTTAGAGACTTTTTATAAATATTTACCTTGCATTCTAGTTTTTTGAAAACAGATTATCTCTAACATAATTTTTTTGTCTTATATTTATTATCGTTTTGATTGATTTTCCTTAGTTGATGAGTGGAGTTTTTGTTTTGATTCCCAGTGTTATAGACTCCTGTGCTTTTGCTCTTCTCTCTGGTTTTATAGCTGTTTCTTCTCTGCTATACCAACGATTGTATCTGCTAAGGTGTTCTCAGTACTATAGATACAAATATTAACCTGAGTTTGTTAATGATTGTGTTCTAGCAGTTGCAAACAGACCCCTCTTTTATGTGAATACAGTTGCTGAAACACTGTCTTTCATGTAATTGTGTATGTGAGTATATGCCAGATACTGCCTGCATATTAGCATATTAGCATATTACTTTCAAGATTTTCATTATCTTAAGGATAGGAAATGTGTTTGTGTTTTACATTTTCTGATAGTACTTCTTTGAACAAAATAATTATCTTATTTAACAGAATTCTTTTATCGAGGAGCCAAACAGTTTAGATTGTGTATTTTTAATCCTGATATGGTTAAAAGTTAGGTAAATTTTTTCCATGGTCACATCATTATTTATATTTTAGAATATGTATGATATATATATTTTTAAAGATTTATTTATTTGAGAAAGAGTACACACGCCCTAGGGGCAGAGGGAGAGAGAATCTCAAGCTGACTCCCCGCTCAGTGGAGTGGGGCTTGATCTCACAACCCTGAGATCACGACCTGAGCTGAAACTGAAAGTCCAACGCTGAATCAGCTGTGCCACCCAGGCACCCCGTATGATATTTTATTTAAAAATATTGGGATAATAGCAGTGGCAATGGTTATTATTGTTACTCCGTATTGAGTATACGCTGAGTGTCAGGTACTGTTTTAAGCACTTCATCTCGCTTAGTTCTCAAGATACCCTTATGGAAGAAGGACTGGTTATTGCCTTTAGTGTAGGAAGAGACTAGAAGCAGAGTGTAGTTAGGCATCTTGCCCAGAACCGCACAGATAATAAGTGGGTGAAGCACGAATATGAGCCTGAGCGGTCTGACTCCGGAGCGGATTCTCCCACACATGCTACGTTTCTTTTCCCATGAAGTGTTTTAAAGGAACTAATGGAATTTCTATTCAGAATGATGACCCACTGTCACCGTAAAGGTGTTACTCTATTCTTTAATCTTTTGGATTTCACTACCTTGTGTCCTAATATGTAGTCTTCAGACAGTAGTTACTTTTTAAAAAATGTAATGCTTTTTTGTATTTATAGATATGCCTCTTCATGTCCGACGAAGCAGTGACCCAGCTTTAATTGGCCTTTCAACTTCCATTAGTGATAATAATTTTTCTTCTGAAGAGCCTTCACGGAAAAACCCCACACGCTGGTCAACAACAGCTGGCTTCCTTAAGCAAAACACTGCTGGTAGCCCTAAAACCTGTGACAGGAAGGTAACCATTTCTATTTCGTGTCTTCTTTGTATCAGTGATGAGTGTCAGCTGCTGACTGAGTTCTTCGCTTCTGGTGCGTGTGTGTGTCTGTCAACTTCTAGGGCAAAGTTGAGATGGCTTCCTGTTTTATGTTGCCCTTGCATTTTATGATAAAATTCATGCTCTCTATTTATTTATGTCTCCATTTTTTGAATAGATAATATATTTATGATTAAAAATGAAAACTTTTGACATGAAATATGTACATGTAAAGTACCTTTTCTACTTTGTCTCCTAGTCACCCTGTTTCTCTTCAGGGGCAGTCCCCTTATTAGCCTTTTGCATGTCCCTGCAAAGATATTTTACACATGTATAAGCAGATATTCATACTGGTTCATGAGGTACATTAACGAAATTATAGCAGTATGGGTTTTTAAGGGCAAAAGCAGAATCCATAGTCTAACCACTCTATTGATATTTGTCTTCCTAGAGAAAGGAAGTGTACCGCCTAGTCTTAATAACATTTTCTTCTTGGAGCTAATTTATATCAGTCCATGACCTAATTTATTTAGTCTAAAAAAATAAACTTTATTCTGTTTTTTCAGTTTGTTTCTTAATGCTCTTTGTTATGTATTCCTGTGGAGCCCTTTTCATCCCATGCTGTTACACCTCTAATCTTTCACTCAGTGAGCTTTAAGCCCTGTTTGTCCTTTTCACTGCTGAGTCTATAGAGTCTGAGTAAACGTCTATTGAATGAATTAATATTTTTTTCAATGCAGACATTAATTGAGCAGCAAGTTATGTCGAACTATACTAATTACATATTAATATTAAAGTGAATACAGCTTGATATTTGATTTATCCTTTGCATTTATGTGAAATTACCTGTTTTAAAATTTTTTACTTGTATTTCTAACACTCATCTGTAGTAGTGCATTTAAGGAAAAAAAAATACACTGAGCATCTAGATACCGTAGCTGAGAAGAATCTACCAGAAGAAAACAGTGCGCTGAGTCTCTGATTTTTTGGATTAGGAGTTTAACTGTTAGGCTCACTTTTCTGAAATATTTCATTATGTATTTGATGAGGAATCAAACTGGAGTATCTTCTCATGGAGATTAGCTTGAAATTTTAGAGTGCTTGATCATGAAATAAACCACCCAAAGAAGCCGAATCCGATTTATGAATAAGCCTCCTGACATTTAATTTGTGTTCAGAATAGATTTGATTCACAGGGGTATTTAGAAGTGTGTAAACAAGTCAAGTTGGCAGTTTTAAAAAAGATGCATTATTAAAAAGGTTTTCACATGGTTTAAGAGTAGTGGGTCAGAAGTCATTGAGGTAATCAGGGTTTTCTTTTTAATTCCTTCAACATCCTGGATGAGTCAGTTTCAGTTGCAAAGAACAGAACCGCAGTGGCTATTTTCAACATAAGAGGACTTAATACTGTGAGTTGGAGTCTCAGAAAATTGCTGGAAGAGCTTGAAGAGCAGGCTGTAGGCCGGACCTCTTCAAGGACTTTCTGGACGTGCAGTACTGCACAGTTGCCCGGGAAAGAAGTCACCTGGGACCCTTTCCCTGCATCCGCCCAGCTGATGGTAGCTGATGGTAGCACCCTGTCTCTTGTCGCTTGTGAAGCTGGGAACTGAACCCAGAAATGCCTCAGAAAACTCCATCCTCTCCATTGCCAGGCTTGCCCCTAACAACAGCCCAGGACAATTCCCTCTTCCACAACCGTCACCAAAATGTCAGGCTCTCATATCTAGATGTGCAGAATGCTGCTTGCCTCCAGATCCTGACCTGTAGGGGAGGTTTTGGAAATGGACTTAGCCTTCTAGCTGCAGCAGAGGGAGGCACACTACCAGAGGCCCGTGATGTGCACTGCCAATTAGTCACCTCATTGACTCTTTGTTCTAAATAGCATACATCTATCATTGTAAAACATTTGGGAACCTAGTACAATAGAAAATTTATTATTTATAATGCTAAAATTCAGCAACACCTGGTATTAAGATAATAAGGAATAGGCACACATACACACACACACACACACACACACACAGAGTTGGAGTCATACCATGTCAACGTATTTGCATGCTTATTATTTCTACCTTTTTTCATATCATAGGGATTTCCCCTGGTGTGAATTTTATTGGACTATATATATATATATAGTCTAATAAATACATATAGTCCAATAAATATATGTATGTATAAATAAAAATATAAAAATATAAAATATATATATATTTAGCTCGGTGGGGGGGACAGAAGGAGAGCGAGAGGGGATCTAAAATAGGCTCTGGGCCCAGTGTGGAGCCTGACTTGGGGCTCAGTCTCACAACCCAGAGATTGTGATCTGAACCAAAATCAAGAGTCAGATGCTTAACTGACTGAGCCACCCAGGCGCCCCCCTGAAAAATATTTTTAATGGATGCAGAGTATCTCACTGTAGAATATACTTTATCTCTTATTGTTGGACATTTATAATATTTTCATTTTTTGCACCTTATAAATCTACGTGTTGTGAGACAAATTTGAATGTAGTTTTGTTTTAGAAATGGTTATCCATTCAATAAGCTTTTTCCTATGTGGAACAGTATGTAATGTAAGCAAATGCCCACTTTCTCATAGGAAAGATCTTGATTTACATACGTATCGTTAGGTGAAATCATGTTCACATACAATGCACATAAAGGGTAATGGGTAATGAATTTGTCCTTTGAATTATCTTCGGCTTTACTTTTCAGGTACCTATTTCTGAACCTTGCTGTCAAAATTTTAATCTGTTTGTGTTAAAATCTGAGAGATTTTCTTTTTTCTATGTGTATATCTGACTAAGTGCTACCTTATTTTCATTTATAAAACGACTCCCTGTATTTTCAGTATTCAGAACGGGTGCTTGGAGGAAAGTATACTTGCTGATCAGTATTAACTTGATTTCCTTCTTTTGAGGCCATGAGAGCTTGCCTGTGCTGGGCAATTTCAAGATGTTATACATTTTTATGAGTATGCAGTGGTTTAGGTTTTCTGTATAATGCATGGAAATAAAGGAGTTTAGGATTCATAGTCTTGTGATGCATTGATCTCTAATAGTTAAAATTAAGTTGACATTCTGGTATAACTCATCAACATAGTTAAGTGTAAACTCATCAGCATAGTTAAGTGACCTCTGTTCTTCTAAGTTGATAAGCTAAACAAACAGTTTTGGAATAATGTCACCAATCAGTTTTGGAATAATGTCACGAATCAGTTGAAATCTCTTATTTCTGAATGAGGCAGTTCCATTCAGGTATGTTAGAACACTACCACGTTGAACTCGCTCCTGTGGCTCAAAACCAAGATGAGAGGTAGGGTCTTCCTAGTTAATGTAGTCATTCCACTATTAAAGTTAGAGGGCAGTAGAGACAGATTTTGGTGCAACTAAACCAGGTGAGAGCTTGGAGAGACCAAGGGGTCTGTTCTGGATTTCGTACAGTTCTTCATTCTTTAATTTGGAAGTGAGATGTAGAATAGAAGAGAGTCTTGGCTTTTTAAAAAGTTCTTTGGAACATTGACTCACTCCTGTTGCCCGGCATTTTGTGGCTGACTGCCTTTTTCAACTCTCTTAGAGAACATTTTGCTCACACTTAGTATGGAAAATATATTGCTAGAAAATGTATTTTCATTTGAGATTTTACACGTGCTTAATATTTCATCTTGGGAAAGAGTATTTCAATCAGTGTGAACACTTAAATCATTTTGCCACCTCTTTGGTCATCCTTATTAAGTCATTGTCCCTGCAAATAAAGTCTAACTAGTATGTGGAGAGCATTTGATTCATTCCATCAAGAACAATGTAATGAGGCACTTATCAGAATCAGCCAACCATGAAGTTTCAAGGATAAAGTCTGTGCATTATTTCATTGTGCATTGGTTGTAAACCATTTTTCCTTTCCCCCAAAGACCAGGAGCTGTTGCTTTTCTAAGCTATCTGCCCGTTTCACTGCTGCCTTCCCCCACGCCACCAAATAAAATTTACATGGGTAGATAAAAACAAAGGTAGCATTAAGAACATATCTTAACCTGTTACGGTAAGGGGAAGAAAGGGATAAGAGAACATATTAGCATCAGTATCTTGTAAATTATTATTTTTAAAAGTCCTTAAAAAGAGACCTTAGACTATTTCTGACACTCTGGATTTGTTATTTCTCTTTGATTTAGTTGTTTGACATGTTTGGTATCTTTCCAATACTCCTCATATATACAAGCTCTTGGAAGAGTTGCTGTCTTAATTATGTCTTTGTCATCTCTCTTCTGTTCATTATTAGAGTTATGAGATCTTTCTTCTAACTTTAGAAAAATATTTACATCAACATTTCTGTAGTATATTTTAAGATTCCCCAAATAGTCTTTTTCTTATAATGCTATTTGCTCTTTGCATTTATAAAGTAATGAAAAGTATAAAGAAGCAAGTAAGTAATTTGGAATTGTGTAGATGAGTAGTATTGACAGTTGGGTGTATTAAGTTGGGACTCTGGAGCATAGCTCTGTATATCTGGTGGCCGTCCTTATTACCAGTGGGGAATCATCCAATGAGTATATTTTAATTTCCTGACTTTTCCCCAATTTTGTCTTATACTGAGAGCATTTTCCCATGTCTCATAAATATAGATAGCTTGCCTAATGTTCTTTTATGTACTGATTTTTTTTGTAGTTGGTTTATTCATTTTATTTGGTGATTTTCCTGTTGCTTGACATTTATACTTTGCCAATTTTTTTGCTCTAATAAGTAACCTTTAAAAGTACCCTTCAGAAAAGATCCTTATATATTAATTTATGTTGACATCTCTGATTATTTTCTTAGAACAGATTCCTGAAGTAGACTTACTTGACCAAGGAAATGAATATTTTTTAAAGCTACTGATAATTGTTTCTCGTAAGTTCATGACTAATAAAGTGTAAAGTACTTATGTTGTATAAAGCACTGTGAGAAGTCCCAGATGGAGTGAGCAATGGGATGAGGGGGAGGATAAAGAAAACAAAGAAGCAAGTGGTACTGTTCCAGTGTTCTGGAACTTACTGTCTTACTGTATAGTTTAATGGCTCCCGTTTGGCTCTGCATCAGAATCACCTGTGAACTTTGAAAAGACGATATACACTTGTAACAATGGATTCATTTACCCACTTCAGGAGATTTGTGTGTTTATTTTAAGCTGCTTTACTGATTTCAGGGCACAGTCTTTTTTTTGAGAACTGAAGTCCAGCTGAAAAGGAAAAGTGTGTTTGTTTGCCTGTTAAGGGAGGGTATATAAGAGTATTATGATTATTGGGGCGCCTGGGTGGCACAGCGGTTAAGCGTCTGCCTTCGGCTCAGGGCGTGATCCCGACGTTACGGGATCGAGCCCCATCAGGCTCCTCTACTATGAGCCTGCTTCTTCCTCTCCCACTCCCCCTGCTTGTGTTCCCTCTCTCGCTAGCTGTCTCTATCTCTGTCAAATAAATAAATAAAATCTTTAAAAAAAAAAAAAGTATTATGATTATTTTGAGATGTCTTCTTTTTAGGCTAATTTTTCTATCATAGCAGAATAAAATCTGGAATGTTTACCATATTTGGTTTTGTAATGTTTCACTTCTCACACTTAAATTTCTCAAATTTATCATTTTTTAAAAAAGATTTTATTTATTTATTTGAGATGGTGGGGGGGGGACACCAGCAGGGGGAGTGGGAGAGAGAGAGGCAGGCTTCCCACTGAGCAGGGAGCCCAGTGCGGGACTCGATCGCAGGACCCTGGGATCATGACCTGAGCTGAAGGCAGATGCTTAATGACTGAGCCACCCAGACGCCCCTAAATTTATCTGTTTCAATTGAAAATCAATTAAAATGAGGTTTTTTGAGTTTTAAATAAGTGTAGTATAACAACCTGCTGAGATATTGGATCCTATCCTGTCAATGTCAAACTAGAATAGGACATATCTTTTCTAAATAGAAGCTATGATACAAATAATGTATCTGTATATTGTTCCTTGGCATATTGTCCTCCACCCCCAGTCCTTGTTTAAAGTGCGTTTGAATACATCAGGTCAAGACACCATATTCCCATTATCATGTGTGAAGTCACCAGAGCTAATTCAGACACACGGAACTTCCAGAAAATGCCTACTCCTTGTTTTTTTTTTTTTAAGATTTTTTATTTTATTTATTTGACAGAGAGAGAGAGACAGCCAGCGAGAGAGGGAACACAAGCAGGGGGAATGGGAGAGGAAGAAGCAGGCTCATAGCGGAGGAGCCTGACGTGGGGCTCGATCCCATAACGCCGGGATCACGCCCTGAGCTGAAGGCAGACGCTTAACCGCTGTGCCACCCAGGCGCCCCTGCCTACGCCTTGTTTTATTCAGTCAGAAAACTTTGGCAGTTGCTATGTTGACAGTATATTAGCAGTTAACGTTGGCTCCTACTTCATGGTACTCTAAAATAGCCGATTTCTTGCTCATTCATTCATTCATTCATTCATTCTTTATAGAGTTGTAGTCTGTGTTTATTTATTTGTTTGCTTCCTTATCCCCTTCACAGCCATTTGGTTTCTGAGGCTCTGCTTCTCTTTTATGCTTTCTAAGGGATAAGGCCAGTATACTGGTTAATTTGAGTATGCTATTTTATTTTTAAGCTAGTATGTTTGACCAGTTGGCTGTTGAAAAACGTTGTCTATCTTTTGTTATTTATGAGCCAATCATAGATGTTAGCTAGTTACAGTAATCATCTAAAAACCTCAAAGGATGAGCTGAGATCATTCCCTAAAACCACATGTTTCCTCTGTGAGAGACCTATAGCTGTGTTTAATTTTCTGGGGCATTAGCTTCAAGGGAGATCCAGCTGAGACTTAGATGTTAGACTATTCTGCTGCAACATTTATATTTCCCCTTAAAGGCCTCTGAAACTATAAATTTCACCCTTCTATTTTGCATATTAAAAGATCTTCATTTGATTGCAGTACAGTTGTGTGCTTTTAGTAAATGATGGTTATAATCATTTCTACAATAGGCCAGCTTCAACTGCCAAGCTCACCTAGTCGGAGTTGTTAATAACCTAGTCTCATCTATTTCTGTGCCACGTGTAGGGATATAATCTGTCTTCACTTGCTTTGAATATTATAATTTGTGTTCAAAGTTATAAAATCCTAAGGTGCTATTGAGAAAATTTTTGAGCCTGGATGTGGTATTTTTAGCGTTCACAAACCATTCCAGAAATACAAACCAGAGTAATGTCAAAATCTTTATTGGGCACCCTCAAAGTTCCATAGAGTAGAGAGGGAAATAAGTATGCTACACCTGTTTTTCTTGACTTGGGGGGGAGAGCACTGGGAAATGACATTGATTGAATTATATTGAACAAACATTTGCATGGTTTTTATACACTTAAAAATATTTTGGCCCAGGGGGTGCCTGGGTGGCTCAGTCATTAAGCGCGTGCCTTTGGCTCAGGGCGTGATCCCGGCGTTCTGGGATCGAGTCCCGCATCGGGCTCCTCCACTGGGAGCCTCCTTCTTCCTCTCCCATTTCCCCTGCTTGTGTTCCCTCTCTCGCTGGCTGTCTCTCTCTGTCAAATAAATAAATAAAATCTTTAAAAAAATTTTTTTTTGGCCTCATTTTATTTTTTTAACTTGGTTTTTGTTCTTAATTTTTGATACTTTAGCTTATAAACCTACTTCCTTCAAGTCACAAAGTCAGATGTAGTCAACTTATGTCCTGTTGTTAACAAGAAAAGTCGAAGATGGCACTGCTCAGGACCAGAGCCACCTGCTGCTTGCGTTCTCGCTGCTTTGGCAGCCTGGGTTTTAATTTGCAGGGATTCCAGGTGCCCTTGTGTTCCTGTCTGCCTTTGGAGAAGTGCAATTCAGTTAAGGTTTTTTACAGTCTGGGGGTAGAAGTGGTTTCCATCTATCTCATCTCTAAACTATCTGTTTTTGAGGTTTTTGGTATTTTCACGTAATCGTAGCCAAGTTGTTTTGAGGACTCCTTGCCACACTCTGTGCTTGGTGTGTTACATGTTATCTCTCATTTAATCCCCCTCTACTGTTTAAGTATTGTTGGTGTTCCCATTTTATTGATGAAGAGGTAAAACTTCAAGAGTAGATAGATCACCTAATAGTTAAACCAGCTGTTAAGTGATAAAGTTGTGATGTGAGTCTAGATTTTGCAGTTTCAAATTCTGTGCTTTTGGCAAGTATCCTGCCCACATCCCAAAATGCTTACAGACTTTATAAATTGCCCAATTATTTAAAAAAATTTATTTTTTAAAGATTTTGTTTATTTATTTAGAAAGAGAGCATACGTGCCTTCATGCCTGTGTGAGCAGGGGGAGGGGCAGAGAGAGAGGGAAGGAGAGAATCCCAAGCAGACTCTGTGTTGAGCACAGAGCTGATGCATGGCTGATCCATGACCCTGACATCATGACCTGAGCCAAAATCAAGAGTCGGACACTTAACTGACTGAGCCACCCAGGGCCCCCTGCCCAGTGTTCATTTAGTTGAATGATTTAAACTGTAAAATATTTCACAATAACCTTTTCATTTTTATCTCCTCTTAATCTTTCTATTATGCAATTAAGACATGAATATAAGAATAATGAACGTGTTTATTATTAGAACTGGCATATTTTTTTGAAACCTCACCAAGTTCTTAACATCTTAGTCTTAAGTAAACATATGCTGGCGTCATGAATATCTGTACTAATAATCTGATTTGTTAACTGATATCCATTTCTGTCCCTTTTTAGAAGAATTTTTTGTGTTCGTCTATTTTCTCTAATCCTTGTGATTGATATTATTTTTATTGAGAACTTGTATATTTGGCCCTCTTCTTGATATTTTGTGTGCATTAATGACAGCAAAATAAATAATGATATAGTTGGATTATAATCCAAAGACCAAAATAAATATCCATAAGACTATACTGATGCTAATAAATGATTAAATAAAAAGTAAATGGGAGAAAAGGGACACATTTTCTTACAGAAGAATTTTGCATAGTATAAGTAATATGTCCCCCTCTTCAGAAGGTGGGGAGCTTAACTCCCCTCCTCTTGAGAATTGGCTGTATTTAATATTTGTTTCCAAAGAAGAGAGGAGGGAATGTGAAAAATACTAACTTTACAGTGGAGAAGTGACAGACTCCCCTTAACCAAGTGATGGAGACGAATATCACTGATGATAAGTCATGGCGATGGTGTGAACCCTTGAGATGGTGTGATGGGATGGGCATTTCACCTCAGCAGAGTTTTCCCCAAAACTCATAACTTTAGTTTAATTCTGAGGAATCTCAGGACAAACCAAAACTGAGGGACATTCTATGAGGTACCTCACCAGTATTCTTCAAGAATATCGTGATCATAAAAAACTAGGAAAGACTGAAAAACTGTCCCAGGTCAAAGGTGATTAAGGGCATGTGAGGATTTAATACAATTTGGGATCCTGGCATGAAACAAGGACATTATTGGGGGTGGGGGGAACGGATGGATTGCAAATACATCCTTTAGTGTGGTTAATAGTATTGTGTCTGTGTTGGTTTCTTAGTTTGGACAACTATAACAAGGTTATGTAAGATGTTAACATTGGAGGAAGCTGGGTGAAGAGTGGGTAGGAACTCTGTGTATTATCTTTGTAACTTTTCAGTTAATCTAAATTTTCCTATCACAAGAAGTTTTTTAAAACCAGCTTTACAAGGCACATTGTGTCACCCACATTTTGTGCTGGAATCAGAGATAGCAGTTCGTGTGCACGTGCCTGGAATGTGTGGAACCAGGACTCAGCCGCAGGTGTCTGTGAGCCCTTGGGCATACCTGGTCATTCCCTGAGATGTATTTTTCTCTTTGGAAATGAGTTATAAGGAAAGCTTTTCAACTGATTTTATTAAATACTGATTGATGGTTGGTGCCCTTCCTTGTGACAAGACTGAATTTGAGAAGTGCTTACCAGTTTTAAACCTGCTGCATTCTCATGGCTGGGTACTCCCACTTGTGTCTTTAAATTTCGTTGAGACATCATGGTGCAACAGCTGTTTTGTTGTCACTTTATTCAGATTGTTAAGGTTTTTGGTGGGGGACAGAGGAGGGGGGTTTCAACAGGAATTACTCCAAATTTTCTTGAATCATGTTTTCTAAAGTTACGATTTTCAGTTATAATTTGGGGACAAAAATAGAAAAATTGTTATTAAAAAATAGATTCCTTGGAAATTAATATCCATCTTAGAGGACATGTTTTTTCTGCTGATGGGGTTGGAGAGAAGGACTTAATTCTTTAGAAGTTTGAGCTATCAATTTCTTTATGGTAAATGCTTTTCGTGTGGAGATGGAATTCTCCAGAAAAGTCATTATGGTTGTATGAGAAGCATAACTAGGATGGGATTATGATAAGTGAAAATAATTTTTCTACATTTTCAAAAATCTGTGGAGATGATTTACCTGAGGAGGCAATTTCACAATTAAGGGGAAAACTGTAAGAAAAGTCAAATTGTCTGCTGTACCTAGGGACTTGTGCAGAAATTACTCAGTTGTTTTGCCGATCTACCCAGTTCATTGAAGTTATGATTGTGGACTGAAAAATATAAGAAGGAAGTGCTAATATTTACATTGGCGGGCTAGTTATATATGGTACAAGTATCTTGATTTTCAAATTTTAGTGATTTCTTTGAATATAGATATATTGCTTTTAAATTAAGGTGAAAAACATTTAGGTAAATATAAAAGATTTATGTTGCACATTTAGATAATGTGTAAGACTGTAGGTATTTTGGATTCAGGCAACTAATGTAAGTATTTTACTTTTTCTCTTTCATTCCCTGGCATCCGTTTCCTTCTTCTCTTGGTGTTGTACGAATTGCTCCTGATGCAAAATGCTATTGTTATTTATAATTTTAGTTTGGAGTTACAAGCGTTTAGAGTTACATGTTTTTTGAAAGAAAATGAAATGTGGATAGGTATTTCTTTCTGTCAAAATAAGAAATATGTAGCACTTTCTAAAAGGTTTTAAAATCGTTTCAGATTTGAATTTGGTTTTCAGAGTCAAGCAGCATTAGTCAAACATTGCTTTTCATTTTTATTGTAGTTTTGGAAAACGAGCCAGGCTCTTCAAAATGGAACCTGATCTGAAATATTTATATTTTATTTTTTTCTCATACACTTGCCTTTGTTGAAAGAGCAGGGTAAAAAATGGTGGTCCGTTTTCTCTACTCCTTACACTTGGTGATTGTGGAATGCTTATGGCCATGTGGCAATTGGGTGGCCTTTTTTTTTTTTTTTTTTTTTCTAAGAGAGAGAGAGAATGTGAATCCCAAGCAGGCTTCATGCCCAGTGTAGAGCTGGATGGGGGCTCGATCCCACAACCCTGATATCATGAGTGGAAGTCTAGTCTGACACTTAACTGACTGAGCCACCCAGGTGCCCCGGTTATGTTGGTTTTTATAAAGTACTGTCCAAGAAATAAAATGGGAGCTCCTGTTACTACTGCTTCCCTTTTAGTTCTTTTCTTTAGTTCTTCAGAATCCAGATGGAGATAATGTTTTTGTAATTTGGAAAATATTAAACTATCCTCCCAGGCTACCTTCTCCCTGTGCTCTTATGGATGTTTTCATAGGACAAAGGAGATAATCCCAGTTATACCTGGAAAGAGACTGTTTTAATTTAAAACCATTTAAAAAGTGTTTTTTAAAAGATTTATTTATTTATTTATTTATTTATTTATTTATTTATTTATTTATTTATTTATTTAGAAGGAGGGAGTGTGCATGCCTGAGCATGCAGGGGCAGGGGTGCAGAGGGAGAGAAGCCTTAGCAGACTCCCTGCTGAGCATGGAGCCTGGCATGCGCTCTATGTTAAGACCTATGAGATCGCAGCCTGAGCTGAAACCAAGAGTCAGTCACTTAAGGGACTGAGCCACCCAGGCGCCCCCGTTAAAAACCATTTTAAAGCAAACATTTTACTCCTTTTTTTTTTTTTAAAGATTTTATTTATTTATTTGACAGAGAGAGAGGCAGCCAACGAGAAAGGGAACACAAGCAGGGGGAGTGGGAGAGGAAGAAGCAGGCTCATAGCGGAGGAGCCTGATGTGGGGCTCGATCCCAGGGATCCAGGATCACACCCTGAGATGAAGGCAGATGCTTAACGACTGAGCCACCCAGGCACCCCAAACATTTTACTCCTAATTATTCCTGAGACTATGCACTGCTTATCAATGAGCCAACCATCTCTCATGGAAATATAATTTGTGATTCAAGATTATATAATGGCTTCACCCTAATTTATATGCGAGAACTCAGGAGATACTTTTCTGTTGGGAGGGGGTCATTGTGTAGGACTGGCTGGCTATCAGAAATTATCAATCATGACCAGGTAACCCACGGTTCCTGGTTAGAACAAGACTGAGGGTTAGAATTCTCAAGACTCAGACACTGGGCATTGAAATGGGTGGATATGACCATGGGAACTGGTTAGTTGTCCTCATCTCCACAGAGCGTTTGTTCTAACTTCTCTCAACCTCTGTTTCTTTTTTTTTTTAAGTAGTAAGAGGTTAAGCTGGATGTTCTCTCACTTTCTCCTTCCAGATTTAAAAATTCTGTATCTAACGTTTTTCATGGCATTCTGAAAAATGTTGAGATGGATTAAAAAAAAAAAAAAACAGAAGAAGTTGGCTCAAATAAATAACCTGAATGAGGCTGAGTTTTGCTGATCTTTTTCCTCTTAGGTTTCCTTGTGTGCTCCATGACCAGATCTGGTGGCTTCAGAGAAATCTGTGCCCTCACGATCACCTCTGGAAATGTCACAGCCTTTATAAGTTGACCTGTATCTCTGTGAGATATTTGGCCAGCCCGTTTTTTATATCAGATCCCTTTATGTTCAAGCTGGTGCAGATCCATGCCCTGGGGGTTATTTTTCTTATCTGATATTACAACAGTTACTGAGGTATTGGCCAGTTGCAGATTATGAGGTAAAGCTAAAATATTGTACTTCTGGTTTTGTCAGCATATCAACCAGAAGGATTTGCTATGTGACAAGAAACTTGCTTGCAAATTAATCATAATTTTCAAGTTTGTACTTTCTGTAGAGAGTTCCAAACAATTTTTTCCCCTGGCATATTCAGCATTCTTGAGTGTCCCACTGATCTAAATGTAATTCTGTGATCTAGAAGTTACTGAATACATGTTGTAAAGACTGGAAAAGACATGAGTTATTGTTAAGATTTTTCAGGTCAGAATGAGTTTCAAGAACTATGTACCTTTAATGTTTCAAAGGAAAAAAACTAATAAAATTTGAGGGACATTATAGGAGATTTGATTTTGTACATTAGTAAAAATAAAATGTGCTTGGATAAATTATTTTCAGTTTTTGCTACTAATTCCTGTTCAAAATTTAAACTCAGTTTAGGATGAAAATTAAAATAGAGATTTAAAAATAAAATATGTATTAATGAAATCTGAGCTACAGAGGTGCTCTAATAAATGTTTTGGCATTCAGAATCTCTGCATTTTGATTTTTTTGATTTTTAAATTTTTAAAAAGTTACAATGTCCGTATAATCGATGTCTCACCACAAATTGTACCACACTTCAGTAGACTATCACTAATACGTAGTCTACTAGGAGAATTTTGACAGAAATGTATGGATGTTAGAATTTCCTCTTTGTCTTGTCATAGTTCTGTTCAGAAGTAAGAACAAATTTATAAATACAAACTCTTTTATCTCTTTTAGCCCTCTCATTAATAATTAAGAATGTGGAAGAAAGCAATTACCCGAAAGGAAAGTAGGGGAGATACATATTTATATATATATTTATATATATATATCTATATAACGGTATTTAAATATGCAGGAATTATAGATAATATGGGCTTAGCTAATGGGATGAATTTGCTTGACCTCAGATCAGCAACATTGGGGCATTCCATGTAGGATATTGGTCACCATGGATTTCAAATAAAGCCTTTTCAGTTCATTACACTTCAAAATAGCCATGTGTCTAGGGTAAGTGATGATAATACTGTGTTTGGAATAAAATCGTGTGTTTCTTTATTTAAAAAAATACATTAATAGGCATGTAGTTGGTCTAAATGCATAGGGACTGTCAAACCTGCTGCCTTCATTTACAGGTTGGTTATTGAATCTATAATTTTTTGTGTGAGTCAGTTTATTCCCCCCACATCTCTCTCTCTCTTTTCTTTTCTCATTTATTAACTAGAGGACAATTTAAAGGTCAGAAAAGTACCATTGACAAAAATCCTATTTACAGACCATTTTATGGTTGTTACCTTCTGCGACGTTTTAGCCTTGGCATTGCTTCCAAGGTCACGTTCTGCTGTAGCCATCAGGAGGCACACAAGGTGAACTCTAGCCACAGAGACCGGAATGTGTCTGTTACATTGAATCAACAATATGATTACTGATGATTTTAGCAAGCTTCATGTAACTAAAAAAAAAATTCTAAGCCATAATTACTAATTTCACTTCAGTCTTACAATTTCAGGTTACAGATCCTGAAAATAGTTTCTTTTGTGTCTGCTTTATCATTTCTTGGGGAAATGATAAATCAGAAAATTGAGTTCTCTTTGACTAGAATTGCAGAGTTGAAAAATAATTGTAAACTTAAAATCTGAAAACTGCATGGGAATATTTGAAACCATAGGATGCATAGAGGGTGCAAAAGTTAAATTTATATGCTTTGAACCTTCAGGGTGTCAAAATACGACACAATTCCTAATGGTTTTTAAAAAGGTGTTTGGAATTTTTGCATTGAAAAAGAGTAGAACTATAGTTGGGTTTCTTATGATAACAGAAATATCTGGTACTTCTGTTATGTTCATGAACTCTTCCTATATTTCTGCAATGTAGGGATGTAGGCTTGCCAAGGAATCTGACCATCAGCTAACTAGCTGTTTCTGAGAGATAAAGCCTTGGAGTTGCAGCTTAGTATGCCAGGAATAAGCTTCTATCCCAAGGCATTGGGTGGGTTCTGTGTGGTTTCCTTTTATTGAATTGTAATTGGCTTGGGGAGGGGTGATGGGGGAGAGAGGACAGTTACTTTCCCTATCCTGGAAGAGATTTACTGCATAACCAGGGTACGGCTACCAGGGAGCAGCAAATTAATATGCATTTCTCAGCCTTGGTGGCTTTTTGACACCTGATGATATGGCAGTACATTTAGATGATAAGGAAAATCCCTGATCACAGCAGGAACATCTGTTTTTTTCTGGCAAGAGGGAAAGCAAAGCTGAATGGCTGTTTGGGACAGCCTCATGAGTGAAGGATTAAAATTGTAATTAAAAAAAAAGGAGAGTAATTCCTTATGGTATTTTTCTTACAAAAATTGTTAGATAAAGTAGGAGTGGCTTTACTATATAGATTATTTCTTGTCATTAGCAAATTTGGTAGTCATTAGGATTTTGCATATGGTACTACTGACAGATTTTTGTTAAGTCTGAAGGAAAAGATTTCTGTTTTTTACTTTGAAGTTTACCAATATACAGAATGGAGGCATTAATTTGATCATAGAATGAAATAGATTTAAAGTCATAATCTCCAATTCTTTTAAAACAAATACAGCTCTAACTTGTTACAAAAATACTAATGGCCAAGATTTTGGTTGGCTTGGTTTTTTCTTTAGGTTAGAAAATACAGGTTTTGCAAATACATTTAACTTAAAAATTGACTTTTTTTGTAGCTGACAATAGTCTGATTCATTAAAAATGTAAATAATCTTGCATAGGTGTAGTAAGACCACCATGTGTATTTTGTTGTTGTTCTTGTTGCTGTTAATTCATCTAAGGACTTTATTAGTTACAAACACTTTTTTCCTTCAAAAACAAATGACAGCATTACGTACAACATTCCATGCCTTTCTACCTTGTTTTTAAATTTTTTTTAAGTTTTATTTTTTATTTAAAAAATGGGAACATAAGAATGCAAACTCACAAATGAGCTAAGAGAAAGTTCTTTTCAAAAATCAATTACTTTAACATATATAATTTGGAAGAAAAAAAGCAATATGTTTATCAATATGCACTATCAGGCCTCCCACTCAAAGTTCATGTAGGTAATAACTTTAGATTCATTGCTAATCAGATCGGTGAATTTGGGAATGTTTTGAGAAATGCTCATCAGATTTTTTGGACATTCAGATATTTCAGTGTCAATGCAGTGTTAATTAATGAGAACTTTTTTTTTTTGAAGGATTCTTTTTTTGTGTTTATTTTTATGGTCTCTCATTAACTTCTCATTCATCTATTAAGTACGTTAAATATTTGGTGGACACCTACTTTGTGAAGGGCTCTGTGCTGGGCATCATAGGGATAGGAAAATGGTCCTTTCTCCAAATCTTACAATGTAGTGGGGTTTGCTAGAGGATATGGCATTTATTTATTTTTTTTTAATTTTTTTTCATTTAAATTCAATTAATTAACGTATGATGTATTATTGGTTTCAGAGGTAGAAGTTGGTGATTCATCAGTCTTATATCATACCCAGTGCTCATCACATCACATGCCCTCCTTAATGTCTGTCACCCAGTTACCCCATACCCTCCCTCCCTCACCTCCAGCAACCCTCAGTTTGTTTCCTATGATTAAGAGTCTCTTATGGTTTGTGTCCCTCTCTGATTTCATCTTGTTTTATTTTTTCCTCTCTTCCCCTATGATCCCCTGTTTTGTTTCTTGAATTCCATCTGTGAGTGAGATCATATGATAATTGTTTTTCTCTGATTGACTTATTTCTCTTGGCATAATACCCTCCAGTTCCACCCGCATTTTTTGATGGCTTAGTAGTATCCCATTACACACACACACACACACACACACACACACACACACCCCGCATTCTTTATCCATTCATCTGTTGATGGACATCTGGGCTCTTTTCCATAGTTTGGCTATTGTGGACCCTGCTGCTATAAATCCTGGGGTGCAGATGCCCTTTCAGATCACTACATTTAAGACTACTATGTTTTTAAAATCATTTACACTGAAATAAATATTTTTAAGCTGAAAATATTATGTTACTGTATACATTTCAATTGGAAATCATGAATATCCAAGCATATATTGTGAAGGAGAAATTATATTGCATGTTATGGTGTTTGTTGATATACTCACATTATAAATACAGAATCACAACTTTATAGGACTACAGTCTTTGTATGAACTTTGGATCAAGTCAGGATTGAGGAAGAGCATGAGTGAAATGCTAGTAGGACCTGCATGATGTTATCAACAAAGTAAAGTATATACCGCATAGTGATTAATAATATATTTTAGAAATTCATTTTTTTGATAATGACTAAGGTTACTTCAACCGAGCTTCTCATACATTATAAAATAATGTATGAATTCATTATTGACATTACCATAACAACATTGAATTAGCAAAACTTTTTTGTTATGAGGGGTTCATAATCAATTTTATTTTTCTTATCTATTAACTACTCAAAGTTGATTCTACAAATATAAAATTGAATTTTTCAGGTGGAGTTCAGAAGGACAGATTTTTTCCTTTATCTTGAGCCCTTATCTCCTTTAATATGATTACTTTGTGATGGCCTGCAACGTGAATTACATGTCGTAATTGTTGTAAATGGAGAAATGTCGCACGCTTTTTAGATGCAATTGGAAGTAATCACATTATCCACAGACATTGTATATTGTAGGTGTGACATGAAATTGAAATAGGCATGTAACAGAGTTATGCATCTTGTAGTATAAATCTAAAAGTACAATCATTATATTTCAGTGAAAATGCATTTCACTGATGTTTTTCGTGATGCCTTTTGAAAGCATTCCCTTACTAATTTTCAAAACAACTTGTAGAAGTGTTCTTTGAAAATTCTGGGATTCTGAACCATGTGAAAATAGGAGGTACAACACATATTGAAGAAAAAGCCCCCCACGTTGGTATAGGCCACTAAGCTAAGTGCTTGAGTTTAAAGGTGAACGGTGATCTTCTGCCTCGGCTTCACTGTAATAGTGGAAATAGCAATTTAAAAAATTAAATTATAAGTTAGAACTATGATTAGAAGTAAAATTAGAATATAGTGGTAACAAAAAGCATGACATTCTGATGTGTATTGAAAGTCCGGGAATCCTTCTCAGAGAAAGTAGCAATTGCATGGGGTGTTGAAAAATGGTAAGTGATATTACAGAAGAAGTGTTATTGGAGTCTAGGCTCCGAAAGAGCATAAGTGAAGGTGAAAAGGCACGTAGCACAGCAAGGGTGGTCGTGCGTGGGCTACTTGCGGTGTCTGTCCCAGGGGTCATGTGCTCCAGCACACATTGTAGAGCGGTCCTCTGTGGGAAGTGGTGGCGAGCATCGTCGGAGAGGTTAAGGCTGGAGCCAACCTCCAGTTCGAAGGCTGCTGTACTGGTTTCAGATGAGAGATGTGTTGAAAGAGGGAAGAGCATTATGAATATTTTTCAGAAGGGTTCCAGAATTGTTAGAGAAAGTGCGTTTCATTTTGGATCTGTTGATTTGGAGGTATCTTTGGCTTGGCTGATTGGAAATTTAGATGGTGAATTCAGGAAAAGTTTAGTGTTGGTGACTCATGCCTAGAAGTTGTCGGGAGGGAGGCTTTGAAATGATACACTTTTTGAGGTTGGCTAAGGAGACAGGAGTGAGCAGGCCGTAGATGGAGCTAATAAAGGCCATTTCAGGAAACAAGAATAATGGTGGAGATTCAGAAGGAATCAAAAGAAAGTACCAGTCGCATCCTGGATTCCAGATACCAAGGAAAGTGAGCATTTTGTGTCATCTGGTCTCTTCATTTTAAAGATCTGTTTTTCCCTTTGCAAGTGGTATTTTGTCACTATGAACATCCAGCTCACTGTAAACTCCTCACCTAACAATTATAGTGTCCATTGATTATCTTTGCCTGAATGAGTTATTTCATTAGGAGCTGAATGTGATGATTTTTCTAAATCTATTCATTATTCTGTTTGCGTTACTTGGCATTCTTCTGAAAAGACAAGCTTCCCCTCATCGATTGGCACTGTTAGTTTCCCTGAAATACAGTTCCTACTGAAAAGGCAAAATAGATTTTTAATACTTTGTGTTTAATTATTCATTTTCAAAGTGAAGAGTTGGTGTAGTCCTCACCTCTAATGGTGGAAGATGAATCGAGAAGCTAGGTCCTTAGCCAATGGTAGCAGCTCCAAGATCCTTGATAGAAAAATTGTGCTTGTGTTTCTCCACACTCCCAATCATTCTTCCCTTCGTGGACATGTAAGATTCTGTCATTAATACATTTGTCTACCCTTTACGACTTATTTGAATTTCTTGGCTATAAGTCAGCTAATTTTGCTTTGTTCTCAAATTACCATGTGCAAGTTTTAAGGCAGAGCTCCTAGTATTTTGAGCTACAGTGTGCTTTGGTTTCTTCAGTTGCTTTATTCTTTTCCTTAGACTCTGTCAGTGTCCTTTGCTTACTTGACCATTTCCGTGTTCCTGCAAGCAGGGTCAGTCCCTAGTTCCTGGGTGTGGAATCGCCATCTTCAGGGTTTTCCTCGTGCTTGCAGTTACGCGCTCTGTGACAGCTTTCTTGAGCCGCAGGAACCGGACAGGTGCAGAGGCTTCTAGTAAGAAGTACTTGCTGCTAGTGTTTAATTCTGTCGAGGTTTTAGTTTATTCTCTGTAGGTATATTAAAAAGAACATGTATAAAGTTTTGTACTGAAGTTCATACTGGTAAATATTTATAGATTTAAAAAGATTTTTCATACTACAGTATTGGCATAAGTTCAGGACCATCAATTCATTGTGAAGCTTTTCTCTCTGATGGAATTCGTGAAGGGGCAGAAAACAGTATCTTGGTCTATTGCTAAGGTCTGTACAGTGCAAACCTGTTACATTACACTTTTTTGTTTCTGTGTATTTGCTGCTCATATGGTTTAAGTAACGAAGAATAAGAGGCAGTCATGTGTATAATGTATACAGCCAGGTTGTCCTTAACACAGTTATTAAGGAGAATATTTTGGTCCTTCACTTAAAGTGGGGCACTGATGTAAGTGGGTCGGAGTGAGGTTAACATTTTAAATTTGTTCTTATAGGAGATATTTAGATTTACATGTTGAACTAAAATCTTTGACTTCTCTGCCTTATCCTAGCTTTCTCATTTCTTTTAGGACATTGAAATTAGGTTTTGCCACCCAAAAGCCAAAGCAGATTGTTATAAGTTGATATTTCAAAGAAATATCCAGTAGCATTTGGTTGCTTTGGGACTTATTTTATTTAAAGATTTTATTTATTTAAAAGAGAGAGAGAGTGAGAGAGAGAGATTGAGAGAATAAGTGGGTGGAGGACCAGAGGGAGAAGCAGGCTCCCCACTGAGCAGGGAGCACGAAGCAGGACTAGATCCCAAGACCCTGGGATCATGACCTGAGCCGAAGGCAGACACTTAATAAGTGTCACCAAGCCACCCAGGCACATGCTTTGGGATATGTTAAATAAATATTTATCAACTAACTAGGTTTTTATGTAAAGACTTCACTTGCCATAAGCATGTTGGGTGAGCAGTTACGTATCTATTATGTACCATGTATTGCGATAAATTAATTTTTTCCTTTATTTGATATTTGAATTAATACTTAGAACTAGCTCATGAAGTAGCTAACAGAACAGTCCAGAGACTCTTAGGTCTCTTGGCCAAAGTCACACAACTACAAAGATCTGAATGAAGAGCAAATCCATTAATCTTTCTTATTTTAAACATTTTTGGTGAATTAGAGAAAGTATCTCAGTATTATTTTAAGACCAGAAAGATGAAAAGAGGAAATTCCATGATTGAGCGATACCAAGAGTCTTGCAGAGAAATACTTTTCATTTTCTGGTGCATGTAATTGGCCTGGGGAGATTGATTTGGGAGGGAGTGCAGGGAAAATGGTTTTGTCTCCTGTATGTGTGGCTGCCTTCTCTGCTCTAGTCATTACACTCTCTTACCCTGGATGGATGACTGCATTCATGAGGTCTAATCTGGGTGAAGTATCCTCAAGTAGCTATTTTGTATAGGTTTGGGAAAAATATTTTAAGTATGCAGAATCATTTTTCTGCTACTTTTGAAAGACCAAGTGCATCATTAATTTGCAAGGTCTGTTTTTTTACAAGACACCTTTTTGTTTCTTTTTGAATAGAAAGATGAAAACTATAGAAGCCTTCCACGGGATGCTAGTAACTGGTCTCACCAGTTTCAGAGAGACAATGCTCGCTCATCTCTGAGTGCCAGTCACCCAATGGTGGACAGGTGGCTGGAGAAGCAAGAACAGGTAACATAAATTAATCCTTCTACACGTGTCATTGGTGTAACTTCCTAGCCCATGCCCTGAAAGATGTTTCCCTCAATCACAGTGATGTTTAAAGGTAAATTACTCTAACAAACTTCAGGTAAGTACCAGGCTCTCTGTCAGAGTTTGTCTAATAGAAGTATGGACTATTTCTGTGGCAGTCCCAGATCACAGATTTCTCATAAGCAGTTAGGAATATTTGCTCTGGATTCTGGAGTGTCATGACTTCAGAGCTTGCTACGTCGCTGAGGCACAGACATCTGGCAGTGAACAGTGCAGTTTATGAGGAGACTTTCAAGACCCCTTACAGGTTCTTTATTGATAGGCAGTAAGTCAAAGTACCCGAAGACTCCAATTAAAATGTTCTGTCTTACCTGACTTCACTCTATAGGAGAAACACATGCTGTAGTGTTATTTCGGAATTCAGATGATCTTGTCGGGTTTGAGGACTTTCCCTTTCATACAGGTCAAGGAACTGTTTGAGGTTTGTACGTTTTGAGAGGTGCTCAGTTTACTATGCAGGGCTGGCCACCTACCATTCACGAAATAATCAGAATTGTTTACCACTCAGTGTAAGTAACTGGTTCGTGTCCTGGGAAAAACAGCTGTTTGCAAACTTGTTACGTTACTGGTAGAGAAGCCTTCGATGCATGAAGACTAAGAATTTATCCGGTAAGTTTTGATATATAAAAAACAAGTTCTTCCAGTGTTGTCGTTTAAAGTCTGAATCGTTTATTGTTAGTCACAGTGTTTTCTTGTAGTGGAAATTCTAGGGTTTTCTTTGTAGTTTTAAACAGTTTTTGTATTAAAAACATGCTTACCTCCTTTGTCAATTATTTTCTTTCAAAAGTTCATTTAAAATGGAAGACTAGTGAGTACTCAGAGAATGTTTTATTTTCTGTTTCAGCAATTTCCAAAATTATTATTAATTCTGTTGCCTAGCTGTTGGAATAGTTGTTTTTCAATTTAGATGAATGATATCAGTGGAAAGAAATCCTAAATATTTTACTTAATTCATCTAAGTCTGTGTTTTTTTAGCATTAGCCTCCCAAAATGATTTTGTGTGTGTGTGGGGGGGTGTTGGAATATGAAACAATAAAAAAGGACAGTTTGTCTTTGATACCATGGGTGGTATCACAAACTACTGATTTTTATCTTATCGTAAATGTTAGAATACATTAGAAGCATTGTGTGATGGAAATAATGTAAAATAATTAAAAAACCATGGAAGTCCTACTGAGGAGAAGCATTATTTTCTCAAAATAACACAGACTTTTAAACTCATTGGTGTTACTATTTCATTTCCATTTTGAAGTAAATATTTTAAGGAATTAGTTTAACATGGGCCTGCGGTCAGACTGGCTGGTTACCAGCTATCCACGATAAATGAGACTTGGGCATGTGGCTGCCTTGCCCATACTTCAGTTTACTCGTTTATCAATCGGTGTGATCACAGAACCTGTTCCTGCAGTGCTGCGTCCAGTGATGGAATACCTGCCAAGGGGTTATTAAAATCATGCCCGGTACCCAGGAAAATGGTGTGTCTTAATATATTGGTTAGAAAAAAAAAATCGACTGCCACAAACAAAATCTAGATTGCTTAAGAAGAAGATACTTCTTATCCATTTAACAAGAAATCTGGAGGAAGGGACGATTGTGGGCGTAGTTCACAGCCCAGCCGACCTCACTGAGGATCCAGATTCCCCATTTGCTGGGCGTCCGACCCAGGGCCTCCGTGGCTGTGTGCTCCAGTTTGTCAGAGCCTCGGACACCACATCCTTGCACAGAGGAGAGGAACAGTGCCTTTGTCTTCTGCATGGTCCTTTCCGAAAGCCGATAAACGTTTCCCACAAGCCCCTTACCCCACCCCAGACAGGGGCCCTTCATGTTATGTTTCCTAGAGTTGTACGACTCACCTGCCAGTTTCTAACTCATGGGGAGGTGTTGGTTTAGCCTAGTTGAGCTTGATCTCCTGGAGCGGGGCCTGTGGATGTGGTGGTTTGTCCTCCCTGAAACACAGCAGCTCATCACTGAGCACAATCAGGGTTCCGTTAAAGCAAGAAGGGAGGCACGGTTAGCTAACTATGCTAAATGTGATTATTGTTATTACAAGATTAGGGGAAATCGGCAGTCCAGAGTTTCTAAACTATGATATATTTAATTGTATTCTAAAAATATCATGTTTTTCTTACTGTTGTGGTTGTAGATGTGTTTTTAAGGAGGTAGTGTAGTTTTTCTTTGTAATTTTGGTATAAAATAGTTTCTTTTTATACGAAAGGAATTGCATTGAGAAGCCACATACTTTTTTTTCCCAAAAGACTCAGCCTCGATTTGCTTCTGTTGAAGTTATCTGAAGCATTTGTTCCATGATAAGCAGGTTTTTAAAACAATAAGTTCTTCCTTAGTTTTTAGTCTAATGTAAATGGCATTAGGTAGTTGATTCCTGAGCCTGAAAACATCTTCCTTGGCTTAAGTTTAAAAAAATGATGATCCATTCACTAAATTTGATGATTTCACGTCAGCAGGATAATTAACCAAACTGAAATCTATTTAACTACACAAAAACAGCAAAAACAGCACAAAATCCATATTAAAACTTTGCCTGGAAGTAGGCACAATTGTTTGGGGGAGAAGAGGACGAAGAGGTTATGCTGGATATATTGTAAATCTAGTCCAGACAGTCTCATTTAATTGTGCATTTATTCCTTTAACCATTTCCCATGAGTCATCTGACTTTAAGGGCCTGATGTCTCTTCTGTGGCTTTTTTTCTCCTTAGTTTTTGCCATTAAAAATGTAATAACAGACAAGCATCACGTAGGTAAAAACAATGTTTTATACGGTGAAAAACAAAAATCCCCCCCCCCCCCCCCCCCCGCCTTTACAATTTGGGATCACCAGGATAGAACTGTCTTGCATGAGTTATGCCATCTGGCCCGAAGAGGTCAACAGAGTTCTAGATTTTATATGCCTTCCGTGGTTTTGTTTTTGCTCTATTTCCTACTAGATTGCTCGTCTCATTATCTCTGTTTTTTTGAAGGCAATTATGACCACATCAGTTTTGCCAGTGGGAATAAACAGTAGGAAGGAAAAGCACAAGGGAGCGTGTTCAAGTGCTGACCTAGTACGCACCCCTGGAAGCTGAAGGTGGCTTTCGCTTTTTGTGGGGTTGATCCCCTCTGAGGGGGTATTGAATCTTTCCCTCTTTCAGAATATTCGTAAGGTACACATTCATATAATCAAAGGTAGGGGATGTATCTTATTAGAACTTTGTACCAGGAATCACTTGGGCTCAAGCTCAGCGTGATTTCCAGAAATAGAAGTCCTGCTTTTCAATGACTAATTCTTGCTCAGAATAGCCTGTAGCTGAATCCTACACCAGGGTCCTCTCAGAAGGTAGAGGCCTGTGTATCTTTCAAAGAGCATCCGTTTCTTGTGACTTCCTTTTTCTGAGCTCTCAGAGGAAGTACAAAGAATTTCTATACTAAATGGGTTGTTGTCATATTGCCTTGAAAAAGTTTTCATGCTTCTGAAATTTTGACTCTGAGACCCAAGAAACAACAACAAAAAAATCAACAAAAGGCTTAGTTTTGATGTGTAGCAATGCTTTAAGAAATCTGAATTCCTTTTAACCATTACCATTTCCCTGACTCTGTGCAGACTATAATTTAATATTGGCAGATAATAGATCATAAGCTGACTTTGTTCTTATGTCCCTACAGTTTATTGCAACTAATAAATTCCACAAAGGAGGAGGCAGGAACTTTACAATACGTTATTGGAGGAATTTAAGGCCTGGAAGTAGAGCGACCTTCAGGGAAATTTAAGCTAATTGGGAGCCTGCCATTTTCACTACCTTGACTTGGTGAACAGGCCTGAAGCCAATTAACAGAAATAGCCAGGAGGTGCAAGGCATTCCAGCCGCCACTTAAGCTCTGTTATAGGGGAATGACTGCCTTGACCTTTAGAGAAAAATCCATGTTTTAGGATTTTTTTCCATCAAGCAAAAACTTTGTCTAATTGGCAGATTATACCGGGGGAGGCAAACTGTGAGGAAAACTACCTTAAATGTTTGGTGATGACACAGTTCGAGTGTGACAATGGGTGTGCACTGTCCTCACCTTTGTCCCCTGGCTTCTGGTCCCCAGCATTCAGTGTCGTCTCAGAGCCATGAGTTTAAGGAACAATGATAGTGCCTTTTCTTCTTATTTTTGTCACTGTCTACAGTCATGATGCTTTTGCTTCAGATTTTTTTCATGCAAAGCAGAACATTCCTGACTTTTGATACTTATTCCTTCTGAAATGAAGATGGCTAATACAGGGACAGTGTCTGTTTTTACATTAGCCCGAGTCAAGTCCTAGATCTTAGAAGTAGAAAATAGCTTGAATGTTAAATAGAAAGCATATTTTTTCCTATTTTTAATTTCAATTAATTAATTAATCAATTATTAAATACGCTTTATACTCGGTGTGGGGCTTGAACTCACAACCCTGAGGTCAACAGTTGCCTTCTTCTCGGACTGAGCCAGCCAGGTGCTTCTTAATAGAAATCACATAGAAATAAAATGATGCTTGAGAATAAATTCCTTTCATTTCTCCTATTCTTAAAAAAGAATTCTGCAACACTGATGGCTTATTCTGGTAGTCTTTAAACTTTTGAAAATATTTATGCTTTATAACTATTCACATGATACACAATGAGTACATTTGACATGTCGTGGGAAAGGTAAGATTCTATGACAGGGTTTCATTTTTGCTTTTCATTATAATTTGATTAAGCCCAAATCTTTGAAGATCTAGGGCAACAATAAATTTTAAAAATTAGAGCCTATTTTGGATGTGTTAAACATACTGTAGTGAAGAAACAGTTTAAAGCTTATCCAGATTTTATATGGGAATGGTTTAAAAAAGAATGAGTAGGCCAGGTGATAAGTAATTGTGGTATTGGGGGTGACCTGATTTACCTTGGAGTGACAGGATGATGGGTGTCTGGGGGGATCAGGTTGTGGGTCCTGCTTCCATACCTCTCGTTGAAATTGGTTTTTCCTCTGACCTGCCTGCATGTGGGGAGAGCCTTTTCCTTTCCCAAGTGTTTGATAGCCTTTTCTTTTTTCTTTTTTCTTTTTTAATGTTTTTTTATTATATTATGTTAGTCACCATACAGTACATCCCCGGTTTCCGATGTAAAGTTCGATGATTCATTAGTTGCGTATAACACCCAGTGCACCATGCAATACATGCCCTCCTTACTACCCATCACCGGTCTATCCCATTCCCCCATCCCCTCCCCTCTGAGGCCCTCAGTTTGTTTCTCATAGTCCATAGTCTCTCATGGTTCATTCCCCCTTCTGATTACCCCCCCTTTCTTTATCCCTTTCTTCCCCTACCAATCTTCCTAGTTCTTATAATAGCCTTTTCTAGATGGAAAAACAAAACCAAAGCCAAAAAACCCCACCTCATTTCACTGACACCTAGAGCCATCCAGATGGCATAAGTTGTCGGTTTCCGAATATGAAATGATCAGACTTTTTAAATTACAAAGTTAGGAGATGGCCTCCTTAGCAATCTGATTACAACAGCTGCAGACCAGTCAGTGAACTGACCACGGGGTTATCTTGCTAAAACATGGAAGGGCTATAGAAGTTCTTATGTGGGCACAGGCAGGGCTTCATGGCATCTGCCTCATTAATAGGACATAAGGTTAGGTTCTGGTGCTGCCAAGTGGTACCTGGTGTGTTTGTTTCTGCTTTAATTCTTTAGCCCATAAATGCTGAGAAACCAAATGACTGCTAGGGTTATCTGGATAAAAATAATCAAAGCCCTCTGCCTCCAAATTCTAAAATTCTAGTTTTCTATTAAAAGGAAGAGGATTTATTTATATTATTTCCTAATTGGCAAACTTCTGCAGAACTTGGACAGAAGCAAACATCGTTGTGTTTACCTCAGCAACAGCAAAAATAGAAACTAAAAACATCAAGATTGTTTTAAAATTAAATTTCATTTCATTATAAAAATGCCAGAGGTTTTCTTTAAGCAAAAACCTTTTATATTCACAATAATGTTAAAAATAAAACCAAAACAACCTTTGAAAAGATTTTTCCTATCACCTGGATATATTAAGGCCAATAGATTCTGTTGTGCTTTAATGACAGTATGTTTATTGCAATGCATGTCTTAAAATTATTTGTGTTTTCAGACACGATGGAGGAATCCTGTATGTGTGTGCCATATTACTTTCCATCAGCCCTACACGTTTTCTACTTTCATTATCAAAGAACTGTGGATGGGAAGCATGAGGCAGAAGAAGGGGACTAGGGCACAGGGACCCTGGTAGACATTCTTCTGAGAAGGACACTTAATTTCCTGAGGAGCCTTGCCATTCACAACCAGGGCCACTTTGGAGACTCTTCTTGTCAGAGCGACAAGCAGCATTTATCCTTCTTTATATTTAGTGGCAAAAAGACACCATGAGCCTGCAGAGTAGGCCTGGAAACCTGCCCTTCCCATGAATGGGTCCTTTTGTCTGACCCGTTACTCACCAGTGGTGTGGCCTTATCTAGGTGGTATGAACTCTGCAGACTTCATTTTCGCTGTGTCAGAATGGGGGAAATAATACCCATCTGGCAGATACTGACTTTGTGTGTGAGGATTAAGTGAGCTAGAACATGTAAAACACAGATCAGTTTCTGGTGTATTGGAGACACTTGTTAGATGCTACTTTCTCCCCATCTTTATTTTAGGTAAGAATAGACTTACTGGTGACACCTCAACAACTCTCTTCTAGTATGGAGGACCTGTTTTATTTTCTGATGTATTATCTTCTCCTTGCATTGGAAGTGCCCTTTGGCATGTGGGGCTGGCTCATTTTCGTCCCTGGTATACTTCTAATGCCCTCATCATCCTTCCAGAATTTGATTCTTGCTTCTATGGCATCTTATCAGAATTAGAATAAAATTTAATCTTTTTAAATCATCTCTGGTTCTTTTCTGAAGAACATAATCTGACACAAAAATGACATTAGCGTTAATCTCTGTGTCTGTGGCCATTTTTTATATTCCCTTTTGTTTTTGGCAAGCACGCATGGCTTAAATGCAATTAAATCTAAGAATACATTTAAGAATGCTAAGTGTCATACAAGGGCTTCTGCTTGGCCACTGGCTAAGCATCTGGGTGATGTGAATGGAGTCAGGGAGGCACCATTTGACTCACCCACTTTTGGAGTAGGGTGTGCAATTTAGGGGGTCCTCGTCGATTCTCCCGGCCCTATTTATTGCTTGTTTGGCCTATGGAGCTAAAAGCCCACAAGCAGCAGGGAACTGAGACAGAAATTCTACCCGGTGAAAAATCTGTGGTGGTATGTGGATTAACCTTCACGGGGAATCTGTTAGTAGCTGGTGATTTTCTTGCCTGTGAATACAGCTGCTAGAACCAGACGTTTAGAGCATGCACTATGGATAAAGATACATTTTCATTTTTAGCTATGACCCTCAGGTGCCTTTTCATATTTTCATCGCAGGTAGTCTTAAAGATTTTTGTTGTGAGCTGTGTGATTAACTATGACGATGAAAAGAATGCATGCTTTATACTCTAACTCTCTTTATTCCCACCAATCTGTATGTCATTTGCTTTTGAAAATTTGTTCTTTATTTCTGTGTTTGGTGAACAGTGGAACTGCTATTCTTTAAAAAATACTGGTTAAGAAATTACATTAACATTTTCAGCTTACAGTATGTTGTTTTCACTACCCATTTTCTAAAGCCCATCTGTACAAATGGAATCACTCAAAAGCCATTTTTAATTTTGGAATGTTACCTAGGTAGGTANGGTTTTTTTTTTTTTTTTTTTTTTTTTTTTTTAAATCAGTCCTACACAGGCTTTTTCCGGTTACCTTCAGCATGGGTCTGAAATGGTCCTGAAAAATGGGCTGTTTTAAGTGCTAAGCCATTTTGCCCAATGGTTTGATGTTTTTCTTCCCCCCACTGAGGTCTGTGCCCCATAGTATTTTCACTGGGTCTGTTGTAAATGTGTGATCCATTTTTTTTCTCTGCTCATGTGCCTGAAAAAAGGCTGTTGTGAGCTTTCTTTAATATTCGACAAATTCTAAAGATATTAAAGTACTGAAAAGAAACATGTAGCTTCCATAACATAGCTCTGATGTTATGGGAGGGGGGTTAGGATAGGCTTTTGGGTTTCATTTCATGTTTTGTGTTATTTATACTTTTCCATAGTAAACACATACAACTTTTGAAATATTTTTTTTTTGTAAACCAGACTTCATAAAATTGTAAAACTGAACAATTTTTTCTCTTTTTCTGCAAATACCATACTTCCCAAATTATAAGATAAAATTGCAATGTCGGTATCAATTGGAATCAAGGTAGACCCTTTGAGAAGCATGTCTGTTCATACCTTTGGTAATCCCTTGAATTCTCTCAAGTAATCCATTAACTGGCTGTGATTTAACATCACAGGCCCCTGAGAAAATAGAACCAGGATTAGTAGTATCCTTGTATCTCCACCACCCTTTACAAACCTCCCTCCTCGGACCTGGGAGAAGCTTCCCAGGCCTCTCAAAGGCTGACTGTTGTCACTTCTCCTCTGTCTGCCATCCCTTCTCAGTCTTAGGACTTGGCTCTTTCATTCAACTCCTCTTTGCACAGTCCTGACTGTGTGTCTGTCTCTCTGTGCTAGATCTTTCTATCAGTTCACCCTCCCCCTCCCCACAAACTTCTGGCTTGCTGGCCCTCCCGATTCACAGACTTGGTTCCTTCTTATCTTTCATGTATCCAGTCCTATCCTCTCCCTCAGGAGACATTTCCTCGGCCCCATTTTTGAAAGAGCGTGATGTCCCTGCTGCCTTGATTGTCCCCTCCTCTCTCACCACTCTTTATAACGTTTATGTCTGTCTCCAGGCACTGAAGTAAAACAGGCATTGTTTTGTTTGCTTTTGTTTGGAGCTCTTAGTAAGCTTCCATGAATTTTTGGATGAATAAGTGTGATAAAAAATTGAAAGGAGAAAGTGTATGATGTCCTCACTTTTTCGGATTTCCTATATTATGGGTAGATTCTTTGTTAGGTGGACTAGATTTTATGGTGCCATTTGATATGATCTTGTGATTTTCATTAATTGTGAGCTAGAAATTGTAGATTATAAGTAAATCGGAGAAAACCTGTTAAATATTAAGACACATGTCTATGGAAACTTAAGAAACAGTCATACTTTTCAGTCACAGCTGTTGGATTCATCATTGTTTGTCACTTAGCATCCGCACATGGCAGAAAGACTGGAAAAATGTTTCAGACTAAAGGTCCAACAAAGAAGGGAAAAATCAAGGTAAAGCAATGTTCCTACTTGAACTTGATGATATGATGGAGAGGGCAGCCTTCCTTAGGCCCAGGTTGATCTTTCTCTGAGAATGTCTTGTAATTGAACATGGATTTAAGTGTTAAAAGGTGAACACTATCAGTCTGTTAACCAACAGGCTGTCTGTGTCCTAATGATTTCTGCTGAACTACAGTTGCTCACAGCAGCCCAGGGAAGCCACCTGAGTGTGTAAAAGCTTTACAGAGGAGGTGATGGTATCGAGGCTAAGAGCTGCCTTGACTTAAGTGAGCCTTAGTGAGACACAGGGAAGAACAGGCCTTCCAGAACGTTGCTATGGGCCCAGCCTAGCCATCAGTTCTATTATAGTTCCAGAAATATTTAATTATCAGAAAATAGTAAATTTGTTCATGACTGAAGTGACAGATGAATTTTCCACTTAATTAGAAAAAAACAATATTTGAATAAACCGTTTGATTATGTTTAATAGTTTATAAGCAATTGAGTTGAAAGTAATATGGTTAATATTCTCTTCTAAGTATGTTTATTTCATTTGAGAGCTGTTTTTTTGCTGTTTTAGATTTTTTTTCAGAGAGTTCTGAGGGTTTTCATTTTCATTAGAGTGAATATGAATTACATCATTACTTTGGGACCTCAAGCTGGCAAAGTTTTATTTTCTTTTAGAGGTGAATTTTCTTTTTCTAGGAAAAATGGAGTTTTGGTACTCATGTGTTCAATATATAACATATGGGTGTGATGAATTCTGACTTACCATTAGCATATTGTACCTAGTTTGTAGCCTTTTGATATTATTTTCTTCATTCAATTCTCTGAGTATAGCTTCTCGGTTTATGAAACGAATATTTGATAGAATTAGATATTTGAAATGATGAAATTGAGTTAGAAATTATTTTCAAAGAGAGAAGAAATATCATTTGTTTCTGATGGAGTTGTACAAAAGGTTTTTTAGTTAAAGGAATTGATTCTGATAAGAAGGTGACACCACACAAGCTTGTAGAGAATTTAAATTTTGTTAAGTTAATGGTGAGAGGTGTCCCCGTTCATTCCTTCCTATCCTCAGGGCTCATTAGGCATCTAAATGAGACAAATGCTTCGAATTAGAGGGTCTTCCCTGTTACGTTGGAAGACAGTATAGCTCATGGATATAAAGGGATGAAATTGATAACACTATTTTTTTACTTTTACTTTTTAGAAAATGTTATTTATTTGATTTTTGCAAAGATCATATACTCAGTTCCATAATCAGATATTTCACGTGGACCCACAAAATGCTGCGTTCCAGTCCCTAGCTCTCCTCCCCATATGTAACCCCTGGTACATGTGGATCCTTTCAAATATTACCATTCTTTTATGAGAAAATGTGAAAATTTATCTTCTTTTCATGTATTTATGTAAATACTATCTACCATATTCTGTGGTTTGATTTTTTTTTTTCTTAATATGGCTTGGCAGACTTTCCATAGCAGAACATAAAACTTGTCTCTCTTTGAAACTGTTTAATAATTTTCCTTTGTTGGGGCGCCTGGGTGGCACAGCGGTTAAGCGTCTGCCTTCGGCTCAGGGCGTGATCCCAGCGTTATGGGATCGAGCCCCACGTCAGGCTCCACCACTATGAGCCTGCTTCTTCCTCTCCCACTCCCCCTGCTTGTGTTCCCTCTCTCGCTGGCTGTCTCTATCTCTGTCAAATAAATAAAATCTTTAAAAAATAATAATTTTCCTTTGTTGAGGTGGGCCATTGTCTGCTGATTAGCATTTGGATTGTTTACTGTCTTTGCTATTGCGAACAATATTGCAGTGAATAACCTTTGTTCATAAGCCATTTTGCATTGAGTATCACTTGGCTATATACCTAAAGATGTAATAGTACATTTGTGGATTTTTACAATAGTATATAGATTTGTAACTTTGATGGATATTTCCAAAGTGATCTCAAGTAGATGTTGGGCCAGGCTATACTCCCGCCAGTAATGAGGGATTGTTGACAACGTAAATCCTCTTCTTCTTTTATCACTTATTAGGACTAGGCATTTTTCCTTTCTTTCTTTCACTGTTCCACTGTTTGATGGCTTAGATGGGTGTTCAAGGGGTCCTGGTTGATTAGAACTGTCTCTGTTTCTGGATGTACTGATTAGTTTACTCTGCAAAGCAGCTGGTTTAGATTATTCTTGTTGTTTCCAAACTTCTCTCTCTCTGGTGTTCAGAAAGTTAACATGGTAAGGTGTTGGCATCTGCAATTACAAGTGAAAATATCAGAGATCGCTATAAATGCAGTGATTTCCTTCTCAATTTTTTAGCCGTAGCATCAATATGTAGATTAGAAATGTGTATACACACAGTAAAAATATTATAGGTACCAAATGGGAGACTGGTGAAATTACATTTAAGTGTTTAGAAAGATGGAATGCGTGTCCCTATTCAAAAGGCCTTTCACCATTTGTGATGTTTGGTTTTGGGTACTTTGTGTCCATTTTTCTATCTTTTACACGTAAAGTTGTGATTTATTAAATGCCATAGTTGACATAAATGAATACAGAATCTAACTTTCTCCAAGAAAATCTTGTGTTAGTATGAGTATGTGCTGCTCTATGAATGTGGTGGTTATTACTGAGGCCCTTTTCACTAAAGAGAAAACATAGCTGGGGTCCCGTTGCTTGCATCGTTGACCGGCCTGTGACATTTTGAGTATTATTCCTCACTTTTGCTATTTCTTTTCACTGTACCTCCTGTCCTGGAGATTCTCTTTCTAAATGTCTCTCAGACCCCTACTCATTCCTCTCCATCCCCGTTCTCCTTCCAAGTTCAGGCTGCCATCCACTCCTTCCTGGGTCCCTGCAACAGCAATCGCAGTCATCCCCCTGTCACCCCTGTCTCCACTGAGGTCAAGGCGATGTGACATGAAGAGTCGTGCTTAACACCCTTCAGGGTTTTGACCATCCTCGGCATCAGTGAGGGATGAAGTGGTTAACAGCTAGCTGCTTGAAGCCAGAGTGACCTGGGTTGGAATTTCATAGCGTGTGTTATGCTGAGCAAATTCCTGACGTTTCTAAGCCTCAGATCAGGTTTCATAACTTTCTAAGATGTATTTCAGAAGATCAGAAGGATTAGATGAGACAATTCCTGTAAAACTTTTAAAACAGTACCTAACACACCATAAACACTCAGTAAACGTTAGTTTTGGAGCTGGCGTTCTTCTGGTGATGAGGTCTTCCTGACGTTACTCTGTTGACCTGTGCAGCTCCCGCTCCGGTGTGCTCCCAGGTTTTGCCAGCTCTCTGGAACTCATTCTGGCTTCCAGACTCCTCCTGCGTGTGCATCTCCGGCCCCCTGAACAAGCTGGCCTGCTCTTCCCCTTTCTCCTGCCAAGTCCTGTTCTTCTGCTCCCTGCTTGGGCATCTCCCGGCTCAGGACATTCTCCTGACACCTGCTTCCTGCAGCCATTACCTTGTCCATACGCCTGCCTCCACCAAAACCAAAGTAAAGTGTGTATAGTGGTTTCTCACTCCTTTTCCGTCGTAGCACTTCCACGGTTCATTATGATCACGTGTTTTTCTTTCTCTCTTAATGAGAGCATGGCCCATATCTGTGTCTCAGGGTTTTCTTTGTGTCTTTCTTTTAGTGGCAGCGTGACTAAACTGCGGGTGGCGTTAGATCCCTTTCACGACGTTGCCATCTGCGCGTACCATACTTTCACTGCATGTGTTTGTAATTGTAAGGGGCTATCTGCCTGTAATTTGTGTATCTAAAACTGTACTTGTCCTAAAACATTTTTATAGCAAGCATTTGGGTAAAGAATATCTTATTCCATTGATAGTATATCTTTCCTCACATACTGAATGTTTTACTTTTCAAGAGTCTCTTCCAGATTAAGTTGGAGAACGTTTGAGGGGAGGGCAAAGAATGTCACATTATATCAGCAGAAATCTAGGCTTTTGGACTTACTCGTATTTTAAGTCCCTGGAGGGACTAATTTTCCTGAGAACTTTGTATTTTAATCATAAACAGACCCGATTCACTAATACTTTTATAAACCTTTGGCTGAGACTTTGGCATTAACATTCTGAACTCTTAGAAAGAGAAACATACTTTTGTAGGTTGGCCAAGAAAAATAGGTCTCAATTCAAATAAAAATAATGTGTTTGTTATTTTAAAGATATTTTTCCATTGAACTGTGTTTTAAACTTTTTGCTAATTTAGTTGTCTAATGTTGGACATGGCTTAGGCGGGGATTTGAGGTATTTTCTGTGCCTCAATATAATAACTATTTGAATTTTAAAAACTTCACTTTTGACTAGAGAGTAATGTATTAGCATGTATTAGCATGTACATTATTCTTTAACTTAATTTTGTTGTGGATTATAAAGAGATACATCCTTTGTCTCATTTTCTTAAGTATATTGGAAATGGTAAAGTATACAGGGGATTTTTATTGATGGTGAAAACATTTTTTTCAGGTACATGCGCAGTTTTTCTCCTGCTGTTAATAAGTGGCTAAACTAGCACTTTGAATCTATTGTGTCCTTGGAAGACTTGCCCTTGGCTTCTCTGACATTCTGTTTCTGAGCTCACTGGTATTATTTACAGAAAAATGTCTGTCTTTTGCTCTGCCTGTGTGCATGCAGGTCATTTCTCTAGATGAGATTTTAAATGCTCTTTCTTGGTGTGATCATTCAGTTTCTGTTCCTGTCTCTCTAGCCTGTGCTTGCCTACAAATACTAGCTGATTCCTTCTCTCCTGGACGTCTTTGAACTATCTTGACACTTTTTCCCAAGCAGAGGGCAAGCGGTCCCTAGTCTAAAGGACAGTGGGAGTTGAAACTCCTTATTCTGGAGCTGACTCTGCATCTAGCTGCGCAGTCCATCACAGCCTCTGGGAGCCAGAATGACCTCCACCCCCTGTGAAATTGCATGTTGCTAATTCCCAAATATTTCCAAAACCTAGAAAATTCTGTAATTGTTTATGACCTTCTCATTTTTTGTAATTTTGCCGTTAGTCTCCCACATTTCAAACTTACTTTGTTCTTCTCTTTCATGTTTTACCTGTTGCCAGGTATGACATATTATGCCTTTACTCTTGTGTGTGTATATCTTTCTACTTTCTTAGCACCTCTTCTCATCCCAGCCATATTCCTCTTGACCGGACTGATGTAATGTTTATCTCCCTCTACCATCTGTTTCTTTTTTAGTCGATTCTGCATATTCCTATTTGCATTATCTTTCAAACCACCGCTTACATTGCATCACCCCCAAGTTTAAAAGCACGAAGAAAGTCCCTATTGCACTCTGATTTAAAATTAAACTCATTAGCTTGGTATTCTATGTACTCTGCAATCCAAAATCCAATTTAACTTTTTTAGGCCTCGTCTCCTACCATGATCTCATGCATATTCTGTACTCTGTTGGACTACTCTTCCTTCCTTTTAAATAACTATTCTATTCCTTTTGCTCAGATGTCCCCCCACCTTTTGAATCAATATTGTGTCATTAATTAATTTAATCTCTGGTCATGTGTGCATTGGATGCTTGCTGTAAGACATTGCTGTGCTTGAAAATGGAGTGGTTGGGCCAGGAATATTAGTCAAGGAGACAAAAATTGGATCCAAGTTCATACTTCTTAAATGGAAAATTGAATAAGCCTCTTAATTTTCAGTGTCTTGGAGTAGCAGAACCTGGATTGAAATGGTCATTTATTGAAAAGTAATATTCTAAAAGTATCTTTGGGAAAATGTGGTCAAATTTTGAGGAAATCCAAATCATTTATTTCAGTTAATAATCTTTCCAGAAAATACCAGTTTTTATCACATGACTTAGATATTATTTTCATTACTTCTGAGTGAAAGATGTTGTGGTGCTCCCTCTGTGGGTGGAACCCTATGAGCAAGTGGTGTTGTGTTCCCCCAATCAGAAAGCTTAGAATTGATTCCCTCTTTGAGGGATTTATTAGTCTGACCTGTCTGAGCTGCCATTTCCTTATGTGGGCATTTGAGGAAGTTCCCTCTTTCTTACTAGTACAGTTGTTTAGAAGCTTTAATGACCATGCCACAGTGGTTAACAGCTTATGCTCTTGACCCAGAAAACATTAGATTTCTATTGCCGTTAGCTGTGTGACGTTGGGCATGTGGATTTGAGTCTTTCCTGTTTTAATTTTTCTTATTTGTAAAACAGCAGACAGTAGAAACCTATCTGGTAGACGTTAGTAAAATAATGTAGCTCAACATGCAGTAAGTGTTACTTTAATTACATAACTTACTAATCAAAACCTGATATAAAATTTATTGTTATCCTCTGCCACTCACCCTGTCCTAGTGATTGCTATAAAATTTCAATAGTCATGTTCTGTCATTAGGAACTCAACTTGCTTCTTATCTTTCACTATAAGGTCTTGTTAGAGTAATAAGAAAATTACCTACAACAGTCTGTTGTACTGTAAAAAATTTTAGATTATGCTTTTTTTTTGTATTTGAAACATTTCTGAAGTATATAATCAGTATTCTTTGTATCTTCCACGTGTATTAGGTGGTTCTGCTTTTTATATAATTATATATATGGTTAAAATCCTTTGACAATAAAAAAATGTAGCCAAGATATACATCAGCATGTTTTTCTGATTGTAGTAGAACTGGAAACACTTAAATAAGGTGTTTCTCAGTGTCTTATGAAGAAGTGCAAGCGTTACGGCTAAGCTTCTCTTCTGTAGGCAGAGCAGATTTCTATTTACTTGGAAGTGCTGTTATGACTTGCAGCTATAATGCTTCTCATGTAGGTTGATCTTTTATTTGAATTCAAAGAGGTTGAAGGAAACATAACTAGAACTACAATTCATGAATATATTCCTGTTACTTTGATTTGTGGGTATTTTGTCCAGTACTTAGGCTATAGAAGCGTTTGGTCTCCCGGCTTCTGGGATTTGGCTACATATTTTTTCTTCCTCATTCAAATTAATCGTCTTTTTTACGTTCTACACTGTAACCACTTTTGGCTCTAAAATATAAAGAGATTATTTTATGATATTTTCTGTTTCAAATTTATTTAGAACTTTTACAAATTAAGCTGCATTTTTTAAGCATTTTACTCTGATTCTAGAAACTAAGACTATATCTTCTAAATAAAATTTCCATATATATCCTTTGATTTCTAAAGAAGTAATTTACTGTGTGTTCTTTTTCTTAATCACTTTTAGCCTGGGCTACCGTTTTTTTCTTTCTTTAGTACAACATTTTACGTTGCTAACAAATTTTCGTTGATTTTTCCATAGTTACTTTGTGTGTGTGTTTGTGTGTTTAGAATAAACTAGCATTTGTTCTTTCTACCCCCACGCTCCCCACCTACCTTTGTGGTTTGAATCAGAGAGCCTCTGGCTCTGTATCCTTGCTTGATTCTTTGGTCCGTTGGCTGGGCTCTGACCTTTCTGCCTGTCGTGTCTATAGGACAGCGTCCTATTCCTATCCCAGACAGTGAAGGGCCACACCAGTTTCATCTTTATTTTGAATAATTCTTTTGTGCATGTCTGTCTTTCATTTCCAAACTAAACTGTTAGAAATAAAAGCAACTTGTAGAATTTTATGTATTTTTAACAATAAAACAGTCATAGGGGCGCCTGGGTGGCACAGCGGTTAAGCGTCTGCCTTCGGCTCAGGGCGTGATCCTGGCGTTATGGGATCGAGCCCCACATCAGGCTCCTCTGCTGTGAGCCTGCTTCTTCCTCTCCCACTTCCCCCTGCTTGTGTTCCCTCTCTTGCTGGCTGTCTCTCTGTCGAATAAATAAATAAAATCTTTAAAAAAAAATAAAAAAAAAATAAAACAGTCATAGGTATTTGTGAGTAGACAAGGAGATTGGTGACTTTGGGCTCTTTGCATTGTCTCTAATCTTACTAGGCCAGTTCATAACAAGGATCCTGTAAGTCACACTGACTTAAAAATTCCATAATAACTGGGGTCAGGGGGAGCTGGGACAGGTTCCTCTTCAATTAGGCTTCCTCTGGGGAAGGTTGGAGCAGCCATGGAGGTACGCTAGTGGGTAGTTTTATTGCCTAAAGGCATGTTTTTGACAGTTGCCCACCTTGCAGGACTCTGGTCTACCTGTCCTCTCTCTCATAGCTAGCTCTGTTTGCCGCAGCATATTCCGAGTCTTTATCCAGTTCTTCCTCACTTCCACATGCCAATAGGGAGTATTTGACTGTTTCTTCCTTCCTGTGCCATACAGCTACCAACTCTTCCCCCCACTGCCTCTTCCTAGCCTCTGTATGGCTTGGATCACTCTCATTCTCTTCCCCGTCATGGTGTGACTAGTCTTTTAACTAGAATTTAATCACAGCCTTCTACAATTCTTCATTTTGTGAGGCAGGTACATTTGCAAAGAAGAGCATTCATTTGAACAACATGAATATTTCCCATTAAATTTTGGCTTCAAAGCCAGTCTATTCTACATTTGAAAAAACAATACTAATTTTCCCTTTTGTTTTTGTTTAAATGTTTCTGTAGTATTGATTATAGGCATTGGTGCTCAGCATGGACTAAAATAATCCAGTCCTGCTCTCAGATACCTTATAATCTCTAAGGTCAAAAGAGGACTGGAATCACTGTCCTGTGGTGAAGTAACAGAAGAGGGGTGAATGGCGTCATGTGAACATTTCAGGGGGATGTGACATTTGGGCAGGTATTCAGGGACTCTGCTCCAAAACACTGGGACTGCTTTGGATAAATGGTATTCACTTTGGGTGTTGAAGGAGCATAGCGGGAACCTGGTAGAACAAGGTTACGGAAACATGAAAATTGAGGTAATTTTTATTGGTCAGTAATTGGTTTAGTGTTCCTTTGTAGACAGTTGGATATTAGAATTTAAGTCCAGACTGTGAAAGTATCCAAATGTATAATTGGAGAACACAAAAATTGGTCATGAAGAAAAGGGGTTGAGTCTGTTACATTGATTTAGAATACTGGTTTCTTTAACATTGAAGCCACTGATTTGGGAAGAGAGAGCCCCATTAGAATGATAAGAAATAATGTCCTAAACTCAGGCTGTTGCAGTAGAAGTAGAAAGAATAAATCTGATGGATACTAGGAGGTAGAATCAGTTGGTCTTGGTAATAATCAAGATGTGATTTCCGATGATTAAGACATTAAATGGCTCTGGACAATTTTTGGAGAATGAAGGGACATGCACCAGATTTCTAGAAGGTTGAGGAAGAAATAGGAGGTGTAAAACATGGAACGCTAAGAGAAACAGGAGTGATATGTTTTGTTTTGTTTTGTCTGGTTTGTTTTTAAATGATAGGAGGGGTTGTTGCCTAGTTGCCTGCTGATGGGAAGAAGCCATTGCTTGTTTGATAGGGCTGTTTGCTCAGAATGTAGAGTTAAAGAGAATCTTGATTACCTTGCATTAATAAGCCAGATTTCATCATGTTTCATATTTGATTAGTTCCTTCTGGAGTCTTTCAAAGACCCTTCTGGTTTCTACTGACCTAAATGGTTTTGTGTTACTGGAATATATCTTGTTGTCTATTTCTTCCAGCAGATATGCTATAAATATATTAAATAACACTGGGCTTGATTTTTTTCCCAAGGGATTCTATTAAAATCCCCATTCATGCTAAGGAACTTTTTAATGTTTGTTTGTTAGAAAATATGCAATGACTCATGATTTTATTTTTTACCTTATGCATGCATTGCTCATTGTAATGGGATGATCGGACTATTTAGCATCCGGCTTTTGCTTTCTCGTCTCTTGTTTTTCCACTATTAAGTAACACGTTAACGCGTAAAGCATTGTATCTTATGGTATATAACACTTGAAAATATAGAAATATATGAGCTTTCAAAATAAAAGAGAATTTAAAGGTTAATCTTCACTCCGTGGTGAGCTGCTTTTTTCTAGATTAATATCGCTTAGGGACTTCCTATAAATAAGAAGATAAAAATTGGACCAGTTTCATAGGTACTTTTCAGTTTCCCATGTGATTGTAAATTTACCAGGTTCTTAATATTTGAACTGTAATAACAATTCTGTGAATTAAAAAAAAAATCCTTGTGATTTTTTTTAAGGTGGTCTGGAATACCTCAGTATTTGTTACATAGCTTTAACTTCTTGATTCTTCAGTTCTCATAGAAACAATTTTAATAATAAAAACGTGTTGGCTTTCTTTTTTTTAAAACCCCAAGAGTGTATGTGTGTGTGTGTATTATATTGGGATAATTTTTTGGTTAATAATAATTACAAGATCTACAGTATCTTGAATTTTATTGTTAACTTTTTTTAAAGTAGGAGCTTGTTTTTTTTTTATTCTTGTTGAGATATAATTGACATATAACATTATGTAAGTTTAAGAAGTACAAAGTATTAATATGATACGTTTGTATTTTGCAGTATGATTAACACCATAGTTTTAATGAATAACTCTTCCATGTCACATAATTAATCATTTCTTTTTTTGTGGTGGGAACAATTAAGATCTAATTTCTTAGCAGCTTTGAACTTTGGAATACGGTGATGTTCACTGTGATCACTGTGTTGTGTGTTAGATCCCCAGTCCTAAGCTCTTTATATGCTTTGTCCTTGTGCAGAGCCTATGAGGTAGAGTTTCACATTATTATCTCCATTTTTCTGCATGAGACACATGAGTCTTAAAAGTCCTTTAACTTGCTAAAGGTCAGAAAACAAGGGCAACAATTTGCATCCAAATGTAGGTTTCTCTGGCTCTAAAACCCATGCCATTGTCTAGTTTACTATAACTGCATAGGCAAAGATAGATTCCCCATAAACTGACATTCCCAGGGTTGGGGTGGGGGTGTCCCTGGATGTGCTTTGTGAAGTCTGTGAGGTCTGTTCCTTGAATGCACATGCTCTGTTAGGGTCTTTGCTCTGGTCCTCTACCTGGAATGCTCTTTCCCTAGACACTCCCTCCTTAGCTCTACCCGGTCCTGTGAATCTTTGCTAGATTCCCATCCTCTCACTGAGTGCTTTCCTCACCTCTGTGTGCGGCTTTGACTTTAACTGCTGCATCCGCTTTTTCTACCTTGTCCGTTCCCATCTCCCCTTACTTTAATCTGTCTTCTATAACACTTTCTCACATGCACATAAGTTACCTATTTATTACACTTTTTGTATATTTTTTTGCCCTGTCTATTAAAATAATTTCCAGGAGGAAAGAAATATTGTCTGTTTTATTCACTCATGTCTCAAATGCCTACCACAGTGCCTGGCACATCATAGGCATTCAGTTGTTGAATTGATAAATTAGTGGTTAGATGGATTTCAGAACTCCTTGAATTCATGAGGAAAATATCTTGTCTGATGAGGTTATTCCTAGGAAAAGCGCTCATTGCTTTTATCAAGTTCTCAGTTTATCAGACTGAGCCAAATGTCTACCCCAACCATGGAAATGAAAACAGTAATTTGAAAAGATAATCTGTACTCCCATATTCATTGCAGCATTGTTTACAATAGCCAAGATGTGGAGGCAACCTAAGTATGCATCACTGGATGAATGGATAAATAAGATGTGGAGTGTGTGTGTGTGTATGTGTGTGCGCACAATGGAATATTATTCAGCCATAAGAAAAATAAGCACATCTTTCCATTTGTGGCAACATGCATGGACCTTGAGGACATTATGCTAAGTGAAGTCCAGCCTAGAAAGACAAATACCATATGTGATCACACATACATGTGGAATCTAAAAGAAAAACAAAAACCAAATTGCTAGATACAGAGTGATGGTTACCAGAGTCAGGGAGCTGGGGATTGGGTAAAATGAGTGAAGGTGGTCAAAGGTACATATTTGCAGTTACAAGTAAACCTGGTGATGCAATGTATAGCGTGGTGAGTATAGTTAATAATACTGTAAAGTATATTTGAAAGTTGCTAAGAGTAGATCTTAAAAGTTCTCATAAGGAAAAAAAAATATCTGTAACTATGTGTTACGATGGATGTTAACTAGACTTATTGTGGTGATCATTGTACAATATATATAAATACTAAATCATTATGTTGTGCTCCTTAAACTAGTGTAATGCTCTATGTCTGCTATATCTCATCTGAAAAAAAAAAAAAGATGGGTTCCAGGTTTTCTGCTGTATATGGTCCGTAGAGATCAATAATACAGAGAACTAGTATGTACTCGTTCAGTTTAAACTTTTCCTTGGGATCACTTTGAAAAGATAAATTGTGTTTTGTATTTTAAAATTATAGATTGAAGAGTGACAAAATTCATGTCCAGTGTTCACATTGTTCTAACGTTATTGTATACATTTTTGACCGTGTGAGTCAGCAGGCCCAATAGTGGGAGTTAATACTAAATTAAATGTTGTACGTACACATTTTAAATGACCAGTTGTAATCTAGTATCGTCTTCCTGTGAATGTGCACATATGATATGTCTCGATTCAATTCCACAAGAATTATTATACATGTACAATATGTTATGAACTATGCTAGGCATGGACCGTCTCCTGGTCAAAGAGCAGAGTCATGTTCTCAGTCATGTAAATGGCTGTGATGCTGTGTAACAGATAACAGGAGTGTGCATGCAGGTGTTCGTGTAGCTCAGGTTCCTGAGTCCTGGGCTCATGATCGTGAGCCAGTGGGTCATCTGTGTCATTCTCTTGACAATCGCACACTCTTGTTTTGCCCATCTGTGCCCTGGTTGTTAAAACTTTGAGTGCTGTTGATCAGAGTACATCATTTAATAAAATGGGTAGGAATAAAAATTCCTCTTCACTTTAGTGTATTGGCTTAATTAAGCCTTTTTAAAGTAGTTGTCTTCTTATAAATAGATGCTCATCTTCATTAGGAATCATGGGAATGCAAATTAAGATATTGATTTTTTTGGCTATAGTTTAGCAAATATTAAAAATACTTGTCATATCGGGGCGCCTGAATGGTGCAGTTGGTTAAGCATCTGACTTTTGGTTTTGGCTCAGGTTTGATCTCAGGTTGTGATCTCAGGGTTGTGAGATGGAGCCCATTGTCCGGCTTTGTGCTCGGCACAGTGTTTGCTTAAGTGTCTCTCTGCTTCTCCCTCTGCCCCTGTCCACTGTGTGTGCTCTCTCGCTCTTTCTCTCTCTCAAATAAATAAATAAATCTTTAAAAAATACTTTCCATATCAAGTATTTGCAATGATATGGCTCCGTAGCGGCACTCATGTACTACAGGTTGACATGTAATTAATGAAGCCTTTCTGAAATCACTTTCAATCAATCAATATATGCCTTCGATTTCAAAATTTTACTAATGGGGATATTACCCACAGAAATGTTTGCACATGGATAACTATGATATTGTAAAATAATGGAAACAAGTTACTGTCGCCCATTAATGGAGAAGTGGCTGTATTAATTATTTTATACTTGTACTATAGAATACAGCCATTGAAACAATTGAGGTAAAAATACCTGTGTAGATATTGGAAGATTTCTAAGACATGCTGTTAAGTGAAAAGAATAAGTTTTACCGAGTATATATAGTATGTTTCATTTCATATAAAGATTATACCTAAGTATATGGACCTATTATGTATATAAAAAGGAAATTAAAAGGATTTTCCCCCCCAAATTGCAACGATGATTTATTCTAAAGAAGCAACCTGGAATAGAATTATATGGGTGAAGTGGGATTTCTGTATTTTATTCTGTATGCTTTAGTTGATTGTTTTGTTAGATGACTTAATGATGGGGAAACACTCTTTATAACATTAAAAAAAAATGCCAAAGAGATAAATACACTTCAAAGCTGGGTTTGGGTTGGGTTGATTTCCTTTGCTTTAAATAATGTTTCTTTGCATTACTTCTCTATCATTCTTCCTTCAACATCCAATATCTTCTTTAAAATTTACTTGATTAATTTAAAATTAATATTTTAATATTTAAAATTAATTTATTTTTTGTATGTTTATAAATTCAAAGTGTCTTTTATTAAAAAGTTGAATGTACTATTGGGACAAGCTTGGAATCACTTGCTTTTTGAAAATGGAATAAGACCAGATAAACATCTTTGTGTGAAGTGCCGTGGTTTGAGAGTAGTAACTCAGTAAAGACTAGTAAATTAAAGATTTTTAAAGCAGAGTGAAGTAGTTTTCTAAGGAACAGTAATGATAGATTTTAAATGAACCTTTAATTTATTTGCTCCCATTTATAAGGCAAACGATTAAGTCTGGTAGAATAACAGTTATTTCACATTCCCCTTAGGCATGTGGATAATGTCCAAAGTAAAGCACATATAATAAGCACCGTCCATGGTACTTTACTGTCTTGAAGAGTTTCATGATAAACCTCTAAAAATTTACTTATTAAATCTCAAAGTTCGTTATCTAGTTATCTAGCACATAGAATAAATATTTTTTTTTCAGAATCAGTACATCCAAGTATTTGAAAATATACAATTATGAAATAGATTTATTTTTATAGACTTAAGAAAAACTTTGATAAGTATGCTTTTAGTAAACAAAAGTTACATACTTAAAATTTGTTTTCAGGGGCACCTGGGTGGCTCAGTCTGTTAAGCGTCTGCCTTCAGCTCTGGTCATAATCCCAGAGTCCCAGGATTGAGCGCCACATTGGGCTCCCTGCTCAGCGGGGAGTCTTTCTCTCTGCTGGCCCTCATCCCACTCATGCTTGCTCGCTCTCTTGCTCTCTCTCTCTCTCTCAGATAAACAAAATCTTAAAAATAAATCAATAAAATTTGTTTTTAGACTTGCCTTGCTACTTTTCACATGCTCTGAAATCCACATCTTATCCTTTCTAGGTTGGTCATTCATCATTTCTCCATGTGGAAACTTTTATAAAATCACATTGTAATCTGTTAAACCAAGGGTGTTTTATTTGTAGTATACTGAAAAGTACCTGTGGAATCTCCAGTCCTAAATTTCTAGTCTTTTGCAGTTTAAACTTAATTTCTCTCCTTTTTGTTTTTGTTTGTGAAACATTAGAAAAGCTAAACAAAATAAATGGAGTTGGTAATGAAAGCCATCAAGACATATGCCTATCCATTCCTTACAAAAATGTCTCCAAATTAAAAATAGACAACTGGATTCTGTTTTCTGTTTTTGAAAATAATTCATTATCTTTGAGCACCTTTAAGAATATCTAAATCTCAATAGTTCAAAAATGAAGCCTATATGGGAGAGAAGACAAATATTAGTAATTAGTGAATTTAGATGCAAGGTACATTGTGTTGAATATATTTATTCAGTTTTCTGTAGGTTTGAAGTTTTCCAAGAAAACGTTTTTTAGGAAAAGCAAATTATATATAACGCAGGTTCTTAACGTTTTCTTTAAAACGGCAAAGAGAATTTACTCTTACCTGAATATGGTCATTTCAGCATGTGAAGTAAACAATAGTTCACAGTCCCCAATTATGATCTCTTTTTAAGAAACAAAAGGTCACAGAACTCAGGGCAATTTTGTCTGCAGCTGCTTCTCTGTGTATATAGTCTCCCACATTCTGTCTCCGACACGTGGATGTTGATGTTAATAATACCTGCCGAGTTCTGGCTGTGTTTTCAAATTCATGTTGCTCGAGGTGGTTACTGTTAGTGATCCAGTGCCTTCCAGGAGAACCAAGCTTCAAGTTTAGAACACTGGAATCTGGAATCTGGACCGGAGTTAGATGTTGAGAGCACAAAGGTGCCTGAGGAAAACATGACTGTGGATTCACGCTGTAACTAATTGACGAGTTTGCTGTCTGGAAGAACTTCCCATCTGTGCCGGCTGCCTTCTTCTGACCTGCCTCATTTTGTCTGGGAAGCTCTTACTGTTCATTATTCGCAATGTTTTCTCTATCGCTTCTTTCCCAGCCCTCCTTAAGAATGTGTGAAGAAGCATGGGAATGGGACTGACCCCTGCGCCCCTTTCCACGGAGCACCTGCCCCACCTCTGCTCAGAGCATAGCTCTCTGTGAAATGAGAGAGCTGGGTGATCGTGGGGTCTCCTTCCCTGCTGGCGTGATCTTCACCAGCAAACCGCGTTTTGCATTTACGCCTTGTGGTGGTGCTGGTAATGTGTGTGTGTGTATTCTTCACAGGTCACCTGCCCCGCTCTCAAGACGCTCTCCCTCGACTATGGTCGATTTGTATGTGCACACTTGATTTAGCGGCTTGGTAGCTGTGTGACAAAGGATGGGTTACTGAACCAGTCTGAGCTGCAACTCCAGTCGTAGAACAGGAACAGCATCCATATGTAGTCTCTGCCACATTCATGAAGCCGTTTAATGTTATTACCGCTCTCGATAAATGTTTTCTCTCTCTCTTCCCATCTTCATCCTGTGACGTCATTGCTCCATATAAACTATTTTTCAGTATTTAACTAAAATATCCGTAAGACAAAATAAAATGCGTTGTTCAGAATATATGCACTTGACACGTGTAATTTTTAAACACTAAAAATAAATGTTACACCTGAGGCCCTCACGTTTAGGTAGGTGCCCTGCTGAAGGGGATAGTTGGGGTAGATGCAGGCTGTGCTTGGCACTCAGCTTCATGAACCTTCCAAGGGGACCCCTTTCTTTAGTCTTATTGAGGTGCCGCAGAGCTGATCAGAGGCACTACAGTGTCTGATCCCCTTCTCACTGGCCTTTTATGCAAGTCATGTTTGATTTTAGATAAGAATGGTCCTTTTGCTGTTAGAGTGGTTTGTGCTTGTTATAAATTCATTGGTTGATAGTAATTCATTTGTTGGTTGGTTCAAATAAGATTTAAACATCTGATCTGTGAATATCCTGTTAGGATGTAAGACGAACTGAAGCTATAAACTGGCCAAGTATGATTAAGTGTAGGAGTGTTGATACTTTATATCACTGATTGTCTTTATTAATCTTCTAAGAACTCTCCTTTCTTTCTAGTAGTACTCACGACGACTTTAGTAATTGCTCCCAGAGCTGGCTCCTACCTGATGGTGCCCATGTCTTCCCAGCTCTGTTCGATGACACCATGTCAGTAGCTTGCAGTCGGCTGGTGGGTGGGGTATTTGTATCACAGGTGTTGGCAAATGCTACAAATTAGGTCTTTTTTTTGCTTTTGTTTTTTTTCCTTTGAGAGCCAGTTGTTAGACATGTATCAGTGCACTCCTGGTTCTGTCACATCTTCAAATGCTGGAAGCTTTTGGCTATCCCTCCAAGTCAGTGCTTTGGCAGTCCTTCATTGCATTGATTTTTGTCTTTAACCTGAGTGGTCAAACTTCTGATGATCCCATGTGGATTTCTGCATGTATGTATCTGCTGCTTTTACCAGCCTACCCACCCCTCTCTCCATGAGCCCCTGGAAGATTGCCAGAAGGGTGCTGGGTCAGGTTACAATTTCTCAGTGCTTTCTTAGTGGTGCTTTCAGTATTTAACTTAAAAGTAAGTTAACTTAAAAGCAAGTATTTAACTTGCTTTGATAGAAACCTCAGGATTTTGTCTGAGGTTGTGATTTAAAACTGACCCTTTTAAATTTCCAGTCCTTTTGGAGAAGCAAGGCAGGGCTGGGTGTTCTTTGGGGTGTTTTATTGATGGTGTCATAGAATTTTAAGTGCATTGGGAAGACACCTGTACCATAGGAAGCCTCTCCTTAGGCTTGTGGAGTACGATATATGTGCTCCTATTTTAACAATATGATTTGGATATTAATGGTATTTCTTTAAACTGTCAGAAGAAAGGAGGTCTGTAAGTGCATGTCTCTTTGACCTCGTCAAATACGACTCAGCTGCTTTGACCTTGGCAACATTGCTACTGGTGTCACAAATTTTCTCATGGTTTAATGATTCTTTTAAGAAGATGGAATTGTATTAATATCTGACTTCCTACCCTCAAGAATATTTATAGCCCCCCCACCAAGTCCCCTGCAATTCAATTTTTACAAAGAATTCTCATCTGTAAAGGTGATTTTCACAGTAATCCAGAACAGAGACAAAGGGGTGTGGTCAGATGAGGCATGGGTTTCACATTTTATGTCCAAGAGATGGCCAGAGCCTGAGAAACGCAACCTGCTGATACAGATCCCTGAATCGGGCAACTGGGGATTAACAGAGGGAAGGAAGAATCAGGATGGAAGAGCAGTGAGACTTATTTTAGAAATTGCCTAATGACAGATTCAGGGTTTTGAATAGGAAATAGTATTTGGTATTCAAAAGATTTCTCAAATAAGCGGGGGAAAAAAGGTAGCTCTGGCCCTTGAAAAGCTAATCTGAATAACAAAGGCTGAGCTGACTACAGGAGAAGTGTGAAAGGCTTCTGAATGTACTTCCCTCTTCTTTGTCTTTATCAGAAGATGCTGTGCATTGTTCACACGCATAAACATGTCTACCCTCTGGAGTCCTGGTGTTAAATGGACAGGTGTTGTGGCTTTTAACAACATACTTACTGTCGAATGTTTTAAAATTTATTTTAATCTCTTTGTTAGTTACAAAGTCTGTTTCCTACTAATGAAAACTGATAAACTTTTTTTGAGAGGGAAAATTCTTGTTGCAAGTAGCCCACATCAACCTGGTCTGTTACTTGGAGAACAAGTAAGAGGACAACTTGATCCTCTTTTATGGGAATATTTCAAGAGTAAAACATTTTCTGTCCCTGAGTATGACCTAAATAAGTATTTCAAACCATTTATTTCTGTAACTGAAAGTAACTAGTGTCTGTTGCGTTTTACATTTTTTTTTTACTTGTCCTGTATATCATTTATTCAATCATTTGATACTAAAAATTGTAATGAGGCTCTTTGTTCTGAAGGCATCTCTTTCTGGTAAATATTGATAAGACAGTCTTTCATATAAAATGAGCTGAAGTTTTTTAGTCCATTTGCAAATCATGAATTCCGGATTTAATTATATCCCTAGGGAACAACCTGAGCAAACCGAAAGTACGGACATAATTGGATCAAATTGTGTAATCAAAAGCAAATGATATGGTTATTAAATCTAATGAAATGATCTCCCAGCATTTAATTCATTTCTCTGATTCAAGAAATTTTAGTAATAAGTGAATGTGTTGAAATGGACATTCTAATCAGTCACCACTCCTAAACAGATCTTTCCTCTAGACCGTTTTTGGTTGGAAATATTTCTAAAGGTTACACCTTAAAGCAGAGAGTTGATATCTTTTGGGATATGGGTGAAAGGAAAGGTGACAGGAAGTGACTATGGGTCCTTATCAAAGGCAGAAGGAAAGCAGTGAAAGGAGAAAATTGCTTTTATAAAGTACTGTTTCTTTGTATTACCACCTTCATTTCACACCAAACGAACACGAACCACAAATGGTAATCTAGATGACATCTAAAGAAGTAACATTACTAGTCTATAAAGATTTCGTTAAAATCTTAGAAAAATTAAGCTCCTGATAAATAAATGATTGAAATGAATAGAAAATCTACGGAGAGCATATATGACCATTTCACAAACACAGTGGTACATTCAGTCTCACTGGTAATATTGAATTCAAACTAGAATGCCAGCAAGGCTTTTTGTTGATCAGATTAACTAAGGGTGTGTGTGTGTGTGTGTATGTATCAGAGTAGCCAGTCAAGAACTGAGCAGGGTCTAAAATTTTATCCTGTTTAAAAGCTAACTAGTTAGCCTGCTACAGTTGCGTGGATGATCGTGATGGAGGATGAGACTCCTGGGTCAGAGATGAAGGATTTTATTACTGTTAGCTCAGCCAGCAGCATGAACATCAGTGTATTTGATTCAGTTCTTCTTATCCCCAAACCCATGGAAGTGTCACCAGTGGCCCAGATATAAGGCCTGCATGCTCTGTGGGTTGTGTTACAGAAGTTATGGTACCCCCCTTGGGAGGGGGTTACTACCTGTGTTCTCAAGACTTGCAAATATGCCAGAGGCTGATGGAGAATTGTCTTCCAGTACAGACCATAAAAGCTGTGAAATGGACAGTTCAATATGAGTCTGGTAGAAACACCAATTGATTTGGTCCTTTCAGAAAATAAATGCTCACTAAGCTCTTTAAAATGATCATGTCATTTGAAGCATTCTGTTTTAGACTCCTTTCAAAGAACATAATCCTAAACATTGAAATGTTTTTATTTAGAAATCTGTGATGACTGGAGTTGAAAAGCATCCCGTGATAAGTGAATTGATGAAATATTAAAGCATTTAAAAATGTTTTCTGTACAATTTGAAATAAAATACAACAATTATAACATTTATATTTTATTGCTATTCCTGTGTAAGCAAAGAAGACCTGTATGATTTCAGAACAGTAGAAAGAAATACCAAATGTAATGTGAGCAAGCTAGGGCTCATCTTGATCAGAACTTTGTTTTCTTGGAGACCATGACATACTTGAATCATTATAACCAAACTTTTGTATAAGGCAGAAGACAGACATTTTTAAAACCAAATGATATTTTATAAATCAAGATTTAGTTTTACTTATGTACAAGGAGGTCTTAGTACTTAATCATTGTAAGTCAGTGTTCTAAGTGTTTGACATTAATTAACTCCTGTGATTCTCATAGAAAGTCAGTAGACAGTACTCTTCCCAGTCTATAATAAGTAAACTGAAGCACAGAGAAGTTCTATAATTTGTCAGAATCATGCAGAATCCATGTTATTAACCACCAGCTAAAGTGTTATACCAAATATAACACGTCTAATACTTTAGTGTATTTCTTTAATATGTTAATTTTTATTTGGCATTTTTATCACATTCTGGGCATTAGAGACAATGCAGTAATGCACAGCTAATTAGTTTTATTAATGTTGATCTCTAATGTTATTATAAACTATTGAACCGTGATCTAAAATTGAGCATTCAAACTAATCGTCATTGCTATGTACCTTGTGTCAAACATATAATTGGTTTCATTTTGTTTAAGAGAATACATTCTTTCGATCCCCAGGAAATCTACCAACTAGTTTTTGCTTCATTGAATTCAACTAGAAAAGGGAGTGAAAACATTTTTTTAAAGCTACTTTATCCAAGCTATTTACTGGTTTCGAGTAAGTTAATGACTACATTTCATTTGTGAAATTATAATATTGCACTGGGAAGTCATAAACCAGTACCCATTCTAATATATGTTTACATGTGTGGATTTTGTTACAGGACCCATTTGTTACTCTTTACTTGCTTATTAACAATATAAAATAAGGTAGAACTTTGGGGACTGCTGTATGTTTTCTTAATAAGCCCTTCAAAATTATTAATGGTGAAATATGTATTTATCATGTAGTAAAAAACAGGATAAAAAATACATGTCTTGGTTCCTATTGAAAGTCCTCTTAGGTATTTGTGGACCGCAGGGCCCAATGATGAACTTGTGTTGGGGTGACTCTTTTCCACTCATCTCCATTCTTTCTTTGGTTCTGTTTAATTGAAATTTCTTCTGGTTATCTAATTTATTTTATATGGCATCTTAAGAAGTCTTTTTCTCATCTTAATTTTTTCTCCCATTTGAAATACTACACCCAAAAAGTGATTTTTAAAAAATCTCTGCTCGATTTCGAAGACTAAATATGATACATATCAATACCAATGAATAATCCCATCTTTGTCATTCCTTATAATTTTTTTTTTAAAGATTTTATTTATTTATTTGACAGAGATAGAGACAGCCAGCGAGAGAGGGAACACAAGCAGGGGGAGTGGGAGAGGAAGAAGCAGGCTCATAGCAGAGGAGCCTGATGTGGGGCTTGATCTTACAACGCCGGGATCACGCCCTGAGCCGAAGGCAGACGCTTAACCGCTGTGCCACCCAGGCGCCCCATATAATGTTTTGTTTTATTTTTAAGCCCTTGATTCTTTGCAAAATCACTTTTCAGAAAAATTATAATGTAGTGATATCATGTAATAAAAAATCGTTTGTAAAAGTATGGTAAGGTTTAAAAAATCAATAAAATAGGCTTTAAGATTTTATGCTTATGGTAAAAGTACTTAATTCTATAAAGACACAATACAAATCACTTGTAATCTTGCCACCCAGATATAACCACTGGTAAAATTTCCTGATGTTCATTCTTCCTATGTTTCTCTTAAAATGACACCCCCCCAATTTTAATAGTAATTCTCACTTCTTATGTAAGTTCATTTATTATATGTTCAGAATTTAATGTTTTGTGGGGTTTTTTTTAATGACATAAATTTTATTTTCTCTTCTCACGGATCGTGCCCCGACACTAACTAGTTGGCTAGGATCACATTCATTAGTTACTAGCTTTGGTCACTCTCCCTTGAGTAAAATGGAGTGAAAAAACATGGCAAAGCTCGAACCATAGGCCTTTTGATGCCATTTTCAAAATCCCAGCTCAGCTACTGCAGGGAAAGGTGAGATCTTTTCTAGGCCTGATTTCTCATAATGAGAATTCCTACTTTGTTGTGAGAATTAAATGAAAGAGTGTATATGCAATTTGTGTTGTCTTTTAAATGCTTAGTAAAACTGGTTCTTTCTCTTTTCTCTGAAAATTTTATTTTATATGTAATAAGGTGCTTTGCACATAGTGATATCCGTGAGTCCCTCACAGCTTCCGAGACAGATCAAGTTATTGCCTTTATTCCGATTAGGAATGTAGGGAGTGGTGACATGAATGAGGACGCGGCCGAGGTGGGTCTCGTGCCCAGCTCTGTCGTTCATTGCACCACTGCATGTGTTGGGCATGCCTAGTGCATTTCTAGACATAATCTCACAGTATTTAGTAAAACCTCATTAACAAATACTTTGCATGTCAGCACCACAGCTCTGTTATCCAGATTGCGTTGTGCATAGATCACTGGAAACTTGTCATGTGGTTGTGTTGCTAACTTATGTTTGGAAAAAAGTTTCACATATAATTCTTTAAAAATCCCATATATTTTGGGGTTCCTGGGTGTCTCAGTTGGTTAAGCAGCTGACTCTTGAGTTTGGTTCAGGTCATGATCTCAGGGTCCTGGGATCAAGCCCTGCGTGGGGCTCTGCTTGAGATTCTCTCTCTTTCTCCTGCTACCCCTCCCCCCGCTTGCACGCTTATGCACTTTCTTGAAAAGAAAATAAATCTTTAAAATCAAATCCCATTGTTTTATTAAAATATGCTTAAGGTTTGTCCTGACTATTAAACTGTGGTTGTACTGAAGACTAAAGAAGTCGATTCTCTGCTAAATGGCACATGTACGTCCTCAATATTATATTAGTAATTATCATTTTTATTTTTTATACATTATAAAATTTGTAAGTTTCTTGCCTCTTTAAGAAGTGATTTGCACTGATCACTAGCAAGAAATATTTGTTTCTATTTTTTGTTTGGTGATTTAAATAAAAGTTCATTTTAAAATTATTTTAGTTCCTGTCAAATATTAATTTTGAAATCATTTTTAAGCCAAGGAGAAAATGTTTTTTGAATGAAAATAGTTTATATATATATATATAAACATATGGTATTTTAATATACCACCGAGTAAGATAAGTCTTTTTTACTTACCCAGGTATTACTTACTTCACCCCCAAAATAAAACATTTTAAAATGTCACCTCAATAAGGTTTAGAATGTTATTAGAAAGGCAAGATGTTTCATTTGATGAAATCCATACATTGCAACAATCCATAAATTAGAGTAGTTTTTATAGGAATGTTCAAAAGAAAAACAGTTGGGTGTTGTTTGGTACGCAAGCCCCATATGAAACCAGATTGATAATGCTGATTAAAGTCATATCAACTAATGGGTGGCTGCTTGGCCATTGGTGTGTGGTGGGGGGACTAGAAATAGTACTGAGGCACTTCCTGCAAAGCAGGTGGCTTCAGTATTGCTGACGTGGTGATAGATATTTCGAGTGGTCCTCTGTTTGGCATCTATATGGATAGGAGTGAGGCAAATAATGCCAGGTGGGATGCTGGGGTTAGTTATTGAATTCAGTGATTCCTAGTAAGGATTACTATGTAAAGCTGCTTTTGCGTATCATGGGGGCACAGGAAAAAATGGAAGAATTAAGTGAAGGAAGAGATTCCAGTGTATGATTGGCTGTTCGACCAGATGTCTTCCAGTACGATTCCTCCAAGCCCTGAAATTCTAATAATCTAGGAGAAGCAGACTTACATTTTGGAACTTAATTTTGAGATTCCACTCTGCATGTAACAGGTTCAAAGATATATCCTTCTTGTTGTTCTCGGTCGTGAGAGAGCGTTCATCAATCAGCACCATCTGTTCTTCTTTTAAAGACTCTTCTCTTGCCTTCGGTTGTGTGGAGTCCTGTTGTGTATATTCCAAGACAGGAAATATTTCATTTCTGTGGTAAATGAAAATTTCATGGGCTGTGTTAAATACTGTGTTTGCTATTCCATTTGATCAGTATTAGCCTGAGATGAGAATGTTTGGAATCCCTTTGAGGGGATGAAGCTCACATGTAGTCTTCAATATCACAAGTACTGAGTCATTCCTAATCTAAGCCACAGTTATTTGGGGTTGAGCCCTGGGTTCTGTGGTGTACAGTTTATGTGATAATGAACTGCCCTGCATTTAAAGGTATAATGGTTATTAATGTCCCAAACAGTACAAGAAAATATTTTTAAAAGGTCTTATTATCTAGTATTGTCTATCCTTAAAGGATTTGAATTAGGTTTTTTCGTAAATGTTTTTCCTCAAGTGGAATGTAAGGACCATGAAGTAAAATTGTATCACACATTTCCTGATTTTATTTGTTTAGAAGGTTGCTATAGATTTACCATTCTCAGCTGAGTAGTCCTCCTCCCCTAGATGTTTTCAATTTTTTTTCCGCATGTGATGGGAAATTACTTTTCCCTGGTGATTTAACCAATTAATCAAGTTGTGGCAACATTAACACAAAAGCCTTCTGGAATCCTATTTGTGATACTTAGGGAATGTCCCCCAAAAGTGATTTAATTCATGCTGTGAACATCCAAATAAATATTTTTTGGGGAGAGATGCTGTAGCTCATTAGTAGTTAACGTGTCTCTCATTAAGTTTGGAACGTCTTGGAGGCATTCTGAAAAGTGTGAAAAAGACTGTTTACTTAAGCATTTTTGTAGCAATATAATTGAACCCATTAAATTATTTTATTGTTAAAAATAATAAAAACACTTGAAAAATATTGTAAATTTGTTTAACAAGATACCATCAGAACTTTCATTTCCTTTTTGTGTTTCCTAAACATAAAGATCAAAGATAGGTGTGCAGGAAATTTAAGGAGGCAAATAACTAGTTTTTTATAAAATGTTTTTAAAATGATAAATCATTTCTTAAAACTGTAGGCATTTTTTTCAAGTAATAACTAGTCACAATATTTAATTCCTTGGAACTAAGAGTTTAAATACAGATATACAGGTGGTTGGTTTCTAGATAAAGTTTTCTTGTGTTCCTGTAAAGCAGAATGTGTGCTTTTCATTTCCTTGCTTTATAAGCAAACTGGTTACAAATTTGTCCTCCTTTTTCTTATGGTGATCTATGGAGGCAGTATTCAATTTTTAAGTGTTCTAATTACAGATCCTTTCCTTCTTTGCACTGGCATCTACTTATGTTTTTGGAGATATATATATATATCCAAATGTATATGGATATATATATATATATATATATCCATAAAATCTATGATTATGGAGAAGATATTTAGTACTCAAACAGGAAAAAATACAACTAGATAATTTTTGAAGTGAAAAACATAATTAGGAGTTTAGGCAAATTTAGTTTTCTTAAACACATAGTTCATGTGAGAGCTTGTGATTTCAGAATGTATCATCCCTTGGTTCTGTTAGGGGTTTTCAAGTTGAGGGTTAGCCTTGGTATTATTCATATTATGGAAGAGAATAAGATAATTTTTCCTACAAGCAGAGAACAAATAATTTCATATGTCTTTATCCCCACTGGTCTAGTACACATTTCTAACCTGATCTAAAACTCATCTTCCTCACCCAAGCTTATCAAATACTCTTTTTCTCTTATTCTTTTCTCTCCTTTGACTAGAACTCATCCATCTTTTTAAAAAATTTTGCTTAGATCCATATAATATATATGGTAGGCAAAGGGTTAACAAAATCTTCCCCTCTTCCTCATAAGAATTTAAACTTTGGTTATTTTTTTGCTCTGTTTCTCTGAAAACCTGATAAAGGCTTCCATCCATGATCCTTATATGGTAAAAGTGACCTCTGATTAGTAAATAGCATATGGACTCAGAAGATGATATATCCGTGACAAGCAGCTCTGCTTCTGGTGGTGTTTTGAGGTCCTGACTTCTGTGAGCCATGAGGCTTTGAAGCCAGAGTAGCACTTGCAGCCTGCTGATGTGGGTCTTTTCCTGCACCTGAGCTGGGACAGGAGTAGCTCCGCGACAGGAATGCGGACTGATCCTTCCAAGGATGCTGCCTTGCTGGCAGGTTGGGTTTCCAGCCTTAGGTCCTTCGGGCATCTCAAATATGTAGTCAGAATGAAAATATAAAAATAATACTAGGAGGCTTTTAAAGAAAAAACGAGCACTCTGTTCTGCTCCTCCCAGTTCCCAGTCCCTCTCCCTGGAGGGACTATTTATGCGGATATTTATTCTGGTATTTACTTCCATGTTTCTAAATAAAATATTTAGGTTGCACTTTCCTGGTTACCAGTTACTGACATCTGTTGACTTGCCACTGTGGAAGATGAAGGTGTTTCCTTTTTTGCCACTTTTACTTGCCTTGTTCCTGTTTCTTTGCTAGTGTTACATCAGAAGCCTAAGTGAAATCAGTAGCCAGTGTCACATTAGAAGGCGGTTTGTGGCTTATTGCATGACCAAGTAGGTACTCTGATTAGTTTATTTTCCCCCCTACACATCTTCCTTTGTTGTTTCTGGAGTCAATTGGTATTTTTAAAATCTATTTTGTTTTGTCTGTATATTTCTGAACTCCCCTCCCCTCCGCATTCTCTAACAAGTCTGTCAAACGGTATTTCCCAAATGTGCAAAAATATCAGAGCAATTATTAATTTCTTTTTTTCTCAGGGAGTTAGACTTTCCAGACGTCTCTATCCTGTTGCTCTAATCTAACTTGGCTTCTTCTTCTCTGAGCTGTCTTCTTACCTTGTTCTTGGACTTTCCTTGGGTTCTGTCCATTGCTTTATTGAATTTCTTGGATTTTGCTGGAGCACATCCAAAAATAGCTGAATATGAAAGCGTCTATGGGAAGTAAAGACTTTGCATATCTGAAGATTTTTTTCAACTTTCATACCTGATTCTTGTTTGGTTGGTTGAACATAGAAATCCTCACTGAAAAATTTGTTTTAATATAAAAGGTATGACTCTGTTATCTAGTGGAATTTAATGTTACTTTAAAAGGCCTTGTTATGATAGAGCATTTTTTTTTTTTTTACTGATATTCCTAGTTTTAGTTTGCTAGCAATCACACAGGTCATACATTTGGCTCTGTTATCGGGAGATAATTCTCCGTCGTTCTCTTCCATTTTTGTATGCCTTGAGAGCAGAGGCCTTTGTTGTGGACTATCCCTGCAAGGATTTCTGTACAGCAAACAGCCTTGGAAGACGGATACGGTGTCTCCCGCCATAGCAGCGGGCAGACATGCTGCTGCCTGTGTAAGGTATTTGGGTTCCCTAAGCTCAGGTTTATTCTGTGTGCACCAGCATTCGTGGTTCTCTGCACATCACTTCATAAGAATTTGAGCTGGAGAAAAGTGCGTAACAGGGTGATACTTTGGCTCTTGCTGTAATAAACGGTCCTTTGTCTCTGACCCAGGGGTCTCATTTTTTCTGCTAGCATCCATGAAGCTATGCAAGCTAAGTTAGGAGCCTTCAGGTGGGATAAAAATCATAGACTCTTCATGGTTCTTTTTTTTTTTTTTAAAGATTTTATTTATTTATTTGTCAGAGAGAGACTGCATGCACACACAAGCAGAGAGGGTGATAGGCAGAGGGAGAAGCAGGGTCCCCGCTGAGCAAGGAGCCCAATGCAGAACTCTATCCCAGGACCTTGGGATCATGACCTAAGCTGAAGGCAGACGCTTAACCTGCTGAGCCACCCAGGCATCCCTCTTCATAGTTCTTGACCTTTGTTTTTCTTCTGAAAATTTCCTCACCCAGTAACCCATAGTGTTTTTCTCCTTGTGCCATTTATTTCATTGTATACAGCATTTAGTTGTTTATTTTTTTAAATGTGTATTCTCATTTCAAAGACATTTTACAGTGAAGGTACTTTGTATATAGCAAAATGCAACAAATCAGGTTTTATGAATGTTTCCAAATGTAGATTTTGTATTTAATCAAGTAGATAATATATTTAATATTAAGTTGCCTTGTAAGGCATAAAGTATGAATGGATGAATATATACTCTTAAAATATAATTGTGTAACATTACCTTAAATCGTTTATCTGCAGTATGTTTTATATGTCATGTATTATTTATTTCTCTTTTCAGTACCAGCTACCATTTACTGGGCAATTACTATTTGTTGGGCACCATGTTATGCTTGTGATACGGATTATCTTCTCCCTTTCAGTAGTCCTAGGAAGATGGTTTTATTGTTTGTATTTTACAGAGGAAGGGATAGAAATATAGAAGGGGTATATAACTTGCCTAAGGATATAAAATTGGCAAATGGTAGACTTGGTACTCACACCCAAGTCTGTTTAATTCTTGAACCTGAGCTCTGCTATAAAATGCTATAAAATGGAGAGAAAGGAAAAGATAAAAAGTGTATTTTCTCACCTGGAAGTTTTTAACATTGTGTAGTTTAAATTAATATTTTAGGCCTTCAGTATTGATTTGACATAAATAAAAGCCAAGTTTCATTTTCTGTGTCTATAATGGAATTCAGTATCTTACTTGTGCTGAAAGTAACTATGTTCAGTCACAGCGTTTTAAAAAGTACAAAACAACAAAATAAAGCAACACAGGAGCTGGTATTACCCATCTAGAAGTTGGGGAATTTTAAGTAGTGGCTCCCACAACAATGGTAGCTCAGCCCCGGGGCAGCGAATGTCACTATCTGAGCTAAACACCATATGCAGCTGCATGAAATAACACTCTGCCTGCTCTTGGGGCCTGATAATGGCCACTGTGGGAGCAGTGAATGTGTAAATTACCAGTGGCTGTTGTATCACCGTCGTTTGGGGCATTTCCTTTATGTGGCTGTTTCCTAGTACAACTTAGGTGTTCGCTGGTTGTACATCATGGTGGCATTTCAGCGGTGCTTAAATTATTAATGAATCCTGAAATGAAATGTTTTTAACTTGAAAGATTATTTTTATGTTTTCCATCTGATTTATAAACAATCACTTTGCTCTCCTTCCTACCCCCCTGCCCATGGAAAAGTTTCATTTCAGGAGTTCTTGTTTACATTTAAAATGTGGTCCTTAGGCAGGTTCAAGATGCTGGTTAACCTTTGAAATGTATTGTGTGCTTGTGCTTAAAAGAGATAGATGACTAAGAAGTGCATGTTAGAGCCTCTTAAATCATAGGATCATCAACCTTTAAGTCCCTTCGCTTCATGCAGTGCACTGCCATTGAAGACACATGGAACCTGTTTGCAACTTTTTTTTTTTTGCAAACTTTGTTTTTTGATTTTTGCAAAATCGATCATTTTGTTGATTGATGTCTTTGTTGATGGCATATAAATTTCTACTATGAGTCTCTCATACGTGATTAAAAATATAAAATTTTTCTTTAACGGTAGACTTCTATATAGGTGGTTCAATAAATTCACATAGAAAATCACTGTTACCAAATTTATGTAGTAGAAAGGATAGACCTAACAAATTATATGTTTATATGAGTTATACATTCATACTTCCAAGAAACAGATTAAATAAATTTTATTTATGTGTATTTGGAAACTTATTATCCCAAAGAGTTCTAGGGATGATTTTGTTTTTATTAGCAAAATTATTATAGAGTATCTACTGGGTACTAGGCACTGTGGATCCAAGGTGAAGCACACCAAGCCTCTTAGCAACTCTCATTGGAGATACCAGGTCTTTTCTAAATATTCTAATTTGGTTAAAAAGACCTTTGATATCAGTCAGTCATGTTTATTATTCAAATTATCCTGAGAAGCCAACTTCACTGTGAACTCCTTCATGAAAAGACGGTGGCCAGGGTTATATCGTAAGGCATGGTCTTGAGTGGCATTTCATTTCTGTTTAGGAACCATCACATTTATTCCATCTGCAGTGTTTGTGGTACCAGCACACTTACCCAGTTTCTACAACATGTTGGAACATAATGTTTTACAAAATACTGCCTTCATAAAAGGAGGGATACAAAAGTGGGGCTTGATTATTTTGCTGATTGTGCCTCTGCCTATGCTTGGTTCTTAGTAATAGAAGTAAACAGAAGCGGTTCTTTATGGCTAAGATCTTAATGCCTTCATAGGTACCTGTCAATAACCAGTCAGCTGGCTTAGGGTAACTTTATGTGAAATCTCAGAGGGTGATGGATTTGAGTCTAGGATGGTACTTACTGCAAGCTCAGTTTGACAAGCTGTTTAGTAGGAACTGAGGAACACTGAAGATTTTGCTGGTTGTTAAGGTTTTTAATGGTCTCAACTATTTGGGTTAGTAAAAATTGTAAACATGTATCGTCTGTACCCTGTACATTTGCTTATTAACATAACATTGTGGTAGTGTATAATTATTTCTGAAAACATACATCAAAAAGTGAAATACAAATGATAAGAAAGTTCACATAAGTAGAAGTTCTTTCCTTATCGCCGTGGTGTCTTGTCCACCTCCTGGGATACGCTAACTCAGGAGATTGTGGCCTGAAAATACAGCTCAGCACATACACATACCCATCTTACCATTAAAGCTGATCCCCCTGGAGGAAGGACCTAGTTAACGTGATCAGAATGCCTACTAAACTCCAGTTTTATCCAATTTCCTTTCACATTATGGAAGTAAACCTAACACAGAGTATACTTCTCTTCTTTGTGCCGTGTGTCTCTAGGATGAGGATGGGACAGAAGAAGACAACAGCCGTGTTGAACCTGTTGGACATGCTGACGCTGGTTTGGAGAACATACCCAGCTTTTCTCTGGAGTAAGTAACTGATGGCATTAACTAAATTTGTAATATACGTGTAGCATAACTGATAGCAGCAAGAATTCCAAAAGCATATGGCATGCGGAATGTTTGTGCTTAGTTAAAAACATGCCTTGCATTGGCTTGTTTCCCAAAGAGCATCTTTCATCTATTGAGTTAACTACCTAATGTAAGAAGTATAGCATGGAAATTCACACGTATCTGTCCTGGTTTCATGCCTTGGCAAATACTATTAAATGATAATATAAAATAGTATTTGATTGAAAATGTGTGTCATGTTACCAGCACTGTAACTTTCACATTGCTTTCTATGTCAGTGTTTTGGTCCTTTGTTTGTTTTTCAACTTTGCTAAATTTAAAAAAAGTGTAGATATACTTTCCTTAAAAAACCACTTGGGTCATGTAAGCATTAGACATTTTAGTATATATTTTTTTTGATTTGAAGAAATGGACTCTCTGAAGACATTTGTTGAAAAATTAAGAGTCAGGGGTTAGGGCCCTTAAACATGAGTTTACGTGTAAAAGGACAAAGAAAACTTCACTATATTATTACAACTTTACAATTATCTTAAGTATTGGCATGTTTAAGTGGAAGGTGTTCTCAGAACTTCTTCCCTTGGTCGTTTAGACCTGGGAGGGCAATCATTCTGAAGTTTTGTTTGACTTTGGGTAAAAGTGGAGGGGGCCTACATCTTAGCATCTAAACTCTTCATTCTGTCTTTTCTTTGTCTTCTAAGGGAAGTCTCTCAGAACTTTCTCAGTGAGACTAAACAGAGTCTAGAATCGAGTTATGTTTAGATAGACAGCAACCAGCACTCTCTATTACAGTTAAGAATTACTTGCTGTGTCCTAGTTCTTTTTAGAAAGAAGGTGGAATAAAATAAATTTATTAAAATCATCATACTGTTTTCAGTTGACAAACTAATCATTAAATGGATGCTGAAATGATATGTAACAGTATCTAAAATAAGAAATTGTGAAATTCTATGAAAACATAAAAAAATAATTCATTTAAATAGTATTACTTCAGTAAATATTTTGGCAGTTTGGCAGAATTTTAATTTTTTCCTAGTTAGCATATGTGATTACATCTATGCACATATTCTTAATTTTGTTTTGATTTGTTTGATATCACTGTCTTTAATTTTCTTTTAGTCTTTGTATTACATAATGAGGACATTAATAGTATCTAGGGTAACTTTAGGTTTTCATTTAAGAAATATCATTGAATAACTGGCATTTCCATTATATAAAAACTAAGCTGCGATCTTTGTCAAATCCATTGGTAATCTTTATAGTTGTCTAGGTTGCTTCAACTAGATACTTAATTGAAATACTATTTTTAAAAATTGATTGTCAGATAAGACCTGTTTAGATTTCTGTGCACTACGCACACACACACACACGGAAAAAATCTATAAAGAAAATGAAATCTCATTTAAAAGATTTATAAAATTTACATTCTCCAAATTACAGCAGTTTTCATTAAACTCAGACTTACTAATAGTAAAGTACTTTCGTTATGTAATAGAAGTAACTTCGTGTTACTTACATCTCTCTTCATGACTTTAAGTTTCAGTTACAAACAGTTACAGAAATTAGTTGATTTTTAGCAGGTATCTATTGGCTTTGAGGAATGAGTTTCTTTCCCGGCATTGTGGTACACTGACCGAAGTTTAGGACTTTGAATTGTTGTGGAACAATGTGGGAGGTAAAGATAGCTGGATCACACCTGGCCTGTCACCTACAGAGGCAAAACAAAAGCTTTGACCTCATTGGATTATTGGAAGGATGGACAATGTGACCTACGCAGGAGCACTTTGTAAATTTTAAAGTACTCTGCAGCCAAAACACCTTTCTTCATTTAATCTTCGTTGTCCTTGAAATAAGTACCGGAATGGAAAATTTTCAGTGACTTACAAAATGTGTACTTGTATTACACATAAAGAATCTGGTCCGAGAAAACTGGTTCTGTGTCATTTTAATGTAGTTATTTCTGATGATTGCTCTCCCTCCATGCCATCAGACTAGTGTTCAGGTATGTAGTGTTTACTGTTGCTCTCATCACCACGCTTGTATCCCAAGAATGTGTATGTGGACGCGTGTGTGCTTGGTGAGATTTTCGTTTTGTTCTCTTCTGTTGTTTATGGTGTGTCTGTGTTGTAGCTTTTTTGTTTTGTTTTGTTTTGTTTCGGTTTTGGTTTGTTTACAGTACATGTTCATGCTCCCTCATTCATCATTGTCTCACAGTGATATGGTAAAGCTCGTACGCGTCCCCAACGATGGAGGGCCTCTGGGAATCCATGTAGTGCCTTTCAGTGCTCGAGGCGGCAGGTAACGTATCCTGGAGGTTTTTAATTGAATCATAATGTTGAGTGTTTTATCTTCATTTATGCTCAGATATAGAGTGCTGTTGATTTAGCATATGCTTAATAGGAACATTTTCGTTTGGGGCCAGCCGCTCCTTCATTCATACGTATACATCATAATCACAGAAAGCACTTACGCTGATGAAGAAATCAAGCATTTAAATTATTCTAATAATGTTATTGGTCACCACACATCCCTGCAAACATTTTACTTGCTGTATATTGATGAAACACTCTAGAGTCAGAACTCCAGCTGAATTTGCAAAATTAAGGGAGGGCTTAAAGCAGTTTTCTGGAAAAATTTATCCAGTAAAAATGATCTGGATAATTAGGTAATGATTCATTTTAAATTCATTTTTAGGTTTATTTAGTTCTTAAATTTTTGTAAGATTTTTGTGATTATGTTTGGAAGTTTTAAATAAGCTATTGATTTATTTCCTGCCATGTAGTCTGTGGTTCCTTCTCTTCAATCTCTACACACTCAGATGTCAGAATTTTGTACCATTAATGACTTCATTACTTTCTAGAATGTGTATCTTTAAAAACTTCAAATGTTATATGAGTTTCTTTTATTCTGCTGCTGCTTTCTGTGAAAAAACTATTGGGTTTATTAAAAATTTTGTTTTTATATCCTTAAATACTGTGAATTGATTTTGTTCAACTAATGGTTGAAGCATCTCTGACAGTAGCCAGTGAAATGCTCGCATCCTTGTCCTGGAGGAGTGAGCTGTTAAGTGGCTGAAGTTTGTGTCCTCTCTTAAATCCCCATCCAGTAATTACCCAGTGAAATATACTTATGAACTACTTGGCTTCTTATTTTGAACTTCTTCTTTCTTTTATTGTTGTCATTATATTATTATTATTATTATTATTATTATTATTATTATTATTATTATTATTATATTTTTACTTCCTTTACACTGGGAGAAGAGAGGGGAAAGCGGCCTTAGACCACTGACTGAGAATGTAAGACATAGTTTACACTCTTGCCCGCGAATTATAAGCATCTAGTATGTTGTAAGAAACAGATGGGCTGTCAGTGATAAGTGTGTGATTAAATTATTTAATTTTGTTCGTGGAGTGTTTGAGCAATTGTGCTGCCTTCCCTGGTGAATGCTTCTAATGGTGGTGACTCCAGGTTTTACCTCTTTGGTAAAGCACATACTTTATGGAATGTCTGGAAGCTGAAACTTTGATTTACCTAGAACTCTGCTGGAGTAAGAGGCTTGACAGTTAGTGTTATATAACAAGCTGTGAAATTCACCTTGAATTTTGAGGTGGTGTTATAGTCACAGGGCTGTGACTGCTTTCCCTTTTTTCCTCCTTCTCTTCTTTGTTTATTTTTAAACTCCAGAGAAGCTTTGAAATTTCTTCAAGGTACTTTCATTTAAACACACTTAGTTCTTTTTCAGAATTGGCCTTTGCTTTATTTCCTTTAAGGAATACAATTTTAAATGATCTCAAAAGTTACATCTTTTTTCATATAGTTCATGAGTAGAAAAAAAAGATAAGGTAAAGTGTATGGATTATAGCTTCCAAATATTAGTGTACCTTTATCTCCCTTTGGGATATAACTTTTCTTTTTTGTTTGTTTGTTTGTTTGTTTGTTTTGTCTAGTTTATTATGAAGACTACAACTCAGGAACAGCCAAATGGAAGAGAGGTGTAGGGCACAAGATAGAGATGGTGGGGTGATACAGAGCTTCCATTCCCTTTCTGGACACACTAGCCTTCCCAGCCCATGTGTGTCCACCAACCCAGAAACTGCTTGAATCTTATTGTTCAAGCATTTTTATAACTCAGTCTGCATCCCTCCTCTCTTCAGAGGAGGGAGGGGTCGGGGGGAGGTAGGGGCTGAAAGTTGGGATATAACTTTTCACAAATGAGATTTAATTGTGTATGCACCAGCTCTGAACCAGTATTTCATTTTTTGTTATTACTGAAGTATAATTGATGTACAATATTACATTAGTTTCAGATGTTCAACATGGTGATTTGACATTTGTATATATTGTGAAATGATCTCCATAGTAAGTCTAGTTACCATGTGTCACCATACAAAGTTAATAATATCATTATCTGTACTCCCTGTGTTGCACATTATATCCCCATGACTTATTTATTTTATAACTGGAATTTTGTTCCTCTTGATCCCCTTCACCCATTTTAACCCCCGCCCCCCAAACTCCCTCTCCTACGGCAACTACCAGTCTGTTTTCTATGAGTCTGGTTTAGCTTTGTTTTGTTTGTTCATCTGTTTTGTGTTTTAGGTTCCACATATAAGTGAAATCATGTGGTATTTGTCTTTCCCTGTTTGACTTATTTCACTTACCTTAATAACTTCAAGGTCCATCCATGTCGTCACAAATGGCAAGATTTTATTCTTTTTTTGTGGCTGAGTGGCGTTCCATTGTAGAGCTATACCATGTATTTATCCAGTCATCTATGGATGGACACTTGGATTGCTTCCATATCTTGGCTATTGTAAATAGCTGAAAATAAGAGTCGGATACTCAACTGACTGTGTCACCCAGGCACCCCCTCCCCCGCATTTGTTTATTTTTACTTTTGTTGTTCTTGCCTGTAGAGTCAGATATAATGTGTGTGTACACACACACCACTAAAATGGATATCAAGGAGCTTACCACCTGTGTTTTCTTCTTGGATTTTTATGGCTTCAGGTCTTACATTCAAATCTTTAATCCATTTTTAGTTAAATTTTGCATATGCTTTAAGACAGTGGTCAGTTTCATTCTTTTCATTCTTTTGCATGTAGCTGTCGAGTTTTCCCAACACCATTTGTTGACAAGACTGTCTTTTCCCCTTAACCAACTGTGCCACCCAGGCACCCCTATCTTTAACTTTTGACGTTTATTTACAACATGTCTTGGTGTTGATCTTTCTGGGTCATCTCATTTGGGACTTTCTGTGCTTCCTGGACCTTGATATCTTTTTCCTTCTCCAGGTTAGGGAAGTTTTCAGCCATTATTTCTTCAGATAAGTTTTCTGCCCCCTTCTTTCTTTCTTCTCCTTCTGAGATTTGTATAATATGAGTGTAGTATGTTTGATATTTTCCCACAGATCCTTAAATCTAGCCCCATTGAAATTATTTGTTTATCTTTTTCTGTTCTGTTTGGGTGATTTCTACTACCCTTTCAGGTCACTGATCATTTTTCTGTATCATCTAGCCTTGTTTTGATTCCATCTAGTGTGTTTTTCACAGCAGTTATTGTATTCTTTTGCTCTGTGACTTGCATTTGGTACTTTCTTACATTTTTCTGTCTCCTTGTTGATGTTCTCGGTGTGTTCATCCATTTTCTTCTGACTTTAGTTAGCATCTTTATGACCATTGCTTTGAAGTTTTTCTCAGATAAATGATCTCTGTTTCATTAAGGATTTTTTCTGGGAATTTATTTTGTGCTTTCAGTTGGAACATGTTCCTCTGTTTCCTCATTTTACTTGACTCTCTGTTTGTTTTTGTGTGTTATGTGAAACAGCTATATCTCCCTGTCTTGGGGAGTGGCTCTGTGTAGGAGATGAACCTTAACATTTAACCTTACCCTTGTTCTTGGTTGTCTCTTGAGCTGTCGCTCCAATTCTTTCAGTTCTGTGGAGTCCAGAATTCTAATCCTCCCCACCCCACCTGAGGCTGGTGCTCAGGGAACATCCCGTGTGCACTACACCTGCCTGTTCAACCATGGCAGGGTTGCATGAGCAGCTAAGGGTGTAAGGCATGGGTCTGCTCACCTGCTGCACCTGGAGGTGCTGGCAGTGGGGAGAAGGGGTTGCTTTCCCGTAGCTATTAGTTGGCTAGAATGAGGTACAAAAAATGGTGCCCACAATACTATCACTGGCAAAGTAGAAGTAACCTGTAAAAATGGCATCTGCCAGCATTCTGACCCTGGAGAGAATACCAGCAGACTTCTACCCCTCTGGTAGATGCTTTAAGTTTAGCAAGTGAAATTCCTTCACCTGTGGTCTAGACTTTTTTCAAACTGCTGCTTTTTGAGCCGGCTCCTGCCTGTGAGCCCCTTAAGAGGGAAATATTTGTTCTTGATAGCTCTGTGGTTCTTAATGTAATTCCCATTGGCTTTCAAAGCCAGACATTTTGGGGGTTCCTTGCTCTGGTTCAGGCCCAGAGGGTTGTGGTAGCTAGCATGGAGTACAAACCCCTTGCTCCTCAGGGAGAAGCTGTGTATATGTATTGATTCATGTATGTATATCTTTATTTATATTTGTGTCGTGTTTTAAGATTTTCCCCAATTGTGGATCACTTTGCTGAGGGTTTTGGCAAGATCACATCTCTGTGTGGTCTTTTCATCCTTTCTTGTGGAGTAGCTATTCAGCTGGTTCTCATGTTCTTTTCTGATGGAACGGTTCCATATGTAGCTGACTGTGTGTTGTGTCTTTGGGAGGACATGAGTTCGGGATCTTCCTATACTGCCCTCTTGAACCATTTTCTGCCCTCCCATTTAAATGAGACTTAACCAGTATTTCAATTACAAGCATGTCATTTTCTGTCATTTATTACACATTTCCTCCCTCGATGTGAAAGGATATTAGGATAAAACAAATAGATGAAAGCCTAGAGCAAAAGAAGAATAAGATAGAAAAGTAAATGTAGTATGGATTAATTCACTGGAAGCAATCTCACAGAATCCGTCAGGCACTGGTTACCATGGTGTTTAGAGATACAGAACTCATTGAAGTAGACAAGTATCCCTTTGTGGAACTACGAGTTGTTTTATAACTGAATCATTTTTAATCCCTGTTGATTTGGCATTTAAAGAAGAAAATCTTGTGCAGCTTTCTTATATAAGGGACAAAGAGATTAAGAAAATCAGGTTCTTTAATAAACTCTTTTCAGGCATTACCAGTTTTCATATTGGGAAAGAACAGAAATATTCGGGTTTTTTTCCTCAGTATTTGTATTGCATTTTTAAACTTCTGCATGGACTTGATAGTAATGGTTCTTCAGAGTTAGGTTGTTTTTGCGAGAGAAAAAACAGGCAGCTGCTCAGAAACATAGAAATCAATCTTGGGGAGGCAGACACACCCATGGTCCTTGTTCTCAGAAATGCTTATAGGTAGATTCTTCTCATTCAGGCAGAAACCTTCCCAAGCATTTACCGTCTGATGATTCCTGTGTTAGGTGCTAGGAAACAAAGATGAACAGGACATAGTCTTTCTCTAGAGATTTGCAGTAAAGATGGAGTGATGGCCAGGAAATCACACAATTGTAATTATGTGATAAATGTTGATATATAATAGGTACTCTGTAAGTTGATAGAGGAAGAATTGTCTGAATTATGTAACTGAAGCTGGCTTGTTGCAGAAGATGATTTTGAATGTGATGACAGCTTATAAAGGGAGCTACATCAGCTCCGTGGTGGCTGCAAGGGCAAATTAAGCAATGGAGTATAGCAGAAAGGAAGAAATTAAATGGAACTCGTGAAGAAATTGCATATATATCTAGTGGGAATAAAAGTATACATATTCATGGGATGTAAGTTGAAATTTCCAAGAATAACTTCTCTTGTACAAAATTCCAATCATACTTGGGCCTTCTCAATTTTGAAGATAGGACTAATTGAATAACACTTACTGAATACTTATTTTTGTAAAAGTGACCCATATATGTCAGTGGTGCTTTCTGATTTGGATTTCAAAGTCAAAAATTCTAAGGAACAATGTGGAATGTGAATTACATATCATAAAGAGAAGACACACAATGCAGGATGTCTCGAATACAAATATAATTCTGGAAAATAGGAAGAAATGTGAAGTCAATGTTAGAGAAATTCTTAAAGCCACTTAAGTATTATTATGGCCTGAGGGATAATGAAATTTGTTGAATAAGGATCTTGCTGGGCCTACTTAAAAAGACTATTTTCTGGAGTAAAGTCTGATGGTCTTTTTTGATTGGAGGCATCAATGACAGTTGGCATATGGTTGCTCATCCCCCAACCAGTGCCTCAGTACCTAGACATAGAGACAAACAGATGCCTAGAAAAGACAGTGTTATCTTCCCCTTGACGCTGTTTTTCTTTCTTTTTTTTTTTTTAAGTTTTTTTTTTTTTTAAATTCCAGTTAGGTACAGTATAATATTAGGTTTAGGTATACAATATAGTGACTCAGCACTTCCATATATCACCTGGTGCTCATCACAGCAAGTGCGCCCATCAGCTATTTGACCCATTCCCTACCCATCTATTCTCTGGGAACCATCAGTTTGTTCTCTGTAGCTAAGAGTCTGTTTCCTGGTTTCCCTCTCTCTCTTCTTTTTTTTTTTTTTTTTTTCCTCAATGCACATTTTTTTCTCTCCTAAATTCCACATGTGAGTGACATCATATGGCATTTGTCTTTCTCCAACTGACTTATTTTGCTGAGCATTATATGCTCTAACTCCATCCATGTCGTTGCAAATGACAAGATTTAATTCCTTTTTATGGCTGAGTAATAGTCCAGTGTGTGTGTGTGTGTGTGTGTGTGTGTGTGTGTGTGTGTATTTATATACCACATCTTTATCCATTCATCAATCTATGGACACTTGGGCAGTTTCCACAGTTTGGTTATTGTAAATAATGCTGCTGTAAATATTGGGATGCATGTATCTCTTTGAATTAGTATTCTTGTATTCTTTGGGTAAGTAACTACCAGTGCAATTGTTGGATTGTAGGGTAGTTCTATTTTTAACCTTCTGAGAAACCTTCAGACTGTTTTCCAGAGTGGCTGCACCAGTTTGCTTTCCCACCAATGAATGCAGGAAGGTTCCCTTTTTTTCACATCCTTGCCAACACCTGTTGTTTCTTGTGTTGTTGATTTTAGCCATTCTGAGGGGTGAAGTGATATCTCATTATAGTTTTGATCAGTATTTCCCTGATGATAAGTGATGTTGAACATATTTTCATGTGTCTGTTGGCCATCTGGATGTCTTCTTTGGAAAAATGTCTATTCATGTCTTCTGCCCATTTTTAATTACATTATTCCTTTTTTGGGTGTTGAATTTTGTAAGTTATTTGTATGTTTTGGATGCTAATCCTTTATCAGATATGTCATTTGCAAATATCTTCTCTCATTACATAGGTTGCCTTGTAGTTTTGTTGATTGTTTCCTTTGCTGTGATGCTGTTTTAGTCATCATCTTGTGTGTATTTCAAAAATGAAGTTAACTGATTCCCATCCAGAACTCTTTATTCAGTTTCATTACCTTGAAATCAGTTTTCACCTCACACATATAATTTGATTTCCTTCTGATGTAAATGTCAAACATACCCTTCTTATTTAAATCACAAATACTACTACTTTCAGGAAGGTTATTCCAAAAAATTGTCATTTCCTTTGGTAGAGAAACTGTGTTTTGTATTTTTTATATTTCTAGGACTTAACCCATTGGTATTGGTCAGTAAAGCTTACTCAGTAAAAGTGTGAATGAACGTATGACTATCCACATGAGCTATGACATTACTATGTTAAATTTAGATAAATAAAGACAGATCCTGGTTTGATAGTTGTTAATGAGTTTTTCTGAGGCTTTATAATAATGTAATGTTAAGTATTTAAAAAGCAAGATAAAAATGTATACTGTAGACATTGGGTTTATGAAATTATAAGGTTTAAATTTGGCTTTAAGGGACTTTAAAATCCAGTTGAAAAATGTGTATATAAAAAAATCCATGCCATGTGTCAAAAGAACTGCATGCACGAGTGCCATAGGGACTTAGCAGAAGTATGGAATATTGTGCGCTGTTGTTTACCCTCAGTGGAGCAATGGAGCTTGATCTGTTCTTTAAGGAAATATAGGAGTTATGTGAGTGACATTCTGGAATGATATTCTTTCCCAGGAAGAGAATCTATGAAAGGAAGATGCCACATACACATGTGCATGATTTGGTAAGAAATAATGAGTCAAGGATTTGGAACAGAATTTATTATAAGATAGAGCTGGAGAGATTGTTACAAAGCACTTTATCAGTGACCGATGAGATTTCATTCAGCAAATAATGGAGAAATTGTTAAAGATTTTCAAGAAATATGACTGTATTTTAAAAAAAATAATAGTTACTCTTTTACCTGGACTCCACAGTATAACTTACAGTGGTTATTATATATCTGTTCCCCTGTGGAAACCAGTATGGATAAAACATCTTTTTCTTCTTCTTTTTTTTTTTTTTTTAAAGATTTTATTTATTTATTTGAGAGAGAGAGAGAGAGAGATAGTGACAGAGAGCACAAGCAGGGAGATGAGGGAGAAGTGGGCTCCCTGCCGAGCGGGGAGCCCGATGCGGGACTCAATCCCAGGACCCTGAGATCATGACCGGAGCTGAAGGCAGACACTTCACTGACTGAGCCACCCAGGCATCCCAAAGCATATTATTCTTAATAAAGTGCAGTCTGTTTCTCTGCGTCTTTTCTGTAATGGACATTTCCCATTTATATACATTCTTCTTTATTCTTAGATCTATGGTCTTTGGAGTGTTCTTTCACAGTACTTTTCCTTATGCAAATAGTAGTTATAGGCTTGTGTTTATTTTATCCAGCAAGTTTTTTGTTTGTTTTTATTATTTTTTTTTAAAGATCTTGTATCTACCAGGCAATATTCTTGTTTCTGTGCATACAGCAGATCAGGGCTTGGCAAACCCTTTACAGGGTCAGATATTCGATATTGTTGCATTGTGGGTCACTGAGTGTCACCGAGTTTCTGTTGCAAGTATGCAGTTCTGTCATTGTAGCATGAAAGCAACTGTAAGCAATGTATAATGAAATGAGTGTGGCTGTGTTCCAGTAAAGCTGCATTTATCAAAATAGGTGGCAGGCTGAATGTTGGGTCGTTGCCGGCCTTGCTCTAGAGAACCAAACAAATAAAAATGCCTGTCATCATGGAGTTTCTAGTCTAGTACTTTTTGTATCTAAAATCCCTTCTTCTCTTTCCTATTCATAATATTTGTGGGGGTGGGGTGAGTCGAAAATTTCATTGTCACTTACTGGTAACAAAGTCCTTATGTTGTAATTGTATATTATTTCCTACCAACACATATCCCTAAATCTCAGGAATTTCCAAAAGAAGGCAAATTAGAAAAACAAACTCATTTAACATCCTCCAGTTGATAATAAGTATTCACAGGACTCTTCTTCCTATATCTGATTGTCAATCATGAGAATTTAGGAAAAATCTTAAGTCTTTAATTGGGAAAGCAAGCCCTGGAAAGGGAGGGTCTGGGTGTGTGTGTGTGTTTCTAGCTTTCTGCTAATGGCTCTTGCTGGCTATGCCTTATTAATCCCATCTCAGCTCACTTTATATAGATGAAGATATTTATCTTCAATTTAATATTTAGAGTATCAGGTGCAGAGTCAACACTACAGTGTGTCAGTTGCTATAAAAAAGTTTCTTTTCATGACTTCTTCCCCTTGACATTTTGCCTTATAATACATTAAAAAAGTTAATTATCTTTCCACAATTTTTTGTTAGAAAGGTCGTGTTACCTTTCTGTCAGTCATTGACTAACCTGACTACGTTATCTTCATGTTATTGGCAGAGTAGTTGTTCAGAACAGTTCAAGTTTAAGACCAGGGATCTCTGGGACAGAATTTTGGTAGAGTGTAGCCTGAGCAACTTAGCTCCACTTAGCCTCAGTCTTCCCATCCAAGGGATGGACTCTCCTATGGGTTTGTATGGCTAAATGGAAAATATATGTGATTACAATGTAACAACATTTAACAAAGTACTTGGCAGTGACAGCTAATAAGAATTGTATTTTATCTTCCATTTATCTTCGTGTTATGTGCCTTATAATTCCCTCCATGTTGCTTGTTGTTCTGGTTGTTAGATAGGTGCTGATTAGTCTGTATAATAGTGGAAATGATTATTTTTGTCTTCTGTTTTGAATCTGAGATGAGAATTTATCACTGTCATAAATTCAAGATTCGTAAAAACAGCTGACCCTGGGACAACATGGGTTTGAACTGTGTGGGTCCCCTTGTAAATGGATTTTTCTCCTATAAATACAGTAAAGTACTGTAAATGTTTTTTGTCTTTCTTACGGTTTTCTTGTTAACATTCTCTTTTCCTCAGCTTACTTTAAGAATACGGTATACAGTACACAGAAATGCAAAGTATGTGTTAATTGACTTATGTTATCGGCAACAGTAGGCTATTAGTAGTTAAATTTTTGGAAAGTCAAAAAGTTATATGCAGATTTTTTACTGCACTGGGGTCAGCACCCCTAACTTTGCATTGTTCAAGGGTCAACTGTATACACTAGTTTAGTTAGTTGAGTGTATCTGTTGAGGAAGAATTATAGCCAGTTTGAATTTCATGGAGCTAGTTCATTTCAGATCATTGTAGAGCTTTGAAGTTATCATTTTTAAGAATAAATATGCTCTTTGAGTATTCAATTTTAATTTACTTCTGAGAAAACACAATTTAACTTTATCAACTGATCTGTAGCCTTTTGTCTGAAAGTTTTCAGTTGTGCATTCTTAGCTGTAGACTGTTTTAATAAAGGACTATATAAATACATTTGCTTTAGACAGAAAAATGTAGCTTACATTTAGATAAATCTTGATTCTTTAAATGTAGAAGTATGATGCCTATCATTTCTGCGTTAAGCTGAAGGACTTCTCTATTTTTATTTACCTTTGTTTTGTTCTTCTTTATCTCCTCTATTAAAGATTTTAAAAACTTAAGATTTTTTTTTAAACCTGGGACTTCTTTGAGCTTTCTTCTGTTTGTGTCTGCTATGATGGTGGCTGTGGTTCTCAGGATCACATGTAGGTAATTGCTGGCCCCTCATGTTTAGTGTTCAGTGAAGTGAGAGGGCCTTGCTGATGGGATGCCATTCTGCCCGCTCCTTCGCTGCCTTCATGGCAGTGGTGGTGTTTATACTGTGTCAGCTTTTATTAAGATGAATTATGATCATTTCCATACAGCTGGGTGGCAGTTGTGGGAGTTTACGTTATCAAAGCAAAACTCAGACTTGCTTAGCCAATTTAGATGTCAATAAAACATTTGTTACTTATTTTCAGTTTTATCATTGGTTGTAATTTATACTTAGAATTGAAAATGTTAACATGTATGACTGAGTTTGTTTTAATTAAGTGTATAATTAGGCTAATGAACCTTGTAAAAATGTAGTGGTGCAATCCTTAATATAATCTAAGCAGTTAAATTTCTAATTATACATCCAAAATCATGTACAAAGATGCAGCATTTCAATGGCTTGCTTTCTGTGACTGTATTCTTCTTCTTTGTCCCTCCTCCCCTTTTGGTAAGGAACATTGCTCAAAGCCATGAGAGAGGGCTTAAAGAAATATGTGTAGATTTGCATATTTCTATTGTAGGAAAATATTCAGAAGTGAGAATTGTACATATATTTGTTCTCTCAAAATTTTGAAAAAATATAGGAAGCAGTAGAAATAGGGTAGGCTTGAGATGTTTCAGATTTAACAGAAAAAAATCTGTGTGCTCTAAAGGTGTATGTGCCAAGTTGAGTTTGCATTAGCTTCACACAGGAGGTGAGGAAGGTTCTGTTTCTATACTCCCAGACCCTCCAGACATATCTTCATAAATCTGCCCCGCCACATTAATAAATGCACCGATGTCCTTTGTCCTGTGTCTGTCGGCACAGCTCATTCGGGGAGTTCTGCTCCTGGAATGTTCCACTCGCAGAGCTCACCCCACTACCTCTTTTGCCTCTTCCTCTTCATAGTTTCTGCAAAGTGACTCCTCCTTCTTATGGAAAATGGTTGCCCCTGATAAGGAATTCTGGTACTAACTTCCTAGAAGACAAACTAGTCTCTATCCCAGCACGCAGACACGCCAAACTTTTTGGGACTCCATTATCTTCAATTATGTCTCTAACAAGTGTTCTAGGGACCACAACACCATAGGCAGTCAGATCTTTATTACTCCAGAACAAATACTAGTTGCTGGTTGAATTTGCAAAATACATACCTAAAATTTATTTTTAATTATACTGTCTGAGATGGCTTTAAATTGAATGTGGTAGGTTTCTATGTGGAAATCTATCTGCTTGCACTCACGTTTTTCAGGAAGATGAAAGTGTTATAACTTCCCGTTGATTTCCCTTCAGAGGGTAATTTTCATTCTCAGCCTCGCTGTTATGTTATCAGTTCAATTTTCTTGTGAAGTTTTTTTGATAGTTCATTCCCATTCCTTTTGTAATCATTTTCACCTAGTGAAGCAAATGAGATAATTTTGCAGATTGTACCACTTTACTTTTAAATTAATCCATTCTTTTTGAGAGAATGATTCTAATAGTGTGGTCAAGTACTTAGAAATCAGCAGGCTACTAACTTATCCTTAATTCGGTCTGTTCCGTTGATTCCCTGATCACTTGCTGTGTTACTCAGGGTGAAATTCTTCCACCCCACCCCCGCCCCCAATCAGTTCTCTAGTCCCCAGCACTGAGAAAAAGGACTCCCAAGATTTTTGCATCTATTTTAATAACTTTGGATTCTAAAAGCCTCATTTAATAAACTCTGTTTGTGCTCCACATAAATATGATGGTATATTTATTTATGATTTGTAACATTTTTTCACTGAGCATTAGGATTACTGATGAATTAGGCCATATATAAGGACTTATTCAGAAAGACAAGCCATTGAATAAATGGAGCATGCCATGCTTTTTTACTTTGGATTATTATTCTAGAATGATTCCCGGGGGGTGGGGGTGGGGAGTGGATTATAAAAGAAAAATCGTTATGTAGATGAATATAAATCCATAGACCTATTCATCTGAAAAATATTGATGCTGCTTGTAGAATTAAATTACATATTTCCAAGTTGTGTTATTTTAAACTGGGATAAATGCCGAAAGGATCTATCTGGGGTAAATTTGTAAATTCAAACAAATTTTCAGTACTAGTTAAGTGCTGAGTAATTTTCATTAAAATAGTTTGTCTCTGACTCCCTCTCTCTCTCTATATGTATGTATATCTATCTCTCTAGAAGTATTCTGTGGGCTATTTTAGAATACATAGAATATTTCAGAATACATAAAAGCATAACCATTATTCATCACTTTAGATTGCCGGGGTATCGTAACCTTCCTGAGAAACCGCTCATGATTTCACCAATTTCAAACTAATTACTTAACCGGAGCGACTCTTGGTGAGGCTTCCTTTTCCTGCACACGGAATGCGTGCTCTCTGAGAAAGTGCTCTCGGTCCGTAGATGTAGCTTTTAGCAACAGGTGTGGCACCACGTGTGTGCTTGCTTCTGAGTGTCTGTGGGTGGCCGAGTCATCGTTTCCTTTAACATGGTTCTTGTACATGGTTGCTTCAATGGTGAAGTGGCCAAATGCCTTCTAGTTCTGATACTGTCAATCACTGTGATTTAATTTGCCTTCTCAAATTATTTCGTCTCATTCAACAGAATCATAGATGTATCTTAATAATTCGATTCCTCTCATGGAACACTTAATCCACGGCACATAGAAACACACACGATAGGGAAGAGCAGGGAGACAGATCGTGGCATGATGACATTTTAACAGTAACTTAATTTTCGGTGGCGTATTGTGTATGATTGCTTTCTTCCAAATAGGACTCAGACAGTTAAGTTGCTCATACGCTCTGTTGGTGTACTTTGCCCTTACCTTTGAGCTGAGAGGATCTTTATATTTGTTGAGTTCCAGTAACTGGTAGTGAGTAACCAAAAATTACCTACGTGATAATGTTTTTATCAGTCATTAAGATTTTTAGACTCTTATGCTAGTAGGTACTAATCCTCAAACGGTGTCATTACAAAAGGTGATTTAAATATTATCTCCTCTGATTATTTTTGCAACTTGATGGACTTGACCTTAGTAAAACGTGCTGTACTACACTTAATGGTAAAAATTAAAATGAAGTTAAAGAAAGACTCTATTCATGAAAGAAACAAATTTAAGCTGCAAAACAACAAGTGGGAAAGGACCCTTGCTTTCAAGTCAGTTTATTTCAGTTCAGTCATATATTTGGTATAAATAACATCTTCATGAGAAAAAGGATCCGAATCTAAATTTCCTTTCGCTCATATTCTATTTTGCAAAGAGTTTGTTAGAAACATGAGACTTGTTTGCCTCAGCTAAACTTGCTCAAGTTTTCATTCGTCAAGACCTTGCTACTAGTTAGGTGCTCGATCATGCATTGCCGAATCCCAGCTTTTCTATCTCTCAGTAGCTTACAGTGCACGAGGGGAGGGAAGATGTGTATCTAAGTACCAGTTACAGGGGAGCGAGATAAATGGCTACAGAGCAAATAACAATTACTGTAAGCGTTTAAAAGACGAAGCTGTCTATTTGGGTATCTTTTTATTGGAAAGCCTATATAGGGCATGGCAAATTCTATTGGAAGATATAGATCTCTATCTTTATCTGGGCTATTGGAAATATCTTAAATTTTGACAGGATTCTAAATTTGAGTATCTATATCCTAAATATTAGGATTATGAAAGAAAATCGAAGCTTTGGACAGGCCCAAAATCGGTTCATAAAAATTTTTAATGTGATCATCATATAGAATTTATGTTAGTAGACATTAAGTCAGTCACAGCACCAGAACTAGGTAAAGATTCCTGTTTCTTGTACTGTGGTCCCATAATGTTTGCCACTTGTCCCAGGGTATCTAGAATGTTCTTTCTCTCATTCATACCATTAGTATTCTAGACCAAGTACGCTAGTAATTTTTGCTTTTTTATCTCCTTTATTGGTCTCTAAAAGTTCATTCGGGCTCTTCTTTCAACCTGCAGTTTGAGCACGCATTGATGAGGTTTGAACCATTGACATTTGAACCTGTCACTGGCTCTCTCCTATTTGTCTTCAAATGGGAATAATGGCAACACATTTTTTACTTTTGGGAGACCTAACAAGTTTTGAAATTCAGAATATTAGGCACCATCAAATGCAGATGCCGAGAACGGCAACGTTCCTATTTTTCTTCGCCAATGCATAGTGCGCGAGGTTAACCTTTCCTGGTTACCAGCACTCTCACGGGGAGACGGGGTTCCGTCAGCCGTGTTCCAGGTGGCTTAAAACAAAAAACCGAGAGCTATCCACAAATACACGCTCAGCTGTGCTCCACACCGCGGTACCCACTGAACCATCGGCTGAGCTCTGTCTGAAGCAGTTCTAAGCAGAGAAGTACACGGTTTGTTTCAAAAACGTGATCCTGACGCCCAGAAACAACGTCTATTTATTGAAAGGCTCCATTTCTGTACTTCATTTATACTGTTGTTCTTTTGGTGATCAAACGTATTAGTAACGATTTAATGCACTCCTTTATCAGGGAGTCTTTGTAAATATAATACCAGCATTAACGCAGGAGGGCATTGTGCATGGTAGAAATATTACATGTGTAATGATTTGCATTCTTAATGTTCCAGAACCCTGGGGTTATTAGTAAAACGATTGGAGAAAGGTGGTAAAGCTGAACAAGAAAACCTTTTTCATGAGAATGATTGCATTGTCAGGATTAATGATGGCGACCTTCGAAATAGAAGATTTGAACAGTAAGTGTGAGTCGGCTGCACTGCTCTTCTGTGCTTTCGGCATGAGAGAGTGCGGTCCATTGAAATGCTTCAAACGACATGTCTGTCTCTGTCTTTATAGTAGAGAGGAGTATTTTCTGTCATTATCTAGCTTTTAAAAATTTAATCAAACTCCAGGTAATTACTACCATTAGACTATATTTCAAAATGCCCTCCGACTGACAGAGCACTTCTTAAAATATTATGGGCCCAATTTAGACTTCACAATTTTGCTACTTCCTCACCTTTTGGAAAATTTGCCAGTGTGCGAGGTTTTATTACACTTTAACCCACATTTCCAACTTTGTTGCATGTGATGACTCCCCGTATAAATAAGCAGAGAAAAGTTCCTTTGAACCACAGTGTGGTCTACTCCGATTTTCTTTGTCCTGATTCAAGTCTTTATCCAATTAGAAAGATAAAAGTTGTCCAGTGCCTATCAAACAAGGCAAGAGTGAGCAGAAATCAAAAGGACTTCGTGTAGGATCTGAGTCGGGAACCAGCATGAGGTGGAGCAGTTTCTCGGGTTGGTCCTGGGGTAGCACTGGGACCAACACTCTACCCATTTTGAGTCCCTGAGGCCACCTTGGTGTTCTTGAGAATTTTGCATTCATGTTGCTGATAATGGATAGCTGATTTCTATAGTTTTTAAAGTGTATTTATTTCTTCAAAAACTCAAGTGGTCCCATGTAATAAAATGTAATTTTTAAACATATTGGATAATGTTGTGGAGAGAAGATTGTTTGCAATTATAATACCTCTGTCGTGCTTAGAACTATTATTTAATAATTTGTGATTGAGAGCACGGGATCTTTTTGTCATTTTTTAAATTTTTAAATTTTTTTTAATTTTGTCATTTTTAGTAAGAGAATGAGAAATTTATATTTGGGGAAACAGCGATGCTTCTATCTAGAGCTTGTGAACTTGATTGATAAATGGGATATTAGAATTTTATTTTTCAGTTTCAACAAAGTCTGTCAGTTCTCGTTGCTTAATTAGTATACTTAATTAAGCTCATAATATCTTCTAGTCTGCCAGTCTTAATTTGCTAATTTTCCATTCGTTCTCAAACCCAGAGCGCAACATATGTTTCGCCAAGCCATGCGTACACCCATCATCTGGTTCCATGTGGTTCCTGCAGCAAATAAAGAGCAGTACGAACAACTATCCCAAAGTGAGAAGAACAATTACTATCCAAGCCGCTTCAGTCCGGACAGCCAGTATATCGATAACAGGAGTGTGAATAGTGCAGGACTTTCGGCACTGCAGCGAGCCCCCAGATCGAACCACCCGCCCGAGCAGACAGACTCTCACCCCCGACTGCTACCTCAGAGCACACACCCCTCCGGAAAACCGCCATCAGTTCCGGCCCCAGCACCACAAAATGTATTTAGTACAAATGTAAGCAGTGGTTATAACACCAAAAAAATAGGCAAGAGGCTTAATATCCAGCTGAAGAAAGGTATGACCCACCTTGTTTTGTTTTATGGAATGTATTTTATTTTATTTTATTTTATTTTATTTTATTTTATTTTATTTTATTTTTAAGATTTTATATATTTGAGAGAGAAAGAGCACAGAGGGGGAGTAGGGGAGGGAGAAGCAGACTCCCCACGGAGCAGGGAGCCTGATGCGGGTCTCGATCCCAGGACCCCGGGATCTCCACCTGAGCTGAAGGCAGACACTTAAATGACTGAGCCACCCAGGCGCCCCTGTGGAATTTATTTTAAAAATCAAATCAATCATCCCATTATTACAGGAAAGAACTTATATAATGACTTTAAAAAGTTTTTAAAATTGTAGTTTTTATGCTTTACAGATTCATTTTGCTATATCAGAATTAAAATGTGACGTTCAGAGAAAATTAGGCTCTAAAAATAACTTTCTGTGAACGCAGTAGGAGTTACTACTGTGGTAAAACTTTCTGGTAAGGGAGGAAATTGGTTTCAGGATATACTATTAAGCCCAAAATAATAGTGAGGACTTGAGTGTTTTGATCACCCCACTGAAAGAGGATGTCAGAGCTCCTCCATTTTAACCCCATCATTTTGGTAAGGGCAAGTGGTTGATTGATTTAAAGGTGTCAGTTGTTCATAGTAGAAAGTAGGTTCACCCAGCAGATGGCTTCTAGTCTGCTACTTTTCCAGAATGTTATACTGCTTTCCTTCCTTAAGATGACTAGGGAAATTCTGATGGACCTTGCTAACTCTTTATTACCTATGCCTTTTATCAGTTTATTTATTTACGTATCCTTTCCATAGACTGTGCATCCTTGGGTATTAGGAAGCATGCTTTTCCATTTTGTTCTTGATGACTCAGAGCAGGCTGCTAGGCGTGATTTTCTGATTTCCAAACACTGTCCCCTCTAGGCACTGAGTTATACTTTTGCTGTTAATCACCCGTTTTGGCTGAGCGTTCTGATAGATTTTAAAATCATCTCTTTCAAAATGGTGTCATAAAGAATATTTCTGTTTTTATGAGCTCAGCCAATTCCTACAGTTAGGTGAAAATGAATCCAAGAGAGGTTGAGTGATTTCCTTAAGTCACCTGGCTGTTGGCAGCAGAATCTTACTAGAACATTTTCCATATCCTGACATTTAGACCATTCTTTCCATTTGGGGTAGGGTTTACAAGGTTGTAAACTCTGAGATTCCTATTTCCTTTCTAATCATACTCTTTCATTGAACTTTATTTGAACCACAAACACCTTATTTCTGGTTACTGACTTTTAAGCTCCAGATACTTGGTTGACATGATCAGGAATTGACAGCTTTACTCCATTTTTGAAACCTCTTACAAATGCAGAGTTATGTCAGCAAAAACCCCTTTTAGCTTTGTTAATTCCTAAATGAGATAAGTATCAGATCCTGTCTTCCTCTTTCTCTACTCAAATGACAGGCCCTTGTTTTTAAGCAAAAACATGGTAAGAACCACAAATGGAATTGTATAAAAAATAAAATTCTGCTTGGGATCGCTCAACAGGAAAATAGTTTACTTGGCCATTGTCAAAGATATTAGTTCATAAATATCTTTGCCCTCTTACACTAACAGGCGTATTTATTTAATTACGGTTTTTCACACAATTATATTTTAACGACTTATGATACAATATGAGCTTTTAAGTGAAATGAAATTTTACTTGCCATCAAAAGAGGCATTCTTTTGAAGACAGAAATTAACAATTTTAATAGCATTTCAAAGATATGATTACATTGACGCAGCTAACTGAGAAAGACTGTGCTCTGTCATCAAGATCAGGAAAATGGAAACAGTGGTTTTCTTTTAAACGTTTTTCTGACTTCGCGTATTGTAAATGCTGTAGAGCCTTATAGCTCTGTCTTGATTTTTATTTACTGTGAGAATGTGTGAAAAAGGCAGAAACCAACTGTGCATTCTGTCAATACTTACAAATATTTTTTATATGAAAAATTAAGTTTATGTTAAATAAGAGTGAAGAATGCTGATTCTCTTTTATCAGTACTGAATACAGATATTTTAATGATAATGATTGTATGACAGTGAACAAGCTTTCATTGTAGCTTACAGATAAGATTTTTACCAATTACGATCGTTAAATTTAACATTTTTAATGACGTACATCAAAAACATAGGGTGTGTCTGTGTTAGACTTTAAATTCAGTTCAAAGTGAAGTGACATGCTTTGAATGACAGTTCTTTCATAAACTGAGACCAGTTCTATGTGCTAAGTGGAGAAGCCTTTGTGATAATGATTCTTAGGCATAATTTAGGAACCATGTCATATAAACATGACAAAGTAGAATAGCCCTTATGTACTTGCTTCCATAATTATGATTTCTTAATATTTATTGCCATTTTGCCATTCTCAGATACCCTGCTCTTTTGTAGAAATTAGCTTTTTAATAAAGTCAGAGGAGAAGGTCAGTAATCTGTTTCAGTCAGTGCAAAATGTTTTGTTGGCTTTGCTAAATGAAAATTGATATCTATTTATCTTTCTTTTAAAGGTCACTGCCTGAACTTTTAGCTTACAGATTTAGGGGTTATTGCTGATATTTTAATAGTATTGAGGTTCATATAACAGTTAGTCTTTGTAGTTCATACAAATTAATATTGCAAAAGGATAATAATTTAGAATTCTTTCTTAATAATGTTATTGCGAGTCATTAGAGTTTCATGAAAGCACAGAGACATATGGAAAAGTCCCAGCAGAATAATTAGTAGGAAAATTTCATATAGACAAGATGCCATTCAGGTCTTCAACCCAAAAGACTCAGGAAATTAACAGTTCAGGCACATTAAGGTGACTTTAGACTTGAAGTAAATGAATGTTTTGTTTGTACTTGAGAATATTTATGGTAGGTTTTGTTACAGGTATAACTATGGGGTATTTTCTTCATATCAACTTTATGTTTCTTCTTTAACCCACATTTTCATTCATAGTTACTTGCCCATATTTATTTACTTACAAATTTGTACCCGTGCTTCTAGTTTTGTACTGAGTGCTGCATCAAATTACTGCATCCTTCCATAGATTTTGCACCTTAATGTAGCTCTTTATTCTTCCCACATGAGCAAGTATTTGTCCTAGTATCATTTTGACTGAAGTGGAGCCTAATATTGCTAAATAAGTAATTTTTTAAAAACCTCCGGTAGAAATTAATCATTATTAGAAGTGTCATAAAAATTGTATGATTCATTAGAAATGTGTTTAGTCTTGACATTTTTTCTTGGCTCATTTTGGCTTGTTGCATGTTAGTTCTAGTAACACGTAACCCCTTTTCTATATTGTATTGCATTTGTGAGTGCTTGTCAAGGCAGCTGCTGAAGAGCCTGCAATTGAAATTATACAGACCAGCACAGTAATCTGCAAATGCCTTACTAATTTCAGTACCTTTAAACATAATATGATGGTCCTTAGACTTGGTAGCTATGATCTGAGATGAGGTCTTCCCTGGGTAATTTGCCTTTGTTTTTTATTTTTAAAATTTTATTTATTGGTTGAGAAATATACATGGTAAGATTTGGGTAAATAGGAGAGAGCTAGGCAAGGATAATATGGTTCGTCCTGTCAGTAAATTGTTTTAATTATAGTGTTGGGAGGTTCTTTATCTAGAAAAATTTCTGTTTTCACTCTTTCTTTTCTGTCTTCCTAATCGTTGCCTCTTTCCTTGCTCCTCCTCCTCCCTTTAAATCTAGATACCATGATTGCACAATATTAATTGATATTTGAGGTACTATGGGTTTTAACAGATTTTTTTTTCCCCACACGGAGAAATTAAGTTTATTTCACATCAAACATTTCGACCAATTTAAAAACTTTTAGCAGTCGTATTTGTATGTTACCTTTCATCTGTCTTGGACTAGGTTCCCATTTCCTCTTCAAGAATTTTGATACATATAAGCCATTTAAACCTTTCCTAATTTAGTTTGTTTTGAAGAAGCCGTTCAAACTTTTAAAGTATTAAAAGCAATGTAGGCCATTGTGAAAGTTATGAAATGTCAAGCTGAGGTAGAGAATAACAAAATCTTTGTGTGCCATACACCTGTGAAATTCAAGGTATCTCTTTATTTGCTTTTTTTGTTGTCATTACGTATTTAGGTACAGAAGGCCTGGGATTCAGCATCACTTCCCGAGATGTAACAATAGGTGGCTCAGCTCCAATTTATGTGAAAAACATCCTCCCAAGAGGGGCTGCCATCCAGGATGGCCGACTTAAGGCCGGAGATAGACTTATAGAGGTGAGTGACTTCTAAGTCCAAAGTTCCATCATTCTTAAAAAGTTCCATTTTCAGGGGTCAGTTCTTTTTCACGAAATCTTCATAAGTATGAAATTAAATTATATATTTTAGCAGAAGTATGCATCATAAAGCAGTGTATTTCTGCTTTACTTCAACGTGTTTCCATGTTATTGGATGAGAAATATCTTTTCATTGAGTGTACTCATAAATTTTGAGTTACTCGGACATTTGGTTTATGAGATAACAGAACATTTGTCATTATGTAAGTACAGTGTCTGTTAGGTTCTATCTAGATGGCTTTAAATTTATGTCTGGCAATATAGAAATGATATCTACTTTGTAATCAGAACAGAGACAAACGAAGTAAATGAAAACAGTGTGTTCTGATGAGAGGAAATTTTGAAATGGCAGCATGGAGAATGAATTGAGACATAAAAATCAAATGTCAGAAAAAAATAGTTTTTCAAAATTTTCTTTCTGTACCTCATGAGTTTCGGTTCATTGGTCTTTGAGGCCATCTTAGACATACATAAACATACATAGATGTTTCTGTGCGTGGGATTGCTTGTGTATGTAGAAGTAAAAGGAAGAAAGATTGAGAAAAATAGTTGCTTTTCTTAGTGTTTCCTTCAGATAACGTAATCTGTATTCTCAGCAGCAGATGCCACCTTTCCTCATTGTTAACTGGTATTCAAACACTAATGTTAAGGTACGTTTTTGTGGCATTACCCTCTCTTCTCTACTTGTAGCTTCGTATGTAGTTTTGAATTCTCCAGATCAAGCTCTCCTAAAGATCTCTTGAGAAGTAATGGAGCAAAGGATTGCCTTCTAGATTTTTCCATGGCTACATATTGGGCCTAGAGTTCTTAACTCTTACTCCTTTCCTTTGTGTCTTGTTCTTGTGACACCATTTTTAAAAGGGGTACTGGTAGAGGCTAAATAGAAGGAAAGGTTCGAGTATAAATTATATTTAGAGCGTTGTTTCCAGAAAGGGCCACTTGTCCTTGGGCAATAAATTGAGTAGTATTGGTCCAAGTTTTCGGTGATAGCTTGTTTTATGTAGTAGGAGGCTCGGCTGGGACTTGAACATAGTCGTCTTTGCCTCTGAGTCCAAAACATGTCTGTCCTCCTTTCTCTGGCGCCAGCCCCACCTTATTTCTTTCTTGTTGAGTCTCTTTCCTCCCATAATTGCCTACTTTCAACACATCACAAAGGCTTTTGTTTTTCTTTTTGAGCAGTGGGAAGAGCCTGCAACCTCTGTTTCTTCAGAGTTAGGCTTTATTTTCTGTAGCTATCAGCTTTATTTGAAACTACATTTTCACACGTCTTAAACCCTGTAGCTGTATCTACACAATGTTAACAGTTTTTGGGCAGGTTTTCTGAGCATCTGGATATTTGGAAGCATACTTAAAATATCAAGTCACTCTTTTTTTTTTTATTATCTAGAAATTTTTCCTTTCTATGAACCTGTTACTACTTACCTGTTTCGTGCAGTCACTTAAATAGTAGTACATTGAGCAGTAAAAGATGGTTTTTAATGGAGAGGGAAAGCTTCCAAAACATATTTTAACTACAGGGTAATTTTGATATTACAATTTAAATAATGTACTTTATTGCCGTGGACAAAATGTTATTTTTCTCTAAAGTGAATAGTATCGAATAGTTTTTAAAATAAATTTTCACTCATTTCTTTTAAATATATATAGTGCTTTCCGATAATGTTGTTATACTTCCTAAAGGTAAAAATAATGAGATTCCTCAGAAATTGGTTATTTCAGATCTCTCTCTTTCTTTTTTTGGGGGGAGGATTCTCTTAAAACATTGAAAAATATTGAGGTATTGCTACTTCAAAATATTGTTACCCCTCTATAAAGATTGTTAATAGTTTGTATTCTTTAATGTGTGTCTTTTAGGGAAAAAAAGCTATCTTTATAAGTTTCAGTAAAATTTCATTGAAAGTTTTACCAAAATATTTTGATGTGTTTTTACTACTCCCTTTAACAGCAACACCTTTTTGTTTTGGTATAAGATAATCTATGATACATAAGGCCATCAAAGATATCTCAGCCCAAAGCCATTAAGTTTTGTATTAACATGATTAATTTGATTGTTTATTACTTGTTACTTGTTAATGCTCTGGTGGCTGTGGCTTTTGGCTCATTCATGAATGCTAAAAGATTTACCAGTTCCTGTCTCACTTCTAGATACCTAGGCTATGTTTCCTTATTAGCTACAACAGCCTGGTGGTTACCAGATCGTGGCAGAATTTACCACGAAATGAACTGTGCTCCATAGGAGACATGATACATTCTAGGATGTGTGTTTTTTCTTCTGTCATATGTTTGCACAGCATTGCAGCTGAAAACTTTTTATTTGTTTTAGGTAAATGGAGTAGATTTAGCAGGCAAATCCCAAGAGGAAGTTGTTTCCCTGTTGAGAAGCACCAAGATGGAAGGGACCGTGAGCCTTCTGGTCTTTCGCCAAGAAGATGCCTTCCACCCAAGGGAACTGGTGTGTAAATTTAGAGCAGATGAAAGATTTCTGATGCACACAAGCCAGGGATCTGGGCTAGCCACCTGATGGCCAATGTTTATCAAGATATTTTCCAAATAGTTTCTATATTTTATTTGTCTTTCAGCCTTAACTTAGTATAAGCATTCTTTTCTTATATTCGTTCAGTTTTGAAGATAGATATCCACAATATTGAGTGTAGGGTTATTTAAAAATCAAATTGAAAGGATATTTTCTAGGACAGCAAATGTTTATTAGTGAATGCTTTCAGATGGACTGATTGAATACAGAGACGTTGATTATTTCATAACTGTCACTTCAAAGGCTGTTGTTGAAAACTTGCCATCTTCTCTACTACATATGACAAATGTTCATATTTCAGATTTTCATAGTACATCTAGCTAAGCCAAGTAAACCTTTTTGCTTACTGTTATATGAAAAGGAGTACCTTAATTATAGTGTTACCATTGAAAGTAAGGAGACCTGAGTGGTAATAAGCCCCATGGCCATTAATTAGTAATATTGACATTATTTGGAATGACATAGATGAAATAAAAAGGCATTTGTTTGCAATTCATTTTTTAAATGTGTATCAATATGTCTAAATGTAAGAGGTATTTACATAGTATTGGTGTGAATGAAATATGTACACTAAGTTGACATAGTTTGAATGTTTTTCTGCAAGAAGTGCCAGGTTTCATTTATTATGTAAAAACAACATAATTGGAGGAATCGCTTTTATCTTTTGATGTGCTAAGAAAATTGTTTTATTCCCAGTACAAGTGGCATTGTAAATATTTCAAAATAGATTTTAGTTGAGTGGTTTTAGAGCATTTGACATTTCTTTCAATCAGTTTCCAGCTTTAAGCAACATTTAATTCATATATACTGGAGTGGCAAGGTTTTAGGGGCACAGTTCCCAAATTTGTCCTGTAGCCCTAAATGTCTTAGGCTCCTATTTCAGGTACGGATGTGTCATGGTTAATAAAATTTTCCTTTTATTCTGAGCCAAATAAGTTTCAGTGTAGGAATAGCCTACCCCCTGGTTACACAAATTTACTGTGATTTCATGGAATTTCTGATTGTGATAGGCCTGAAAGCCGAACGCTTGTGTTTTAAGTAGATTTTGAAAATTATAAAAAGTCTTTATTTCTATTTTAAAATGTTGAATGCATTATTTCCCAATTTAAATTCTGTTTTCCATCTTCCCCCCACTGTTATCCAATTTTGTGCTTAAAATGCCACCTGATCCTAAATCTGGAGATGTCTCTATTAAATTGTAAATGAGCCCTTAAAAAAAAAAAAATCCTAAGCTTTCGATGTGACTTGCTGAAGCTTTACATGTAGCCTGGGTAATAGTTAGCATTATCAGATTGCCAGAGCTTAAGCCCTGCTCTTGGGCAGCCCTTCTTCGACTCAGTGCCAACATCTAGCCAGCGTAAGGTTATTTGGGTTCTTCTTGTCCAATTTTGATCTTCCAGGCTTCTGTTTTCCCCTTCTGCTGCCTAGTTTTTTTTCTTGGTTATTTAATTTATTGCTTGTGAGCTTTTCATTAAGGAGTGAGCCAGTAGGCCGTCAGTCTATTATTCATGTTGCAGCTGCTTTTTAAGATTTCAAAGAATAAAATTCTGAAAACTTAAAGGGGAGGGGGTGCATGTAAAATGATCTTTGAATCCAATTAACAAAACTCTTTTCCTCTGTTTGGGGTGTCTGTGTTTAAATTCTGTGTCTAAAACAAAACACTGTTATCAATATGTGCCTTTTTTTAATAAATCAACCTTCTAAATATCTGTGCAATTAAAGCAACTCTATAATATGTGAAAAAATCACATTTATAATCTGTGTAATATTTTAAAGTATCATACTTGTGGTTCAGACTGCGGTTAAGACTGATATTATCTGGTGTAGCTATCAAATTATAATATACCTTATAACTTAGATGTAGTTGGGGAAATTAAAACAACAACAACAACAACAACAACAAAAACCCACCCAGAATTAAAAACAGTGCCATGAATAGAGACCCAGTCTGGTGAGATTTGTCTTCCTCCAAATAATAAAGTCATGATATACTGTGAGTGAGCAAGTAAAAATTTACAGAAAATCAGAAAAATTTCTTAAAACACACAACCACACACACAGAAGATAATACAACCACATCAGTGAAAGTTTGGAAGACAGAGTCATACGTCCTCCATAATGTAATCACCCTCTATGTATTTCGTGGGTTTTAAGAACCAACAGAATTTCCTTTAAAGTCAAGCTTTGTGTCCCTGTGTGTTGAAGATGGCTTTGGTCAGTCTGTATTTATATTTTTCTTCAATTCTTCTAGAATGCAGAGCCAGGCCAGATGCAGACCCCAAAAGAAACGGTAAGAGCTTTGTCTTTTGCAGGCGCAGAGATGTTGCAGAGAGAAATGGAACTAACTTCTGACCAATTAAATAGGAAGTTACTTGTCCCCCCTTTTCCTGGCTCATAATAGATACTACATAGGTTCATTAAATTCCAAAGTGGTCTCATCTTAAGCTGACTTATTGGTACTACCGCAGATGGAGAATATTTCGTGATTACTTTTGGATAGACAGGGATGGAACAGAGGGAGACGTTAGAGTAGTTTCTTGTCACCTTCACAGTCAGAGGGACCAACAGTTGGTGAGTGTAGTAGTTTGACATAAATATGAAAGACTTTATGAGTTACGAAATGTTGTATTTTAAGTCACTACAAGGGGGAAAAAAAGTAAAAACACTTGATTCAGGCACAGAATGATACAGAGGGTAAAAGCACAATAAACATGTATCATATGCAGAAAGACTAAAGTGATATGTCAGTAATTAGGCACAACATATTAGTTGTCATAATAACTTATACTTATTGTAAGTATTTTATTATAAGTTATTATAGCATATTAAAATGGGGTAATTTCTCTTCATAAAAGTAACTGCTCACAGCTTTGATTAAAATGCAAACCTAGTTGTGTCCTGTTAAAGAGACAAATCCTAATACAGACTAGAAATAAAGGAGTAAGTTGAGTTCTAACAGGCAATGCTAATGTCATAATAATAAGAATTCCTGTATCAGTGTATCAGTCTCTGAAAGTATGGTTTTAGTGTGGATGTACAGCGTGGGGTGAAAAAAGGTGTTTTATATTGACATATAATATCCAGTACAAATTCTAATAGTCATGATCCTTTATACATCAAACAACATGTTATAAAAACATATCCCAAGCAAGAAAATTTAACAAAACCATATCTACAGTGGGTGATACTAGTATATATTTTTCTAAAAATTATTATTATCATTTTAGGTAGACAATTAGAATTTGAAGAGTTTGAATAACGTAGTTAGCAGGTTTGGTTTCTCTTTACACATCCATGAACAGACAGTTTTGAACCTACTAAACAAAATCTTATTTTAAAAATATTCCATAATTATAAACATGGGTGACAAATCAGACCTCAGGAAAATCGGTAAACAATCTTGAGAATATTATGAATGTATAACATTCATAAGTATGGGTTGTAGAAAATTTATGGTCTTAATTTTTATTCATAAAATCAATTGGTCTATGATAATTAATAAAAATCAAAATGGTATTTGCGTATGTGTATGGTGGGTAGGTTGAAAGGGAAGGGGAATTTAGATTGATTTTTAAAGAATTTAAACTGGACACAAGTGTGATTCGTAGTATTTTTATAGGTCATAATGATGGCAAAATGTACTGTAAAGCCAAAATATTTAAGATAGCATGATGTTGTTACAGGAATAGACGAAGAGAACGCTTGAACACGTTAGCAAGGATAGACCTGATGTATATATGCATGTACATTAAAGGTGGCATTTCCAAATAGTGGAAACCATCCAAAGGGTGGTTTATTTCATGTTTAAAATAATTAGCCATTCAGTTTAAAAAGTTAGATTTCTTTTTCTCACCATACACCAAAATAAATCTCAATTGGTTATGAAATTAAACCTTAAAAAGTACAAAATGTATTAAGAAAAAAGTGTGTAAAAAATAAAATAAACAAAAATATAAATAAAAAAATATATGTGAAAAATCTCTTTTGACTTTGGATAGTGAATGCCTGTCCAAGCATGGCAAAACCAAAATGTCATTAGATAAATAAATTTAGATTTGTCTATAGAAAACTTTTGTATAGCAATAACCATACCATGGAAGAGTGAAAAGATAAATGCTAAGGGGGGGAAGTATTTTGCACTGTGATCCTTGGTGAATAACTACCCCTTTATTGTTGGAATCTCATCATAGAGCTTTTAGGAAAACAGAATGATTTCACACATAAAGTAGAGTTGACCGTGAACGAGGGTTTGAACTACATGGATGATCCACTTATGTGTGGATTTTTTTTTTTTTTAATAAAACACAGTACCATGTTGTAAATGTATTTTCTCCTGTGATTTTCTTAATAATGTTTTTTCTCTAGTTTACTTTATTATAAGAATACAGCATATAATACATAGAGAAAATCTGTGTTAATCAACTGTTTGTGTTATCAGTAAGGCTATTAGTAAAGTTTATGGGGGGGTCAAAAGCTACATGAGGATTTTCTGTGTGTGAGGGGTCAGTGCCCATAATCAGCACCTGTTGAAGTTCAGGACAACATGAGATAGAAAATCATGCTATAAACTGTAAAGACAGGCATGTTCTTTCAAAACATTTAGGCAGTCCTGGTGAGGAAATTGATGATTAGCCCTGACCTTTTCAATCACTGAGGAGAAGAAGTGGTATAGGCTTTAAATGCCATATTCCACTGAGAATCCCATGGTCCATTTCAGCCCACTACTTACCCAGTATCCTCATGCGTTCATGTGAAAATTTGCCCAGCAAATGACAATTCAGTCACCTTAACAAAAAAAGATATATACATATGTATGTGTGTCTGACTTCTGATTACAAATGGAAATTTTTTCTGATGAGAGGTTTTCCAAGCGGAGTCAGAAATCAGTTTGTCTTTTTCTAAATATTTCCTTTTTGGGTTCTTTGTTGTTGTTGTTTACTTGTTTTTAATATGTCCTCTCACATCTGTGCCTCTGTTTCTGCTCTTGCTATGTATATAATAGAATACCATTTTGGGTCGTTAAAGGCTTCATGTTACATTTATAACTTAAAAAAAAAAAAAAAGACTCCCCAGGTCTCTCTGCCTCTCTTTGTACCTTTTGAGGGCAAGTCATTAAATTCATTCAAGTCTTGAAATTCTCTGTTATTTAAACTTTTAGGTAATTGTAAGCACCTTGAGAATAGATATGTCATAACAGTCAGTTAATTTGTTTGTTGGTTGATTTTTACAATGACCCATAGCTGATTTCATTTGAGAAATTGGAAACACATCATTAAGGTATATGAATAAGTTCAATGACTAGTAGACTTCTTGAATTTATGAGATGGAAGTTTCCTGTACATCTTCTGAATATCATATTAATTAATGAGAGTGGGAGATTGTAGCTGGGGCACAAGGTTACCAGAGTACCTAGCTCTTGGGGTCCAGGCAGACCAGTTTCAGCTCCTTGTTGCTGACAGGATCCAGAGGCAAAGAGACAAGTGGTAGGGAAACAAGAAAGGAATTTATTTCAGTGAGGCCAACACTGGGAAGACAGTGGACTCAAATCTCTCAAAGATTGTCTCCATAGTGCTGAAAATACTTCCAAGTTTTTATAAAGAGAATGTAGAGCAAAGGTTGGTACGTACATGTATTGCCAGGTGAACTGGGGAGACGTGGGTCCTGAGGCTTCAGCCCAGCCTGTCCCAATGATGTCACCCAAGTCTTTTGGTCTCGTTATGAGAAAGAATTATAGGACAGATACAACACAGCAGACTAGAGACAGAAGCCGGAATGTTTATTAAAGTGAGAGTACACTCTCAAGAGGTGAGAAGGCCAGTGAGTGAGCTGATTACCCTGGAGGTTGGATTTCTGTCTTTTATTGACAGTTGTGGAATATTCACTACTTGGGTGGGGATTTCTTGGAAGCTGGTTTTGAGCCTTTTCTTCCTTATGTGGGCAGGGGTTTCCAGCCTACTTTGTCAGCCATCTTGGGCCTGTCTAGTTTGACCTAGGTTCTTGTGGTTTTGTTCTGGAGTGTTACCAGGACAGGCCTCTGACTTTCTCAATAGCTGGCCATGACTTTCTTTTTCTTGGCCTCGAGGCTTCCTGTTAGAACCTAACTGAATGCCTCTAACGCATGGAGGTGGGCTGTGAACGTCAGGTTGACCATCGTCTTGGGGTCAGTCACACTTGGGTCTTCTGGGCTCAGGGCAGTCCTTATTGCCTGGGGGGGGTAGTTTTGGCTTTCATCAGGGCATGCTTCCTCTGCAGGGTCCTTTGCCAGAGTTAAGAGATAAACTGAAAAGAAGCACTTAATCTATTAGAAAGTACAGATTGAGGTCAAAATGGAAAGAGTTGAAGTCATCTTTTAAGATTAGAAAGTCTGGTTTCAAATTACATTCAAAATTGGACAGAAAGCCGAATTATTTAGCAGAGGCTCACCACCACTTGCTCTATGTCCTGAACAAACTCCTTTGCTTTGAGAAGTTTATTCCCTTAATATAAGGCATCTCATGTGGATGTCCTCGTAGGACCAGACAATACATGGGGTACTAGTCAGGGTTCTCCAGAGGAACAGAATAGGATATGTGTTTATATAGTAAGAGATTTAGTATTATAGTTTGGCTCGCGTGATTGTTGAGGCCATCGAGTCCACATCTGCAGTGTGGGTCAGCAGGCTGCAGACCCCCGAGAGCCAATGTTGCAGATGCAGCCTGAAGTCAGTTGGCTGGAGAATCTCCTCTTCCTCAGGGAGGCTGTTTTTCTGTTTTGTTTGGCCTTTAAACTGATTGAATGAGCCCTGCCCATATTGTAGAGGGCAGTCTGTTTTATTCAGAGTTTATCAATTTAAATATGAATCTCATTCAAAAACACCCTGTGAGTTGACATATAAAATTAATGGCACAGTGAGGTATAGTGAATTTACCTGCTGGCTCTAAGGCCTTGACTTACCAAAGTGCCAGTTTCTTCCTTGGCTTCAAATAGGACTAATGCAAACCTGCTTAGGAAGCCCCCCCCCCAAGAACTCTTGAGTAGTTTCCATGTCAAAATACAGTTTTGTGTTAAACAGACTCAGGGCTATGAGATAAAAGTAGGCCTTTAGAAAATAATATGGTGTAGAGATGATACTAGAGCACAGGGATAAGATACGCTTAAATGTCATGAATTCAAAATGCATTCCAAAGAGTTAGTGGATTCTCCCTATGGAAAATGCAGGGATACACTGGGGAGTCTTTGAGAACCTCCTGGAAGATCAGGAGACTTCTTGATAGGCTAACTTCAGAAGATTTAGTCTTGATTTAGATACTTAATGAGCTACGTAACAAACATTGTCATTAATGGGTTCATTTAACTAATGGTGCTAGGAGATCAAGTAGATGCCACCATAATGACCCCACTGTAAAATGAGAAACCGTAGATGAAATTATGAGAACAATCCTATTTGCAGCAGCATCAAAAAGCATAAAATACCTACGAATAAATTTAACCAGGGAGGTGAAAGATCTGAACACTGAAAACCGTTAAGACCTTGGTGGAAGAAGTTGAAGGTGACACAAATAAATGGAAGGATACTCTGTGCTCAAGGTTTAAAGAATTAATATTGTTAAAATGTCCGTAGTGCCCAAAGTGATCTACAGATTTAATGCAATCCCTATCAAAATTCCAGTGACATTTTTCACAGACGTAGAAAAGCAAGACTAAAATTCACATTGAACTACCAAAGACCCTGGCAGCTAAAGCAGTATGAAGAAAGAACAGCTAAGCTGGAGTCATCACACTTCCTGATTTCAAACTCCATTACAAAGCTACAGTGATCAAAATAACATGGCATTGGCATAAAAACAGACACATAGGTCAATGGAACAGCATGAAGAGCCCAGAAATGAACCCATCTATATATGGTCGATTAATTTATGACGGAGGACCCAGACTCTACAATGGGGAAAGGATAGTTGTGTTGAGAAAACTTGATACTCACATGCAAAAGAATGAAACTAAATTCATATTTTACACTGTACACAAAAATCAACATAAAATGGATTAAGGATTTAAATGGATTTATGAAACCATAGAACTCCAAGAAGAAAACATGCTCTTTGATGTTGGACTTGCTGATGATTTTTTGGATTTGACACCGAAAGCAAAGGGAACAAAAGCAAAAATACGCAGTGGCAACTACATCAAATTAAAAAGCTTCTGCACAGCAAAGGAAATCAATAAAATGAAAAGACAACCTAGAGAATGGGAGGAACATGTTGACAAATCATACAACTGATAAAGGGTCAATATACAAAGTACATGAAGAACTCATACAACTCAACAGCAAAAGAACCAACAATCTGATTAACAAATAGGTAGAGGAACTGAATAGAAGTTTTTCCAGAGACCTACAAATGGCCAGGAGGTATATGAAAAAGTGCTGAATGTCAGTTAATCACCAGGGAAATGCAAATTAAAACCATAAGAATCACCTCACAACTGTTAAAGAGTGACTACCACCAAAATGACAGGAGATAACAAGTGTTGGGTAGAAAGGGGAACCCTTGTACACTGTCGGTGGGGACATAAATTGGTGCAGCCACAATGAACGGTAGTATGAAGTTTCCTCATAAAATTAAAAACAGAGTTACCACTTTTGAGTATATACATCCAAAGGATTGAAATCAGGATCTCGAAGAGATAACTGCACTCCCCTATTCATTGCAGCATTAGTCACAGAAGCCAAGATTGAAGCAACCTAAGTGTTCATCAGTAGATTAATAGGTAAAGAAGATGTGGTGTCTATATACGATGGAATATTATTCAGTCATGAGAAAGAAGAACATCCTGCCATTTGCAACAACATGGGTGAACCTTGAGGGCATTAGGCTACATGAAAGAAGTCAGAGAAAGACAAATACTGTATGCTATCACTTACATGTGGAATCTAAAAAAGCCAGACTCATAGAAACAGACTAGAATGGTGTTACCAGGGCATGGGGGATGGGAGGAAAGAGGAGATGTTGGTTAAAGAGTAGAAGCTTCCAATTATAAGATAAATAAGGTTTGGGGATCTAGTGTATAGAACAGTGATTATAATTAATAATATTGTATCATATACTTGAAAGTTACGAAGAGAATACACCTTAACTGTTCTTACCACAGAAAGAATATATAATTATGTGATGTGATGGAGGTGTTAGCTAATACTACAGTGGTAGCCATTTTTCAGTCTGTCAGTGTATCAAATCAACCCATTGCACACAAACTTATACAACGTTATATATTAATTATATCTCAAAAAAAGCTGGAAAGAAAAAAAAAAACCAGTCAAGTCAGACAAAGCAAATAGGGAGCCTAATGAGGGAGTGAATTTTGAATCATTACATTTCTATCAATGTCTTTGTACAAATTCTTTGGGTTAAATTCATAATGAAACACTTCTGTAGGCCCTATATTGTAAATTAATGTTGATACCATAGAGAACACACATTAATGTGTTTTTTGAGTTTTTGATGAAGAGTTATACTAGCAGATACTAACCATATGTTAGCTTTAGTATTTTTGAGCAGCAAATACTGCTATTGTCATAAAACATTTTATAATCAGACTTATTTTAAACTTATAATTTAATTAAATAAGTTTGAATTCAGACGATTCAGACTTATTTTACTTCTTTAAAAGTTTATTTATTTATTTATTTATTTTAGTAATCTCTATACCCAACATAGGGCTTGAACTTAAAACCCTGAGACCCGGAGTCACATGCTTTTCTGACTGAGCTAGCCAAGGCACCCCATATCAAACTTAGGTTAAAATGATCTTTTTCCAAAGTTAGAATAGAATACTATTTTCAGGGGCGCCTGGGTGGCTCAGTCATTAAGTGTCTGCCTTCGGCTCAGGGCGTGATCCCGGCGTTCTGGGATCGAGCCCCACATTGGGCTCCTCCTCTGGGAGCCTGCTTCTTCCTCTCCCACTCCCCCTGCTTGTGTTCCCTCTCTCGCTGGCTGTCTCTCTCTCTCTGTCAAAAAAAAAAAATCTTTAAAAAAAATACTATTTTCATGGTATTACAAAAATAGTAATGATTTTGTGTAGACAATCTGTGTCAACTTTAAGGAATTCACTTGAAATTGCTTACTATTACTATAGTAAGATAAGGATTTCTTAGTGTTTGGTGTGCTTTGCCTTGAGAAATATATTTTAGTAATTTTTTTATTGCCCTCCCTTTGTAGGTAGTAATAAAATTAATATTTTTAAAATTTATGGTATGATTTTTTTTGCTATTGAGCTCTTAGGTTATTTTTTATGTTGGTAGAAATACCTGTTTTAAAATGAAAACTGTTTTAGATATAGCAGAACTATTCTGGATTATTTGCTATGTACAGTTTTTATTCTGAAATGTCAGACTTTTAGGAAAGTTTCAAGCACAGTACAGAAAACTCCAGTATGCCCTTCATCACATTCCCTAATTGTTAATATTTTACTACATTTGATACATAATTAATTTTCATCCTCCACTCTCCCTCCACTTTTTCCTCCTTTCCTTCCCACTATATATATTTTTTTCTGAATTGAGAATAAATTGCAGATGTGATTCCCCTTTACCTGTAAATATTTCAGTGTGTCTGTACTAACAAGGACATTTCCTTATGCGACCACAGTATAGTTGCCAAAGACGTGAAATTAATATTGATTTGAAAGTGTTGTACTACCCTTGCCCCAATTAATGGTCTTTATAGCATGCAGAGATGAGTGAATGAATGAATGAATGAATATGTACATACTTACATACGTAGGAATCAAATCCTGGTCTGGTTTCCAGTTTGGGACCATGCGTGGGATTTAGTTGTCATGTCTCTTGGGTCTAATGTAATCTGGAATGTTTCCTTAGTTTATCTTTATTTTTCATTTTTGAAGAACAAGTTACTTTGAGAATGTGCCTCAATTTGGGTTTGTGTGGTATTTTTTAATTTGATAAGGATTTTTCTAACTTAACATTACAGATTAATAACTGTATAAAACATTTTATTATCAGTATTTGTATTATCAAGCAAAGAAATTCTTTAAATTTTACTTATTTTACATTTACCACTTGATTTAGAATAGAGCACAATAAAGCCAGATGTGACATTTTGACTTTGCTAATAAGAATAATTAACCTTAACATATCAGCACAGATAATGTGTGTAAACATTCATCTCACATGGGATAAATTAAAATATATAACTTAAAGAAACTTTGGAGGGTCATTCTTTTGTGCAAAAAAATAAAAAAACCAAGATCTCTATTTAAAAAATCCTCCTCATAATTAAAAACATGAGTAGTTGTTCCTTTTTGTGATAACTGCATATTATTTAATCTCTTTGTGTTGAGTGAATGTAATCTCCCTTCAACTTCTGTAAACCGTTTGTTAGCTTGAGAATATGATGTTCTGTCACCATGGCGTAATGGTTTTGTAGGAAATGCAGTATCCCTTTTGAGCACCAGCCCCTGCCCAACATTTATAACCAGCTCCTAGCCCTTCTTTCCCACAGTGGGTTTTCGAAGAGGAAGAAGAATTAAAGAAATGGCATGCAATGGGATTTTTATGTTACAAAACAGTAGTGTATAGTGGATGTTACAAAAATCAGTCAAGTATAGAAGAAAAAAAATCACCTGCAATTCTGTGACTTCAGTGCCACCATTTTGATGTGTGTTTTTTAATGATTTTCTTCTTTACCTGTGTAGCTAATATATATATCATGTCCCAGGCACGTATCATGTAGCTAATAAATGGCATGGCCGAAGCAGAAGGACAGACTGATACGTCCCTTCCTCCTAAAGCTTTTACTGATATGAGAAGGCAGATATTAAACAATTTATTAACATAGGATATCAAGGCTTATGGTGGGTGGAGTATTGGAAGTTAAGAAAGCTTACAGGATAAAACCCAATTTCTTAGTCGTAAATGTTTTTCGGTCTCACCAAATGGGATACTTTTTTAAGACACTTTAATAGCTGAATAGTATTACGTTGTAGTATACCTTAACCTAATGTCATACGTGTGGGTTTTTCTTATTTTTTAGCTGTTGGATTAAAGCAGTGAACATACTAACAGTTAAATCTTTGCTCACAGTTTTTAGGACTTATTACCAAAGTACTATTTTTTGGTTAAACAATGAGCAAAATGTAGAGGCTCTTGGTAAGCATTGCCAAATTGACTTCTGTAAGTGTTGTACCTTCTTATATTACACCAGCAGTGCAGGAGAGTGCCCATTTCACCATCCTTTCTGCATTCTTGTGTATCATTACTTAGAGTAATTTTCTTTGTTATTTTGATAACTTTTATTGCATGTCTTGCGTTGCACGTAGATTATTTTACTTATTTTTTTGGTCCACTCATCTTTCTTTAATGAATTGCTCATTCATATCTCTCTCTTATTTGTTGTGGAAGTATTCATCTTTTTTGATCTTAATTTATCACGTTTGTGCAATAATGAAATTAACGCAATGGAAAAGGGAGTGAGAGAGAAGTCAATAAATTATAGTGGAGCAGTGAGCAGCAAAAAACTTTGCTATTATTTCTCTCCTCACACTCACAACTCTTCTGGCACCAAATGTGAGTTTTCCAGACCATGTACTTCTGATACTTTCTGGAGTTAGTGTGGACCCCACAAGTTATGAGCTTAGTCCCACAAGACTGCCCCCCACTCAGCGGCCATGAGGAAGTCGTGGGTCCCCAGGGTACACACAACTTCTGTCCGACTTGGCCACAAATCAGAGGTTCCTATGGCTGTCTCCTTGGGTTTGATAATCTGTTGGAGCAACTCAGAGAACCCAGGAGCACAGTTTACTTACTATTGCCAATTTTTTGCAAAGGATATTTTACTTTTTTAAGGATTTTTAAATTTATTTGAGAGAGAGAGAGAGAGAGAGCAAAAGAGAAAGCACAAGCAGGGGGAGACGGAAAGCAGAGGGAGAGTGAGAAGCAGACTCCCTACTGAGCAGGGAGCCCAATGGAGGGCTTGAACCCAGGACCCTGAGATCATGACCTGAGCTGAAGGCAGATGCTTAACTGACTGAGCCACTCAGGCGCCCCTACAAAGGATATTTTAAAGGGCACAAACAGAAAACCGCATGAAGAAACATTTAGGGCAAAATCTACAAGTTCCCAAGTTCAGGAGCTGCTGTCCTTCTGGAATTGGGGTGTGCCCCCATTCTGGTACATGGATATGTTTATCAACCCCATCCTTCTGCGATTTTTATGGGGACCTCATTGTTTTGGTATGATCAATTATTAACTCTGTTTTCAGCCCCTCTCCCCTCCCTGGAGAATGGGCTTGGGCTAAAGTTCTAAACTTTTAATCATAGCTTGCTCTTTTTGTGACCCCATCCAGGAGCCACCGAGGGATCCACCAAATGTCACCTCATTAGAACAAAAGATGCCCCTAACACCCAGAAAAATCCCAAGGGATTTAGGTAGCTCTGTGTCAGACATTCTTATTAGGAAATTACAAGGGTTTTAGGAACTCTGTGTCAGGAATTGGCGTGAAATATATTAGCAGGCATTGAAGGCAGATTTTATATATTTATATTTATTTCCTCTTATTTCACAAATGGTGGAATGTTGGTGGAGTCATTTCTTTCTTTGCAGAGCCTGAAATCGGCTATTGGACTCACATCTGTGATTTTAGGGCCTCCTATGACATGGATATATATCACATCTTTTCACAATATTTTGTGCACTCTTATTTAAGTCTTAATATATTGAGGCTCAGAGATGGCTCTGCTCATGATTAGTTTTCATCTACTTAAGATAATCAACTGTCTTTCCCTCTCTCATTTGGATCTACCCATTTTTCCAATTGAGCAGGCTCAGAGGGACCTGCGGGCCTGCTGTTTCCCACAGCTGATGGGACTGCTGTCTGGGGAAAGAGGACGCCTGGCTGGGTCTTCACGTTGCACACCTGTGGTTATTGTTCTGTCTCACTGCAGATAGACGCGTGCATCTTGTCTGCTGTTCTGAGGATAGTGGGAAAGCAGATAGCTTTCCTACTGCCCATTCTGCAGGTTTCCTCATTCTGGGATGCTTAGCAAAAATGCCAGTGGAGTAGTGGGCAAAGTAAAAAATGACAGGTTGCTTCAGTGCAAAAAATACATCTGTGTGCATGAGGGACATGATACGAACTTGAGTGACAGGGTCATGTACAAATGGCTTGAGAGGCAAATGAGATACATTTGTTGTGTTTTTGTAGAAAGAATTGGACTCAGACAGTTGTAAATTATAGAATCTGGATGGAAACTGTCAAGGTGATAGAAAATTAGCTTCTCCTTCGTATCAGAATGAAGAGATCTCCATACTAGAAGACTCCGTAAAAAGTTCTCTATAATGTGGCATTTAAAATGGTTTTTGAAGAGCAAATTTTTTAAAACATTTTGCTGCCAGAAAATTAAGTTCTTAAAGCTGGCATTAATTTCAGTCTTATGTCAAGAGCCAAATGGATTAATAATGAAATATCAAAGGAAAGTACAATCTCTCACTTAAATGTATTTAATGATAATAATGACTTAAGACTTGATAAGAAAGCTGAAAAAGAATATCATTCCCATCCTGCAGTTTTCATAATAAATGAAACTTTCCTGTGGAGAAAATAGTCTCCTTTAAGACAGGTTCAGAGTAGGGCATGTCAGGAAATGATTCCAACTTGATTAAAATTTTTCTTCATATATTCAGTCAGCTCCTTATCTTGATTTTTCAAGTAGAAAAATAAATGAGAATTTTAAGCCTTGGTAAGGCATTATGGAAATGTGAAAATCAGTAAACATTAAAAAGCCAAACTGAAAAGATCTAAATCAGTAAGTGACAATTAAGAACCTTCCAGATTTGAGGCAAACAGTGTACTCAATGATCAGACCTAAATGTGCCCAGCTAAGGACTATCTGGTTTTTATACCTTTTTACATGCAACTTTTCCAGGAACGTAAATGCTGAATCTGATTCACAAAATATGTCTTACCTTCAGTTACTTCTGAATTTGAAATAATTCTGAAGGACGCTGTGGTGTGTTTTGATAATGTTTTGTAGTTCAGACATCAAAATTTACTTATACATTATGTTTTTATAACAGATTTTGTATTAAGATAGCTGTATTAATTCACAAAGTCATTACTTAGTACTTTTTAGTTGTTTTGAACTGTATGAATAAAAAGTTCATAGACTATAATACGTATATTACTATTACCATAGTAAATATGTGCTATAGCAATATTTTGATAGGAGTATTTGGTATTTATTTCTCTCCAATACATTGGTTTTATTTGAGCTATATTATTCTCTGGGGATATTTTCAATATTAACATTTTTATAATGAGCAGGCTTAGGCTTGATTTTGACTTTGACACTGAAATGTACTTGCTTTGTATAGTAACATAGCTATTGCCTTGTATCTTTTCAGGTTTTTCTTATTTTGCATTCTTTATTAAATAAGGTTTTCCTGCTTTTAACGTATTAGTGATTTTATTTTATTTTTTCCAAACATACTTTGTCCTGATAAATATGAGGTTGTCTTTTGCAAAGATGGCACAAAGAATATCCTACCATAAAATGTTAACAGTGGATATTAGTAAATTAGAAACATCACTGTGAATCACATTATTATGGATTTGGGGATTTAAAAAAACACATCTTTTGCAGTAAAAAATAATCTTTTATTGATAAATGCTATACTTCCAAAAATTATTTCATCTGGTTGTGACGTTAAATCCCTAAATTTGCTTAAAAATTATTTCATCATTATGTTAATTTTTATTGTTATTAGAAAAATTTAAACATTTGTTGGGACACAGAGAAGAAAGTTGAAGTCTGCCCACATTGGTCTGCGATAGCCTCCTTTCATGTGTGCTGTTGAACTTTCTTTAAAAGCACACTTTAGGGGCGCCTGGGTAGTGCAGTCGTTAAGCGTCTGCCTTTGGCTCAGGGCGTGATCCCGGAGTCCCACCTCGGGCTCCTCCGCTGGGAGCCTGCTTCTTCCTCTCCCACTCCCCTGCTGTGTTCCCTCTCTCACTGGCTGTCTCTCTGTCACATAAATAAATAAAAAATCTTAAAAAAAAAAGCACACCTTAAAGGATGCATTATAGTCTAGCCTAATTATGTACCATTAGACATTTTGCCTTTTTTCAATTATAATTTGATAATTCCAGCTTGAGTGACTAGGTGGATGCTGGAGAAATATTCCAGAATTGGAAAAAGTGGAGCAGGAACATGTGGTAGGACCAGGTGAGCATTTGGCTGTGATTTGAAGAGCTTGTGCCACCTAGCTGTTATGTGGTTGGAAATGCTAACTTTGGAAAAGAAATCTGTCCTTACCTATGTGGAGATGACCTGGGTAGAGATGTGAGCGGTTCAAGTCCTGGTGGTGGGTGGGATTGCTGAAGAGAAGTCGGAGGCGGGCAGACTGCCTGGTCCCCGGTGTCCAGAGTTGTAGTGACAGCAGTCCTCTGACCCTGGTTCGGCAGCCTCTACTTTCAGCTTCCCCTCTTCTCGCTGTTCTCAGGGGCCTGGGCAGGAGTCCGTGCGTCTTAAATGTGTTGCATTCTGAAACAGTCTTCTTACGCAGTGATGACTACAGTTAGGAAATCAAAGCTTGCAGACTCCGCTGATTAATGAAGCTGTATTGCATGGAGACTATCCCCCAGCTGGCAGAGGCGTGCTCCGGTGTTGAGGAAAGGTGTCCTCTGACGTTGTTTCTGTCTCATCAATGTTGAAGGTTAAAGCTCTCTAGTGGCTCTCTGAAAATGAATACCTGTTTCCTCTGGCTTTGTCGTCAGAACTTATTATTAATTGTGAAGAAAATGATATACCATTAGCATTAAACTCTTAATAACATCAAAAATTCCTAGTGTATAAAAGGACAAATGAGTTATATTTATTTATTTTGATTCCTGCTGTGACTTTTTCTCCTGTGGTTTAGGATATATAAACAGACCAGGAAAAAAAAAATCCCAAACTCTAGGAGCCCACATGTCTTCAGTCTTCAGCTGTATTTTTCCCTACGTTTCTCAGAATCTGGTTTGAGTTTGTTTCAATATTGAAACAAGTGCCACATAAAAATATTAACAGCTGGTTCCAGGAATCATCTGGAGGGAGTGCAGATACACTGTTATCATGGAGCTTGTCACGGAACTTTGGTGGAAATACTGTGCCTATTAGGATTAAAGACTGCTCATCAGCAGTCTTTAAAAATAGCTGTGAGAAAGGAACATTGGAATATAACGTGCCATGCAATTTTGTTTCCTATTAGAAAGCAGAAGATGAGGATATTGTTCTCACACCTGATGGCACCAGGGAATTTCTGACATTTGAAGTTCCACTTAATGATTCAGGATCAGCCGGTCTTGGTGTCAGTGTCAAAGGTAACCGGTCAAAAGAGAACCATGCAGATTTGGGAATCTTCGTCAAGTCCATTATTAATGGAGGCGCAGCATCTAAAGTAAGCAAATGTTAACTTTCCTCAGCTATTATGCCCATTAACAAAAATATTTCATTACAACCCTATTCCTGCCTTGGGAACGTATACACAGTGTGTGGGGGGGGTGCTTTCCTCCACCCTCCTATGTTCTGTTTCTATGGCCTGTGAATTAAACTTGCAGAAGACAGATGAGCAGAACATGTTTATAGATTTTTTGATGTTAATATTTAAAATTTCCCACATATAGGAGCTCTACAGAAAAGAAAGAAAATCTAAAGACGTGGTTAGACTCAGAAGCTTAGATACCATTTCAGCAAAGGGCAATAAATTGTGGATCAGTGATTAGACGACCCCCCCCCCAAAAAAAAAGGAGGTTTGGGCTTCTCAGAGAGGTCAGTTGTGGGATGATATGGCGGAAACTAGTGGTAGATAAGGTTTCTTCTGTACAGCCTGTTTTGTCATCCGACTAATGTCAGTGCCATCACTGTCTCTGGTGATGAGGGTCGTTTTCTTTCTGGTTAGGGACAGGAGAGGGGTCATCTTTGGAAGAGGAACTCTATGCCCTGTATTCAGCCAGCAAGGGGGAGGACAGAGAGCTCCCCTTGCATCTGCCAGCTCTCAGTTGCCTTCAGCTCAAAAGAGTCCTTGTGCCAGAATGGCGTGTTTTGGAGTGACATGTTCTGATACCCTGTAACATTTATGCTGTAACACCTTTTGTTTTCTTCATAACACCCCATTCGTGATCAAGCTAATAGAAATCTCCATGATCTCTCATTTTAGGTTGGAATCCATAGCTTCAAGTCTCCATTTCTTGTCACACAGAATTGACAAGCCATAGTCATTGTAGTTTCAAGAAGATAATCCATGCAAAGACTCAGCTTAGGTTCTGGGCACAGAGCTGCCCTACACGAAGGCGCATCTTTCCCCTCTCCCCTGCCTGTGGGTCACTTAGCCTGTTTGCCAGTGGAGAACAAGTTTCCTGCCTGTTTGTCAAGGGGGCACTTCTCTGCAATTGTGTAACAGCCTTGAGCTTTTTCTTGTCCTGGGTTGTAAATAACCTCTATGGGTGTCTCCGGAAGCAAGAAAGTAATCACTTTGTGTCCTTTGAATTAGTATGCTATTTTGGTAAACAGATTATGATAATGACTTGATTTACAAATGTATAAATGATTGAAATAGACACAGGCTGCAGTGGCTGCTTAGACATTATTGTGCTCATGTTCAATTGGGCATAATCCATTAGGATTAAAGCCCCCTTTCTTTCCCCTTGTTTTTATTTTTATTTTTTTTAACTAAAGAGAAAGCAAATTCTTTTATAGCAGACTGTTTAATAGCACTTATTTCTACCTGTTTTCTTCCCAGGATGGAAGGCTTCGGGTGAATGATCAACTGATAGCAGTGAATGGAGAATCCCTGTTGGGCAAGACAAACCAAGACGCCATGGAAACCCTCAGAAGGTCTATGTCCACTGAAGGGAACAAGAGAGGAATGATCCAGCTCATTGTCGCGAGGCGAATAAGCAAGTGCAATGAGGTAAAGCATAGGAAATAAAAAGAAGACACTAGCATTTGAAATTGTAATAAGTCTTAGTTTTTTCCTAATATTGGACAAAGAATGGCCAGTCCTGGGACTTTCCTTCAAAATATTATAAAATTATCTTTGGCCGTTTATTGTATTGACTGTGGACTGTGATTTGTTCTCTTAATTCTATGATCAGAGTATTCTTAAGTGTGCATTAGTATTTCTGCGGCCAGCTTAACAAATTACCCTGGGATCTTAAAGGCACCTTTCGCTGGGTTCTCTTCTTACAAACAGGGCCATACCTTCCTGCTGGGAGCCAGCAGTTTCTCTTCTGTTCAGTAGTGTTGTACCTGGGAGAGAGAACAATGAAACCAAGATGGGCTTGTTCATTTGCTTATCTAAAATGGGAGGGCTCTTTTCAAAGTCCCTGACAGGGGAGAGTCTGTTTCTCTTGTGACATTGGCAAAAGTTTAAGTCTCCCCTTCTGTTACCTGTGTCCCCTTTCTCCTTCACTATACGGTTGAGTATTTTCCCCTTGATTGCGTGCTTTTTGAGTGATAACTGTTGTACAGTGCCTTGGCTGGCTCTAGTGTATGCAGCAGTGCGTAATTAGGAGTGAGTAGGAAGAGTAGCTCTCCTGAAATTGTGATCATCTGTTCTCCCAAATAGTTAAAAAAAAAAAAAATAAGTGGAGACATACTTTCTGGCACAGTGGGGTATTTGAAAATTTAAAAGGAATTATGTATTGATTTGATAATATTAGAACTTGAAAAAAAAAACAGGTCCATAGATCTATTATAAATTATGTACCATCCATAGGAAATAGGTGGGAGCTGAGAATTTGTAGAGCAAAGCTTGTTAAAAATGTACAGTTTGTTTTTGTTTTTAATCAATGCCCAACTCCCCACATTTTTAAATCAACTAAAAGGAAATGACTAGGAAATCATACAAACTGAAAATTAAATCTAAATTGTTTAAGTGTTTTTCTTCATTTAAAAATCTGTGTTACATATATAAAGTGAGCTGTTCAGGTTGTGGTGATCACTCGTGCCATCCTGTAGTACATTTGTATTTTGCAGTGAAAGTTAGGTAGTCAATGGACAGGTGACCAGTTTTGGGAAGGTTATTGACTATTGACTTATTTCTTTATTGTTTTTATTTTTCAAATGGAGAATTTGTTAACAGTAATTAACACATTAATTTCCATAGCGACAAGAGAACAATGTAACCTTAACTGAAAATCTCAGAGAACAGTGGGACATAAAAGAATTCACTTTCATGAGATAAATATAAATGCTAATCCCTCAGAGTAGGCTACTGGAATGGTTTTCTTGAATAATAGAGTTTTTATTAGTTGCCAAAAATTATTAACTGACCTTTATAATGTAAGTCCTGTAAAGTGCTAGTTGAAAAATTCTCCACAGTAAGTTCATAAACACGTTGTTCTTATTACATCTTTTTCTAAAACTGGATAATTTCCCATTCACAGGACAGTATTTGTTTGGCAGATGTTTATTGAACATCTACTATATTCAAGAAATGTGTTAGATCCCTGGGATATGTCAGTGAATAAAAACATATGGGGCTCCTTCTCTCACAGAACTTATATTCTACTGGAGAATATTTCATATTCTCAGTCTCTTTAAAAATAAATTAAAATTTGTAAACACCTCCTCCAAGTTTTCTTTCAGAGAAAAGCATTGGATGTTCTGGGGGCACTTAAAACATTAACAAAGGTACTGCAGACCAGCATCCTGAATGCAGACATGCTTTCCTCTGATTCAGATGAGTCCCTGATATTCCCCAAACAGCAGCGAAGCAAACCTGTACCAGCCTGAAAATGTTTTGATAAAAGCACTGATTTTATTCCCTGTTGTCCTGTAAAACACATGAAATTGGAATCCCACTGAAATATCTCTGTGTCTCATTTACTTCTGCATATGAATTTATGTGAATGAAATGATTTAAGTAAGGGAACAGCTGCAGTAGACAGTAATAGACTTTAATATTCAATATTCCTTATGGTATCGTTTTCATACATTGCTGGTTATTACTATTTCTTAGGAGAGTGTAAGCTTATAAAACAATTATATCGAAAAAGAAATCTTATCACGAGTGCTGTGCTTTCTTTGTAATACTACCGAGAAGCCTTTTGTACTGACAGGGTTTAACTAAAGAATTACATGAAGACAGAAAGCTCAGTTCAGCTTCCCATAAGGCATAAGACATGATTTTGCTGCTGTTGTACTTATATTATATATTACCTTTGGAAAAACATCTCCCTGAATTACGAGAGAGTAAGTGTAAATTATGTTACAGTAAATATTGATAGAAGCCTACAGTGTTTTGTCATGAATGAACCTCAAGCCAAAATAATGTGCTTGAGTTCCCTCCTTCTGGGTCTATTAGTCAGCCAGAGTCCGGTCTTTGACAATCTCACAAAACTATATTTTACTAACTCCTCTTTAAGTCTAGGGTTTACATATGTTAATTTCAAGCCAGAGGCAATGAGAATTTGGAAAAAGAAAATGGTTTGTACTTTGTCACATCTTTCCATGCCCTTTTCTTGTACGTAGGAAATGCCGTATATTATCTTAATTTTTTTCTTTTCAAAAATTATTTGTTGACTGTTCACAGTAGATACGGTCACCTTACCCTACAATTCACTCTACAGCACATTTGAGACGTTCTCTGGAAGATGTTCCTCAGTCTCTTTGCTTGGCTTTTCAGGAATCTTGGAATGCCACCCATCTTGAATCTCTTCTTAACTGCTCTCATTTTTCTCCTGCTTCGGTCTGGCTCTTCTCTCTCTGTCGAGGCTCCTTTATTTCTGCCTGCTCTGTTATTGTGAGTGTGTCTCGGAGCTCTCCCTGGGCTGGATCCTGTACATCGGGCATGCTCCCTGGGAGATCTTCAGGTACCACTGATGTTACAGCCAATCCCACAAACCCGTTTCCAGCTCAGCATTCTATTCTAGTTCCAGATACTCACTGGTTTGTCGCTCACGCACTTCATTCACAAGTGCCCAACACTTTATTTGTGCTTTTCCTTCAAAGCCAGGTCCTCCTCATCCACCCTGGTCTTGCCCCCCACCCCCTACCCCTCCACACTGTGGTTGTAGAAGCTGGAGATGCGGGCTCACTCTTGACCTATCTCAGTAGCCTCTGCCTCCAGAATCTCTCTCTCCTTGAGCCACTTTTCTCCAGCCCCTCTGCTGTCACCCCACCTCAGGCCCTATTGTCCCACGGGGGTCGCTGCTGCAGTCCGCTCTCCACAGTGCAGACAGGCAGGTTTGTCCACAGAACACATTGCTCATGTCGCTCCTGGCTGAAATCCCTGCAGGAGGTTTCCATCCTCTCCAGGACAGGTGTCAGTCTCCATCCCTTGGCCCCCTGGGACATGCAGAAACTGGCGTCTGCGCCCCTCCAGCCTGTCCCCGCGTCGCCCGTGTGAGCTCCTCTGCGCTGCTTGCACTTTCTCAGGCGATACTCTCTCGCCTCCGGGTTTGTCCCATGAGCCCGTTCTGCTCCTTGTCCCCACAAAGACAGCTTTTAGATTTCAGTTTCTCTCATCAGAGTATTCCGTAGTCAGAGTACTTACCTTCATCTAGCAGCAAGTGCCCTGTCGTGGTTTCCTTTTTGGTTTTCTTCCGTAGGAACTGTAAATTCTGAGATGGCTGGGACCTTGTCTACCAGCCACGTCCCTACCTCTCCATCACTTGCTGTCCAGCCCAGAACTGACACCTGATCAGGGACGGAATGACAAGAGAAATAATCCTGGGGAGGCTCGCATTTTTAGAAGAAAAGATAACTTAGTTACTATTAGAAATTGAAGTTCTAAAAAAAGAAAAAACAAAACCGACGGTAACCGCATTAATATTTTGGCAGTGATTCTGGTTTTCCTTTGCTTTCCTTACATTTAATGTTCTTACTTAAGTACATTTAAAAACATCTCATGAACAATAATTGTTTCTTTAGGGGAAAAAAAAGAGAGAGACATGGCTTCCCCTTGTTTTGTGCTCCTGATCGATTAACTTTTTTGGAGAAAAACTTCTTCAGTCCTTCTTAAGTCTTTTCCATTGGATAGAATACATAAAGCAAGAAGCAGAAACACTGGTTATCATCACAAAGGACGCCTTTGTTGAGGACTTTGAAGGAGAGTAGAGGGAAGCAGGAGTAAATACTGGACATCATTCCTTGAGGATTGAAAATAACCTGTGTATGACGATTATGCTGATTGTAGATGTTCCAAGGAGATTAATATTTGTAGCAATTACTGCAGTTTAACATAGCTTGCAGTCACCTCATTGTATATGTTAGACGTGATTTCATGTAAAGCCTCATCTTAGTACCAGTAGAGAATGTGACCAGGTGAGCCTTGTCTTAGACCCTATTCTGAAGGATTTAATCATTAGGGACTACTTGAAAATGAGTTCTCTCTGTAGGTTTAATCCTCTTAGAATTAGAAAGCTATATTAGAATAGGAAGGGGCCTAAGGTATCATTTATAATTCTCTTCACTCTATGTATTAAGAAATAAATGCAGAGAGGTCAAATGATTTGCTTAATGGCTGCAAGGCCAAGGTAGTGGCAAAGTAATTTAGAAGCAAGGTGCCCATTCCTCTTACACATGTGAGTGGGCTTAATTGACTGATTGTGTTGTTCAGGCAATTCATATCTGGTTGCGTTGGGAAGTAGCATACAATAAAAGCATGGGTTTTAGCGTCAGTCAGTCAGTTACAGTTTGGGTCTGCCACTTAGGGTAGAATGATTTAGGGAGGTTCTATATGTCTCTGATTCTTGCTGTAGCCCACAGGGGGTAAGGGCCTGGGGTGTGGAGGTGGGGGGGTGAGGGAGGATGTGAGGGACATATAGTGGTGTCCTATAGGACAACAGAACCTGAAACTGGACCCTAGAGCTATGGCCACTCTTCTCCAAAACTCAAGCTTGAGTTTTTTTCTTTTTTTTCCTTTTTTCCTTTTTTTCTTTTTTTTCTTTTTATTCTTTGTTCTGTGTTTACCTGTCCTTTGGATGTTAGTACCTCCCACAATAATCATTGTAATCTAGGCTGAATACCGTGCTGTGCGCTCAGCGTCAGGCCTGCTTCCGTGCGGCCGGGTATGTGTACGATTTCCAAACCATTTTGAGGAAAATCTGAGTCATTCACTTGGAAATTAATTTATTCATCCATTTATTCACTTAGTACCTGCTCTGTTCCAGGCATTGGGGATAAAATAGGATAAGCCCATAAATACGGAAATGTTGAATAATAAGGTTGTGCCAGTTACTAACTGCAACCCAGTCTTTAATTTGCTGCGGAGATCAGGGCCGTGTCTATGCCAGGTTTTCAACACTTATAGTCGAGATGTTGGGGTACATTTTCTCCATGTGAAAGACATCATTTGACCCACTCATGCTTACCTACAACATGAGAATTTGCTAAACCCTGCAGAAAATATATTAGTTTTTTAAAAGAAGCCAAGATTTTAACTTTTCCTAAGGAAAGTAGTCCAAGTATATAATGGAAAGCATATTCATTGGACAGTATCCAGTTTCTTTGTTATTACCTATCATTTGTTATTTTCTGATTATAAAAAAGCAATATATGATCATTTGACTATCTTTTCTTACTGTGGACTACATTTACATTGTTTTTCAGTATTGGGGTAATTCCCAATTTTATACCTTTGTAAATAATGTTATGATAAATATTGATTCATGTGAATCTTTATATGCGTAGCTTATGATTTTATGAGGGCAGTGACCACAGAGTGAAATAAATGGCCCAGTCAAGGAGTGCAAAATGTTTTTAGACCTGTGATACACATTTCTAGATTACTTTAGAAAAGACTGTATCCCTTTACACTGCTACCCAGTAGGAGTTATCTTGCTGCAACTGAGAGCTAATTTTTCTCTAATAGGTGGAAGGGCTTTCCCATTTTTCAAGAGGTGGAGCTGAGGGGGCCGAGCACAACTGCTACCTGGGACTGAATTAAGTTAGATTGAAGAACATTTTCGCACCTGAAACAACAAGCCACAAAGTGAAAATTGTAGTACTTTTATTTTGGTTTCTTCTTCTCATTAAGTTTAACTTGGAGAAGGTTTTTATGTAAGGGGACTTGCAGGGCCTGGGGCTAGCCTAGGGTGCAGACCACCCCGGGCCTCTCTTCCAGGATCCCTCGCTCTGCCTCTCAGCTGTACCGCCTTAGTGCCCTCATAGTGTGTCTCTCCTTAAACTCCTTTTCTTGCAACAACAACAAAAAAATCATCAAGAGATTTAAAACAAAACTGTGCACCCCAATCAGGTTGTTTTTTTTAAAAAAGAAATTAAAAGGCATTGTATCTTCTGTTAAATATTTATGTAGTAGGCTACTGATGTCTTCATTTAAATCTGTCTTTTGAGATGTAAATTAGACATGGTTAGGGAGGTAGGGGATGTGTAGACTCTTTCCCATGAAAATGGTCAAGTGTGAGGTTCTTTCTGAACAGGCACCTTACTGTTCTTTCTCTAGAAAGCCTGCATGTGCTTTTTTTTTTTTTTTAACGGAATTTTTATTTCATTTTCTAAAATTCTAAAGTAGCCTCTTAGATTATTTAGGGATTTCTCATGAATAGCTTTTTAGGGATTTTATCATCTAGAAAATTGCAGTTATCTAGTTCAATTAAGTGTATCTGTTAAGCAAATGTGAGGATATGTTGTTTGTCTTATAAAATAAATTGTACAGCAAGAAGGTCTCGTATAGAGATTTGGATTGCAAGTCTCTTCAGTGTATGTGCTCATTTAAAAATTTCAGACATACTTGTTCTTAAAGGCATAGGGTATTGCTTTTGTTTATGTTTTTACCTCCCCAAAGTACTTTGGAATTGAAGTATAGTATTCTTTCAGAAAACGTTCTTTTATTTTTTTTTTACATCAGAGACTTTGAATATTTAATTTACTTTTCTGTGAAGCTGTCAGTTGTAATCTGCAATTAAAAAAAAACTAATAAAACAAATCCTCATTTCACAATTTAAACTTTATTGAGTCTAATTCACTAGCGCTGTGAGTTTATTATTCTCCTGCAGTTTGACGTGCCTCCAATTGTAATTGTGTTGACCCTTCAATGCATTAAATCTCCCCAGTGCTTATCAAACTGGGAGAGATAAGTCTACAATTCGGAACTTCATTAAGTATCTCATTTATATTAAACAGGTGATAGCTTCTAACAGAAATAATAATTTGTTCCAATGAAGGAACTGCAACCGTTGTGGTTTCCTCTGTTTGGGATGTGCGGTCCTATCTCCCACTTGGCGGTGCTGCACCCCCTTCAGTCCTCCCCCCCAACACCAACCCTCTCCCCTCCAGCCCTCCCCGCTGAGCCCTCTTTGTCTCTGGCTGCAAGCTAGCACCAGTGAGTCATAAGATATTAGTCCATGGGGTTAACCTCAGAGCCCACATTTGGAGGATTGCTGTTAAGTGTGCTTTGTTCCTCCTTGAAGCAGATTTGTTTCAAGGCCTTATGAACATAGGTTCCTTATTCATATTATTTTTGTAAAGAATCTGACTTATGAGGCACAGCTGTTTTAAAGAATGCCACATACTGTTTTAATTCATGGTGATGGAAATTGACCTATATTCTTTGCTTATTTATTCAGTCATATATGTTTGTGACATACATATCTTTGCTTCATTAGAATAATTGGTCCTTCTCTATTGTTTGTATTCTATTAACGTGGCTTTTCAGGTACTCGCTATCTTATATTTAAGATTACAGTAAGAGAATAGAATGATTTTTTTGACTAATTTCTAGCAGAAGGAATGTAGGGTCAGTGAATTGTTCAAGACTCCTGAGCTCACAAGTGGTCTTTAGGTCTTGCAGAGTAGGTAGTGATCTCACGAGCACACAGATGAGTGCTAATTGTTAGGTGTATGTACCTGTTATGGACACAGAAGGTATAGCTTAGTTCCAGCTTCTATTCTTGCAGAGCGACATCTCATCAGGAATTCTGAATTAAACCATAACTTAAATTGACTTCAACAGATACTAACAGTCGAATTGAAAAAATAAGCAGCAAAATAAGTTAAAAAAAAAAAAGCTTTTAATATACATATTTTTCCTCCAGTGGTTGCAATCTGACAGAACTTCATGGGAGGCACAGCGTAAAGTGGCAGAGAAAGTTGGTCATTAGGCAGAGCTGTCATCACAAATTATTTTGGTACAGGGTGAAAAGTTCTAGTTCATTTGGTACCCAGTTGGATGCAGGCCTTGGGCAAGTTGTTATAATTCCCCCATGCTGCTCATGGGCCTCCAATACTGATTTTCCCTTGCCCCCTTTTCTCTGTAGCTGAAGTCACCTGGAAGCCCCTCTGGACCTGAGCTGCCCATTGAAACGGTGTTGGATGATCGAGAACGAAGAATCTCCCATTCCCTCTACAGTGGGATTGAGGGGCTTGATGAATCCCCCACGAGAAATGCTGCCCTCAGCAGGATAATGGGTGAGTCAGGTAAAACTCTGTTTTTCACATCTTATTTTTTATGCTTTCCTGGTTCACTGGGAGGTTATTGATGTAATATTAATGTAAGGGAGGCCCGTGTTTTCAGGAGAAAAAAAAAGCTGGTTCATTATAATCATTCAGGAAGTGTTAATAGTGAAGAGACTAAATCAATACATTGATTTTGTTAAGTGAATTTTAGATCCTGTAACATGTGGGGAGAGGGGAAGAAAAGGAAGGGCTCACATGCAAATATTTTCAGTGATCAAGATGTGTTTAGCTTGTTTGAGAGTAGAAGTGAAGCCATGTTTTAGGACAGTCAAAATTTAGTGGTTTATGACAAGGAGGATTCAAAGTCTATCTCTTTCACAGCAGCGCTGTTTATAGGGAGAGGAATGAACGCGTCTACACACGTTTGCATGTAGATGAAATAGTCCCATTTATTTGGCTTGTACTTAATAGGATGTCACCATTTTTAAGTCGCAGCTCTACTTTTTCAAAGCCCTCATTTTAAAATCCGGAAGCTAGTGTTTTGCATCCTTTGTTTGGATTCAGCACCATACTGTCTGCTCGCCCCCGGTGGGTGATGAGGTTGTTAGCACATGCTCGGCCGCAGTTCGGCTCTCTCCTCACAGACCCAGTTAATAAAGACTTGCTTTGCCACAGGAGTGCTTGGATTTACTGAGTTGCTCATCTTGGGATTAACTTGTGAGAGTTTTCAAATTTAAAAAACACAAGAAGCTGTTTTGATTAAAACCACACCTGACATAAAACACTTTTATTGCTGGTGTGTTTTGCAAGGCTCGAAAGTAAACCCTAAATTTAACGCCATTTTGAAACATTTAATGAAGATTTAATACAATTCAAGTTTCCATTATGAAGCTTCATTGGAACAAGAATTTATTTCATTCATCAGTGGACGTTAATGGAAAGCCTGCTATTGACAAGACGTTTGTGTACGCACTTTTGCCGTAGATACAAAAATGAGTGAATTACGATTTCTGCCTACAAAGAACTCTCTCCTGGGCATGACAGGAAAAACGTGTAAACATGACTAGTAGAATTTTCTGGTCTTCCTTTGGTCCTTCTAGCTTTCTAGTTTGGAAAAGTTGCTAAATTCTCAGTTCCTTATTTTGTTGCACATAGGACTTAGACCTGCCAGCCGTCTGGTTTTACTTCGTCAGTAGTTTTCTTTTTGCCTGCTTGGCATAAATGGAAGTAGGGGAAGGATGCTAAAACCCTTGTGCACCTGTTAGGTGACACGCAGTGCACAGAGATCACCGCACTCATCTTTGCTTCTTAATGATCATTCTCTTCCCTGCCATTGCATTTTCCATACTTTCTCGGTTTTGGTGTAAAACTATATCTTTGTTGAATAATTTTTTCATTAATGAAAACTCAGACCCCTTGAGAGAGAAAGAGCATGCATGTGTCCCTGGATCTGTGTGCATACAAAGTGATACGCTGTAATTTCCCCTTTATTATAGGAACATAGGACTTGCCATACTGAATCAGAACATTGGTCCACCAGTTCCTGTAACCTGCGTCCTGCCTCCAATCCCTGATGCTTCAGAGGAAGGCTGAAAAACTAAACCTAAAAAACCAAAAAACCCCCAAATTCACCTAGTGACCTTTTGAAGTGCTGTATATAATGGGTTGAGGATTCCTTCATTTTCTTCCTAGTCTGTTGCCCTGATTTTGTTAGCTGTGGCTTTGTCAGTCCACTTCCATTTGCATTATTGTTTTTTTCTTTTCCCTCCTCTAGAGATGTAATAGACTTTTAAGATTACAGATGCTTTCCCCTTGGCAGCAACTTCCCTCCCAACTCTGTACTTTGTGATGTACTGTGCATGCCCTTTGCGGGGTGGGGGTGTGTGTGAAAGACTCTCTACCCTTTGTCGGTAGGCCAGGTTAATGTTGAACGATTTTGGATATTTCCTCAACATAGTTTTTTACATATTCTACTGGAAACTAGGGATCCTTTATAGTTTTGCCCTGAGAAATGGCTATGCTTAACCTGATCTCTCTTGAATTTTACAAATTTGAGAACTCAGTCTTCATCAGTCCCTATTCCATTATCAGTGGCCCTAAGAAACGAACAGTTTGCTAAGTCATTTCCTACCTAAAGCCCTGCAAAGGGTCTTAGCTTACAACAAAATACCAAAACAGGGTACCGAATATAAGATAATAGAGCACTGAATTTCTATTAACAGAAATCAGTCGCACTAGTATTTATTGATTTGCACAGTATCTAGGTACATGGAAATCTCTCAGGTGGATCTTGTTTGCTTGTTCATTGTCTTCTCTACATTTAGAGTAACTCTTCTGTAGACACTAGTGGGTGATGGTATTTACTTTTGATCTGCTCTGTTTCAAACAGACCTTGGTATTGAAATTCCAGCTGATTACTTTAAGAAGTGACTCACTGTATGCAAACAGGGTGAATTTTCACCTAGAAAAACCCTCATGTGAGACTCTAGGCCAAAAGGAGCTTTGAGGCTTTCTAACTCATTTCTATGGGAACGTATCTCAGGAGAAAAGCTTCTAAAAAATAAATCAAAAAAGGAAGAGATGTAAGACTTGGCAGGATGTCAGGGGTCATCAGCTGCACTCTCCCACTTAACAGATAAAGGAACATTGTCACAAGACCCCGTGGTGATTTTTTTGTTTTGTGTTGTTTTTGGTTATTTCCTGTTTCTAAAAGTAGCCCTCTCTAGGGAATACTGAGACCACACAATAAGTATTAGTGACATCCATTCTTCATTAACGTCGGTCTATCCCTATCTTTAAGCAGAAGGCGTTAGACGGTCTCCAGAATCTGTCACATTCTGGCAGCCACTGTGTTCTAAAAATCAAAAAAGCTCATCTTTGAAAACAGCCTTAGAGATCATCTACTCCAGCTGAATTATCTTCTGTTCAGAGGAATTAGGGACCAGAGAAGTTCAGTGATGAGTCTGAAGCCATAAGGTTTCTGTGTTCCTGAACCAATTGGGATGTATATTTTCCTGAGTCATGAGTCCCACATTACTTCAACCTGGATCGGTCTCCCTAGGTTTTGGTCGGATCAGCAAGAGTTATGACCAAGCCAAGGTTTCTGCATGGGCCTTCTTGCCACTAATCATGGGTTTTAATCCTGGGTAGTCATCAAAAAGAAATCTCTAGAGAGCCTACCTAGGATTTCTTCATGTTAAAAGACTTAAAAAATGTTATCTCCTAAATTGCTGAACTGTCTTAACTAATATTCATAAAACAATGACAGGCATGGTTAATTTAACCAACATGTTCACTAAAATACATCACAAGTTGACATTTTGGAACATGTGACCTTAATTTTTTTTCCCCAAATTTTCTTTTTTTTTTTTTTTTAAAGATTTTATTTATTTATTTGACGATAGAGACAGCCAGCGAGAGAGGGAACACAAGCAGGGGGAGTGGGAGAGGAAGAAGCAGGCTCATAGCGGAGGAGCCTGATGTGGGGCTTGATCTTACAACGCCGGGATCACGCCCTGAGCCGAAGGCAGACGCTTAACCGCTGTGCCACCCAGGCGCCCCTCCCCAGATTTTCATCTGAAGAAATTTTCTGTTTAAAGCAAAACCAGAATCTGGTGTATTCGTATTAGAGTTTAACCTCAGTAGTTTTTATAGTCAGACATTTGTGGTGAGTTAAAAAATAATTATGCTCAGCATATTTTTATCTTGTTAGAAATTCAACATTGAGAAATAGAACATTAATGTTATTTTTATTGTGAGTCAAATCACTGGAAAAGTTTTCATCTGTTTCTAGTGTCATGCATGGTATTGCCTTCTATGTAAATGTACCAATGAATAAATGTTTAGTAAACAAGCATTTCGTATCTCATTGTTTCACTCCTCTGTAAGATATTGACTGGTTTATATTTTAGTTTGTAGTTTGTCAGTTAACTAGTTGAGGAAGGAGGAATATTTATCCATCAAAAAACAGATCAAAGACTTCTCAGGTCACCATTGGAAGGTTTCATGTTTACGATGTGCCGGGTACTGCACACATCATTAAGAGGTATTGTCTGGGTGGAGTTTGGTAGAACATGGAGTGAGATAATTTAGTTGTCCATTACTCCCAATATATCCTTGCATCCAGATTTGAAAACTGTAATTCTTGGTGAGCATGTTAAGAAGTTGGGAAGCTGATGAAAAATGTGAATTCTCAAATCTTTTGAAATATTAGCCCCTAGAATCATTTGTGAGAGAAAAAACCAATTGTTTTCTTACTATTAGGAAAATTTCTTACCATTTATATATAAAATTTTGGATCACTTAAGGCACAATATTTCTACTCAACACAGTATATTACAAAAAAAGGATTGTCATATGAAGAACCATTCAACGTTCCATATTGCTTATTAGGCTGTCTCTCAGAATATATTGTGTAAACCCAAGAGTTTTCATTTTTGTGTTTAAAAGCGAGTGCACTATAATTATATTGTAATTTTCCTTCCAGTAAATTTTGCCTTTGTGAGGACTTGGCATTTAATGCTGTGACACGTGCCTTGTCAGTGGTGAGCTGTCAGGCCTAACTCTGGTTTTGTCATTCTGTACACTTTTTGGGCAAAAAAGTATGACTTGAGAAGGAAATATTTCTTTTGGTGATAGTTCTAGGATGTCCAGCCTTATTTATGAATGATAATTTTTTAGACAGATTTCTGTCTTTCTGTACTGAAGTCCTAAAACTCAAGTTGTAGTAAACAAGTAATTTGAATTCAGGAGAGGGAAACAAGTTAAATTTGATTTGCTTTATAATCATGAGCATTCATAAAAAGTTGCTAGTTTTCACAGTTTGTCAAAATGAATGCATTTCAAATCAAAATAGAGTGTTTTTCTTGATAAAATGCTGTGTCGATGTTTCAGTGAACATATAGCATTTCCGTAATAGAGTAGTCGGTGCTAAATAATTAACGTATTTGAAACGTCTAGCACGTCTTCTTTTGTGGGTTGTCCTCAAAAGATACATATCAACTCAATTTTTGTTCTTTTGTTGAATGTCTAGAATAATATGTATTTTAAAAGTCCTTCAAGCCTATATATGCCATCCCATAATTGTCAAAATGGTGTTAAAACAAAAAGTCACCACTTGCACATTCTTATGAATGTTTATTTTAAAAATTAGATCTTAAGCCTGATGTTAAAATGCTAAAAACTCTCCACATGTTGCTGTGGTGCTATTTTTAAAAGTGGTTTATAATAAAGGGAAAGAGCACCCTGTGTAAAGTGTAAAATGGTTCTAGTGTAGGGAAAGGACAGCAATCCGTTTATTTGGGTAGGAGCCAGTGGAGCTGGCTTACCAGATTGGAATATTGGACTTAAAATGAGACTTTTGCCATCCTGCTGTACGGTGATGGGGAAATCGTCGATTCTGGCTCTCTCAGAGGAGCCAGGCCACTGGGTTTACATCATACCCTGATGTGTGTTTCTGTGAGGATGGACTCTCTTGATGTATCCACTTGGACCAAAGCCTTGTCCATTGAGGTCTTACTCAGAAGTATGGCACAAAGTTTGAGGAGGAAGCCAGAAGAAGTATGGATATTTTTGGGAGGAACATGGCATCGTTTGGACCCCAGCTTTATCTTAAGGATTCAGGGCCTAAATCATGATTTTGTCCCAAGAAATACAAACGTCTGTCATGCTGATCCATGCACCTGAGCAGATTTCCCTGAAAGAATCTCATCGGTATAGACACTTGTGAGTCTCTCCTTACCAAGAACGTTATATCCGAATTGAATAAATGAAAATGTACAGCCCCCACTGTCTTGGCCTGAAAACCTTTGCTCAGTTAGATCCTACCTTTTCAAGATCACTTCCGCCATCTCCCTGCGAGGTCTTGATTCTGCATGTGCTCGTCTTTGAAGTGCCACCTGAACGTACCAGGAGCTTTTCTCCATCATGAATTTATTGATGTTGTTGCCAATGTGTAATCAATGTCATCATTTCTCCTACCAGAAAAGATTATATTCATCATTCAAAGCCCAACTGTGAGGTTGACTTTCGTAAGGATCCCCAGTGTCCTCTGCCTCCAGCCACCCAGGCAATTACCAGCCCCAGTGAAGGCCACAGTCCTTTTAGCATGTCCTTCACACCACCAACCAGTTATCACTGTTTGTATGTCTGTCTCTTTCCCTAGGGTGTGAGCTGTCTGGGGGCAGAGATTTAAGTCTGTCTTACATCCTTGATACGCAGTATGTGCCCAGCAAAAGAGTGGGTGAATGATTGATGCAAGTCTGCAGGGCTTCCCTATAAATTTCCTGGTAAAATTTTTCAAAGGACTTTCACAACTTAGATTCTGTGTAGCATTTTCACATTAGAGGACGTTCTGGAGATCATCTGTGGCTTTAGGAAACCTGAATCCAGTGAAATTGAACACTGTGCCAAGAGCTACAGAGCTGCCGTGTCAGAGAAGGAAACAGACTCGAGGCCTCCACTGGCCATTTTTTTGTGAAAAATGAATTTCCTTCATTCTATTTTGTTCCACCAGATTGAGCAGATGTTTGGAAATTTAGACTTTTTCTACTGTGTAAAGTATTGCCGTTCATACTCATAGATATCTTAGATCTATATCTAGCATTTCTGTACCTTTTTTTTCCACCGGGCAGGTAAATACCAGCTGTCCCCCACGGTGAACATGCCCCAAGATGACACTGTCATTATAGAAGATGACAGGCTGCCAGTGCTTCCTCCACATCTGTCTGACCAGTCGTCTTCCAGCTCCCATGATGATGTGGGCTTCATGACAACGGACGCTGGCACGTGGGTGAAGTCTGCAATCAGTGATTCAGCAGACTGGTAAGATCGCACTCCAGGCTTGGAAAACATTACTTAATTGCAATCACCTTCATTTTAGTTTTAAATGGTCTGTCATTAAGCACAGTTAATCAATTTTGTGTTATGGCCATGTTCTGTTTTATGGTCTTAATACTCTTAATTACCACTCTTTTAATAAAAGATTCCCCTCCACCCCATACACTTGCCCCGTTGTTTTAGTGTGTCCAGGGCTGTACTTCCTAACTCAGCCAAATCTACGACAGAGCTACCATTCACCAGAAAGACCTACTCATTCGTAAAGTTCCGCTGTTATTTTAGATGCTTTAATTTGATGAATTTTTTTTTTTTTTTTTTTTTATTAAGTCAGTGCTAAGCCAATCTCTGAGGTGACTGAAAGTTTATAACAGATGACTTTGGTCAAATGCATAGCTGCTATGGTCTTGGAGTGGAAGGAGGCTTTTTAAAGTTTGGTTTGTTTGTTTGTTTAGAGTGCTGTACTCCTGCCATTTAAAATGCTTCCCACTTGCTTCTAACATTGTGACTTTTGGGGCAGCCTAATGCTGTTTCTTTCCCCCAAATCTTCCAAAACAGAAAAAAGCATTTGATATAATTGAGCCAGTGCGTGGCCCCTGAGTGTGGATGTGTGCTGTAATTTGCATGCCTCGTAATTACACACATCCATAAGCCAAAAGGCAAGTCCCTCCCAGGGATGACCTTGTGAAGTTGTATTGATAATTAACATAAGCCACGTGAAGCATTATACCAGAATTTTCTTATTGCCCTTTCTCTGGGGGTGTTCCGTGAATACATCAGTGAAATGATATTTAAATGTTACAGCATTGTTCCTTCACCACTTACCCGTTCTCCTTTCTACTCTTACCCAGACTTGTGTCAGCATTCGGTATTAGATCGGAGGAGTCTGGGGGCCCATTGTTGATTTGTGTTAACATTTTAGTGGTCATTTTAGCAAAGTCACCTCTCCCCAGCCCTCTTCCCCCACTCCTTACAAAACCACACAAACATCCAGCACGTATACTAGGAATTCTGCAGATGTTTTCTTGGAATAGTCTTACCTGTTATTTGGATCCTTGAAAAGTCCATCTCTGTCTTGCCTTTTCTTTCTTTCTTTTTTTAAAAAAAAATTCTCTTATTGAAAACACAGGATTTAAAAAAGAGCTACACTCCAGCCTGCATGATAATAGCATATCCGTGAATGAGGTTTTTGGCTCAACATACAGGGGGAAACTACAATATAAAGTAAAATCCCATTTGAAATCCGCAGATGCTGTTCCATTCACTGCTGCAGTTTGTATCTCTTTCTGAGAGAGAAAGCAACAACAGGGAAAGTAAGGATTAGATATTGGCAGTATTCAACTCGGGGACAAAAGCCTTTGAATCTCCACCGTGATGGGGATTGTGAAGGTGGCCATAGGAATAGATCTGTCCGGGGCCTTCTAAAGCACTGTATTGGTGAAAATAAATAAGTAACTAGCAGGAATAGATTGTGGCATTAATTTCCCTAAGGGCATTGATACAGTGGGGAGGACTTGCGTGATTTTGCTGTGGGGAATGTGGAGGAAGGAAAAGCATATGAATGAAGGGTTATCCAAACAAGAATGGCAGCTGTTCCAAATCACAGCAGAAAATGTAAGCTTTTCCAGCCTGACAATATCTCCCTAATCCTTGATGAAAATGTTATGAAAACAAAAGGGCAATAAGACAGGATTAATAACTGGAATTTTAATAACATTGGGGGTCAGGGTATGGTTACATTCTTTAAAGAATCAGCTGTCAGTTTTGCAATCGAACTTGTTAAGTATTCAGTATACTGTTTATTGTGTCTGAAATTAGTTTAATGGGTATATTGATAGGAAAGAATTAATTATGTCATGGTTTAAAAATATTCAGTTATTTTAAGACTTATTAACTTACAAACTCATTTGACATTTTAAATTGTGTATCTTTACAGTTCACTGCACAGTTGTGGGAGGTAAATATGTCTAATGGCTAAACTTCTGTTAATGAATAGAGTATACTTTTTTCAATCCATTAATTGATTTAGGGAACGTTAGCAATGTTTTTAAGGAGAAACGAGGTAAAACAGCAGATTCTAATCTTAGTGGCAACACAATTCCAAGGATGTGATATTAGCTTAAAAAATATGCCAATATGTGTTTTTCGGATACATTGGCACCAATTTATATTTCTTTGAAAAGGCTCTTACCAATAATTTCTATTAAAAATATATTTCATGAGCAGAGTGATTGAGGAGATCAGCTTTCAAGAGATGAAAGAATTATTCTTATTGAAAATATATAATTTAGAGTTTGCTGTTGCAAAATTGGGTCATAGTTCTTATCATATGGGTTTTTAGTTTTCACTTCTGGGACTGTATTTTTCAACTGGGGTGTATGTGGAAATTACAAGCATAATATTAAGTATAGTAGTATCTGACTACTACATAAACATAATATGCAAGCATATATAAATTTAAGAAATGCGTATAAGCAGTATGTAATTATGTGTATAATATAGGTTATAGCTATAAGTACATGCATGCATACACACATTCATATGTACACAGTATACAAGCTTAGTAGTGTGTGAAGGGGCCCGAAGATTTCAAAAATGAATTCAAAGTTTTACAGAAAAAATAACGGTGTATTAAAAATGAAAAGATTGAATATAGAATGCAGAGAAAAGAACATTTATTAGGCATAACGTAGAGCTTTACCACATAAAGTTGTTCTTGCTCTGGGCTGAATTCCCAGTGCCCATGGGATACATCCTCTCTTTTCTCAGCACCTGGACCAGGACAAGGGGGAGGCAAGCCAGGTGCCCAGGATACAAAATGTAAGGAGGAAGTCACTCTTAGGTGTGGACCCTGAACTTGCATGACCGTGAGAGTGAGTGCTTCCTTATGTGTGGAGTCGTGGGCACCTACCTTGTCTCATTCTAGGGGCCCTGCTCCGTACTTGGTGGGAAAGATCGGGAAGGAGTGTTCAGTTCCCCTGTGTGGTTTTTGTTTTTGTTTTGTTTTTTTAAAGAGTTTATTTATTTATTTATTTGGCAGAGAGAGAGAGAGAGACAGCCAGCGAGAGAGGGAACACAAGCGGGGGGAGTGGGAGAGGAAGAAGCAGGCCCCCAGTGGAGGAGCCTGATGCGGGGCTCGATACCAGAACGCCAGGATCACGCCCTGAGCCAAAGGCAGACGCTTAATGACTGAGCCACCCAGGCACCCCCCCGTGTGGTTTTTGAGGACCCTATTTCTGTTATCGTAATTTCTATTACATTGATTATTTGAGATAGTCTCTGTGGGGTGATAATAACTTACTTTGTATGGTGGTTTGCAGTGTACAAAGGACTTTCATATTATGTCCTTGAATTCTCTTACTGGCCCTGTCAGATGGGTGAGGCCACTATTCTGTTTATTGAGCATATAAATACACGTGGGCCCGACACATTTCAGGTCACTTAACCTGAGGGCGAAGCATTTCGCTTGATGTCTTTCTTTTTACAATTTTTGCTTTAGCTCTTCTCTCAGAGCCAGCTATCATTTCATGCACAGTAAACTGCAGCTACATTTTTGATGGATATCCAGACCAGATCACTCTCCTTTACCAGTATGGATGGTAATTGTCTACGGCCATAAAGGGTAGAGAAGCTTGCTTCCATTAGAAGCATGAGGAAGGCTATCATCAACCCAGCTGACATGGCAGAAGCAGCCCCTCACCTTTAGTATGTTTAGCTTGCTGTGGAGGCATTTTCTGCTACGTGGCCAGGTGGGGAAGGTGGCTGGGTGCTGATACAGGAGAGCTATGTATTTACTCAGTATGCCCAGTGCACAGACAACCTTCTTACTGTAGGAACTGTGCTCAGAGCACTTAGCAGTACTCTTTAAAGTGTTCACAGATTTTTACAAATAGGAGTGACTCTGTGTCATCCCTTGCCACGTCCGCTGGGAAAACTCTTCCAGCTGTATCCTGTTACCGATGATTTGCCATGGGCTTCTTCTCTGCTTGAATGACTGTGTCGGTGTCACCGAAATCAAATGTCATCTGGGCTTAGTCGTGCTTTTTCTTCCTCCCTTCAATACTGATCGTTCTCCCATCTCTGCATCCACAGCATTGGCTTGGTGCTTTGGTGTAGTATTTTCTGTTAGGAACTTGTAGAGAACAGAGATCTTTTTGTTTTTATTTTTTTAACTTTGGTCCCCAGCATAACATGTTAATCAGAATAGGTTCTAATAAAGATGTGTTGAGTTGGCTTCTTCTCAGTTGAATAAATATCGCTGAGAAACCACATCGTCATGAACCTACATGCCACAACGGTGTTGTTTTCTTTTCTGAAACACAGGATAAAGGATATATATGAAGACCAGACATATTCTTTTTGAAACTTCTATTTGATTGCAATTCATAGAGTCCCTTGTTTGCTGCCAATATTTGTATTCGTATATGAAAGTTTTCCTCAAATAGTCAATCCTCCCAGTGTCTAAAAGACATCAGCCTTATTTTTTTAAAAAAAGATCAGATTTTATTTATTTATTTTAGAACAAGCCCATGTGAGTGGGGGGGGGTGCAGAGGGAGAAGGACAAGCAGACTCCCTGCTGAGCAGAGAGCCCAATGCAGGACTTGATCTCAGGACCCTGAGATCATGACCTGAGCCAAAAGCAAGAGTCAGACGCCTAACCGCCTGAGCCACCTCAGCACCAGCATCAGCGTTATTTTTGATAATCACTTAGAAATAATAATGGGTAGGAGAACAGAGTGAAGAAACTGAAAGAAAGAAAGCAGGAGAGAACTCACATGGAGAAAGAATTACTCTAAATATAAATTAATTTTGTATTTTCCTATCACTTCCTATTCAGCAAAGTTGTTTTTTTTTTTTTTAATGGACTGTATTTGTGTTAGTTTCAGCATTTCTAGGCATACACATATGCATACCTTCATACACACGGGTATATATGATCTTTCCTGAAGTTGGATATCCTCTATTTTTAGTAACTATTTTTATGTTTATCTTTCTCTTCACACCAGCTCTTTGAGTCCAGATGTTGATCCAGTTCTTGCTTTTCAACGAGAAGGATTTGGACGCCAGAGTATGTCAGAAAAACGCACAAAGCAATTTTCAGATGCCAGTCAATTGGATTTCGTTAAAACGCGAAAATCAAAAAGCATGGATTTAGGTAGTGAGTACAATCTCCATGAATCTTTATCTAAATAAGGTTTAGATGCTTTCAGATTAAAATTAATAGTCCCAAACACATGTCTGTTTACTTTAAGCAATAGAGAAAATAAATGTGAAATGTGGCAATTTGGCAAAAATTAGTTTTTTGCTGAGTTTGATATAACCATATTTTTCATAAGTGGCATGTTTACATATGTGCAATATGTTAATATATATGTTTCCTGCTGATAAAAGAAACAAACACATGCATATCATGCTATATTCCTGCATCTTTATTTGAAAAGATGAAATGTTTTAACATTTTGGCTGTTAAAAACCAATTTTTTGAAATAGTATTTGGTTGGCTATGGGATTCTTGAACTAGAAGAAGTAGTTTTGGAGAGAAACCATTATCTCAATCCATGTGTGGAATTTGGTTACTTCATGATATCTTTGTTTCACTGCTACTCTTTAAGGTTTACTTAATAGAAACTCTTATGTGTTGATAATTAGGGCATGTAATTGAAGTAATAATTTGAGAGAATATTTGTTGTAGAAAGTATTTGGAAGCAAATGGGAGGAAAAAAATAGCCATAGTTGTTCAATCAAACACCAATCAGGTAGTGTCTCTTTTTAAATCAAAATCCACTAAAAAAGCAAACAAACAAAAAAGTAAAATGATTAATTATATCTATAAACTGATCAAATGATTTACAAAACCTTTGTTAATCAACTGTAACTTATTTATGCTGTTCTCTGGTGGCTGTGTACTTCAAGACTAAAAGCATTAATTTATCACATGCATAAAAGAAAAATTTGGCGATGCATTGCCTTGGCTAATTATGATATGCTAACTTATAAATAACACACGTGTCTGTGAAATGAAATGACTGGCATTTTGCATGGAGACACTGCTTTTCCCCCCTTTTTTTGATTATGAATGTTTGCTTGATGTTTCATATTATTTGCATGAAATATTACCTAAGAATGATCACCTAACTGAAAAGATCCGGGAATGGTTGAAGCATGTTGGGCTGTGGGGACTAACTGTGCTAACCAGTATACATTTACCTTTTAACAGTAGCTGACGAGACTAAACTCAATACAGTGGATGACCAGAACGCAGGTAAGAATGGACAGTTAGTCTGTTGCCATAGAAACTGTGGTCCAAGGAGCTGATCATAATTATAGAGCTGCCAGTCATATTGCATGTAAACATAAATATTCCAGTCTTGCATGGATGTTTTTATTGTAGGAAATCAAACTGTACAAGAAAAGAAAAATTTTCTGTTAGAAGGAATTTACCAATGTAGCACATACTAAGTGCAAATATAATTTAGTGTTTCAAAAATGTTAAAACAATAGTATTTGTGTTGAGGTGTTTTGTCACAACTAAATAAAAATTCAAATCCTGAAAACAGGATCTCTCCTAGTAGACTGTTAAGTGTCTAAGTCATTTGTTAGATGCCTAGCTTGATGTCCAAACAATGATCCTCATAGTGGTGATTTTGATTTGAAGGATAATAGCATAAATATAAGTATTTTTCACTGAAGAACAGTGTCCAGTGTTGCTATCTTTATTTGCTCGGAAAACCTTAGTTCTTCAGATGCAAGAATTAGCTCATAGTTGTCTGACATTGAGTTAGACTATATAATCCACACAGCTCCTTGTCTTGATGTTGTGAACGTATTTTAAAGTTGTTTTTATTTTTTTGTAAACTCATTAGGGCTTGCTTCTGAAATGCTGCCTAGATCATTACGTAGCATCAATAGATTATATTGAACTGGGTTTTTCATTATATTAGAATTTACTTTTTATGTTATTTTATAAAAATAATCTCAGAACAGTCTTCATGTGTAATTAAAATGTGCTTTTTACAATGGCACATTTATGATTTATTATTATAAGTTTGGAATAGTGTTTTAATTATTCTAGATCCAATATGATGTAGTCACATCACTTAGCACTAATTAGCTTCAATTCACCTTTTTAACCTGCAGTAGTAATTAGTTTTAGCCTGCTTGAGAAATGTGTATCTATATACATAAGTAAAGATTAGTGTGGACATGGTTGGAGTTTTCACGTTCTGTAGAGTAAAAGATAGATTGTAAAAATTACATCCAATAAATCATAAGATTAACTGTAGTGGAAGGCAATTAACTATAGCTTCAGCCATTATTATGTAGTTATTTCTCTGATCAAACATGAAATTCACTGAAATTCTGTAAAAGGCTAAAGAAAAACTATTTGATAGTTCATAAATGTAAATTACTAATAAGTTCTGGAGTTAATAGTATTCAGTACTTTTAAAGAAGGAAGCCCTGTCCAAGTTAATGTTCACAAAAGCCAACTCGAACTTCTTAGGTTAGAGAACTTGACTTCATATACTATGCCAGTCAGGTAAAGTCAGGAAAATATTTAATTTGACCAACTCACTTTTACTAAAAGGAAAAGAGCATTAGTGCAATTAAAAAATAATGATGATATCCAGAGTTTAATTGAACACATAAAATAACTTTCGTGGAGAGAAGGCAGATTTTATTATCTAATTCAATATTTTGTTTTTATTGTGTTTTAAAATGTTGGATCTAGGGGCGCCTGGGTGGCACAGCGGTTAAGCGTCTGCCTTCGGCTCAGGGCGTGATCCCGGCGTTATGGGATCGAGCCCCACATCAGGCTCTTCAGCTATGGAGCCTGCTTCTTCCTCTCCCACTCCCCCTGCTTGTGTTCCCTCTCTCTCTGGCTGTCTCTATCTCTGTAGAATAAATAAATAAAATCTTTAAAATAAAATAAAATAAAATGTTGGATCTAGGTTTAAAAAAAAAAAAAAAGCTTTTTCCTTTTCTCTTTTATTTCCCCTACTATGTGCCATCGATCCTACCAGAGTAAACTAGAAGACCTTGGGACACAAAATCATTACATAGACACCACAGTACCTTTTTTTTTTTTCGTTTATTGGTTTAAAATCTACATGAATAAAGTGTCTAAACTAGATCGTTTCCACCTTGAAATAACAGATAGTGAACAGATTTTCAGTTATTTTTCTTCCTTCAGTTTACTTGAATTGCTAAGATGATCATGATTGAGTCCAAAGGTTTTTGGTAGAACCACAGAGGCACCCAGCACAGGTCATCTGTCTAGCCATAAGCCTTTCACAATGAAAATTGAATTCCATTTCCCTTCGCCCTTGCAAAAGACATCCTCTACTTTTTTTTGGCAAGAGAGGTATTAGTAGGTAGTAGAAAAATAGGCCTAGGGAAAATAGTATGATTACGATTTTCCCCTTTATTTCTGGATTTAAGGATCTTTTTTGACATTTGGGGGGTAAATATTCTTTGTGAAAGAAAAGAGAGGATAAGAAGAGAATTGGGTTTCTGGATTGGGTTTCTAACAGTTTAATCTTTGCATATAAAAAATAAGCAAAGTATCCTAATGACCTGGTTTATAAAGAGCTTTAGAATATTATTTTAAAATTAAAAGACGTTGATTTGTGTGTGTGTGTGTAACTAAGACTAATTTTTGCCCATACTTTGTATAGAGAAAGCCGTTTTTAATTTTCATCCCTAGTAAATGCTAAGCTTATCATGTCAGTGTTCTCAGTAGCCCTCATTCAAGAATCTTAACGTATTACTTAACAAAATCTTTGTTAAAGTTTCTTTGACAAACATCATACTAAAATGTATCATGTCCATGTTAGAAATTAGAAGTCTCTTTCTGTAAAGGACCAGATAGTAAATAACGTAGGCCTTGCAGACCAAACAATCCCTGTAACAATTACTTCATTCTGATGTAGCATGAAAGCAGCCATAGAATATATATGAACAAATGAACATTCCAGGTTAGGCCCATGGTTGACTGATCCCTCTTATAGATTCACAAATTATAAATTTTGACTTTTTGTATAACTTTTTACTCTGAGGATTTTCTACCATACATAAATACAGAGACAATAATTCATCGATTTCCTATATACACAATACACATGATGGCCAAAATGTTATACTACAGTGTTATAATTTTGGAGAGAAGAGTAGATAGTGAGTCTTAAATTATGCTTACAAAGTATCTATTGCTTATTTATATTTTCCTCATTGTTTTTTCACCAGATTTGCCTGTATGTGTCTTAATACATACATATATATTTATGTATATGTATATAAATATTTATATGCATGTATATATAGACATACACTTATTTTAATAAATACTTATGCTATTTCTGGATTTCATTATTAAAATGTTTAGTGCTATGAGTATATTAAGTCAAATCTCAGCTAACTTTTCATAAAGAAAAACAATATACCTAAGTGATGTTTTTATGAAAATCTTTACTGGAAGCATGAAATCTTTATTGGAGAAATATAGATAGATAGATATGAATAGACACACATGCATATATACATACACGTCCTTTATGCTCCCAAAAAAGTACCCAATATTTGCCTGATAAGTGTTTATAGAACGCAAATGCGACTGGTAGGTTATGAAAATTGACATGCATAAGTTATTTGGAAAAAGACCTTCCCTATGCTAATTCTAGGAAATATAAAGTAAATGTCCCTGCCTACGAGTGATCTTTTCCTGTTCTCTTTGACTCCTTGATTTCTTACTTTTTGTTTAGTTCTGGAACAAAATTCATTTTCCTTCCTGTGACATGACTTTTATGAGTATTTAGAATATGAACTTGTCAGAAATTATAGTGCTATCAAGAGAAAAAGTAAGATTGATCACCCTAGAAAGAAACATTTCATGGGAATTTTTTGTCATAAAACAATCAAATATATACAATCCTGCACTGAGAAAGTTCAATAAATCTTTTTCTCCCAAGCACGATAATTGATGGAATATTATTTCTTCATTAGAATCATCTGTCTGTCTTTCTGCCTATGTTACATTTTTGACATATTTATTCTAACTTAAAAACTGCTACCCCATTGTGAAAATTAGGTGCAAGATGTAATGTAAGTGGATCTTAAAAAGATAATTCTTGTTTTGACTCTCAGTTTAATAACTTTTATTGTTTTCTACCCTGAGCCATGCAAAGTCCATGCCATAATTATTTGCCTTCTAGGTGATAACATATCAAGGCTGTGCCTTAATTATTGATTAACATGTGGGCTGACGACCCCATGTACAGATACACGACCTGCTCTCCTCTACCTTCCCATTTTTTTGTACCTGTCTTTTTAACAGTGTCAGTGACAAGCTAGTTCTAAACCTGGGTTGCCCTGGTGGTGGTACAAAGCTGGTGTTTCAGTCATTGAGAGGCAGACTTCATCTGTCTCTGAGTGCCGGGTTGGGCGGTGATGGATGAGGCTGTCTTCCTTGCTTAAAGAAATCCGTTTTGATTGCCTTCTAAAGCTTGGTATACTTGTGCTCTCTCAGGCCTCCGTGCCCTATATCCTCCAGAAACAGCCAAATTGTTCATTCCCTCAGTTCTCCCCTGCCATCCTACTGAAATTCCCTTCGTTAATTGTTAAGTGTTCTTCCCTCTGCTCATCACTTCTTCCTCAAGCAGCTATTATTCCTGAGCCTGGAGATACACGTCCTCATGTTCAGCTCTCGAGTCTCTCTTCCTTTACTGCTCCCTGGTGAGAGACCTTATGTAATTTGTTTCTATTCAGATCGTGCGTTGGTCTTTCCAGAGAACGTTAATATTTCCCAGAGTCAGGTTTCTGCCTGGTGCCGGGGTGCCCTAATTGTCTTAGTGACTACTAGTCTTTTGTGCTCGTTTTACCTACTGAGCTGTGTGAGCCCACAGTGTAACGAGGAGGAGAATTCCTGGAACTCATTGAGATGAAAGTTTAGTTTCTGCTGTAAATAATTTTAAACTGTCAGTAAATGATTTCAGCTAAGTTACAGAGCTTATCTTGGTTGCTTATCTTAGCCTTCTCATCATCCCTACTTTTCAAGTGAGCTTCTGGGTTATTCTGGTCCTTTTAGATTATTTACATACTTGGAGCAAATGATTTGACCAAAATTTTATCTCTTTAGCTAAAAATAGAGACTAATAACTTAGAGTTTTTCCTAATGAAAATAGAAAACATAGACTAAATTTAATATATATTTGGGAAAAATTAAAATTAGTTACTATTACTTTATTTCTATAACATTTCCATCCACACTTTAGAACTCAGTGAGCCAATAATTTATGTCCCTGATATTTCCCACAATCCGAGATATTCGGTATGTAGTTCTCACCACTAATTCTAACTAACATTTCATTTTTGTAAATCTCCAAGGTTCCCCCAGCAGAGATGTAGGACCTTCCCTGGGTCTGAAGAAGTCAAGCTCATTAGAGAGTCTGCAGACTGCAGTCGCTGAGGTGACTCTGAATGGGGATATTCCTTTCCACCGCCCACGGCCACGGATAATCAGAGGAAGGGGCTGCAATGAGAGCTTCAGAGCTGCCATCGATAAGTCTTATGATAAACCTGTGGGAGATGATGATGATGAAGGCATGGAGACGTGTAAGTTTATAATGTCTGAAAGAATAGCAATTACAAACAGCTCTGTGGAGCAGCAGTTCTTAAAGTATGCTCCAGGGAACCCTAGGGATTCCCATTATCCTTCAGAGGGATCAATGGGATCTAAACTTTTCATAATAATAAGATGTCATTTATCTTTGTACCTTTGTTCTCTCACAAGGATACACTTGGTTTTTCTAGAGACAAGTCATTTGATATTGCAGTCGAATGAGTGCAGAACAGATAGAAGAACCTGTCTTTCCAGCCGGATAGTAAAGAGATTTGCTAAAATATAAAACAGTGCGGTTGTTTGCACTCATTGTTTTTGGCCAGTACAATTATTGTTTTATGAAAACAATTTCTGTTAACATAAATTTTGTTTTCTTATAAAGTAATTTATATTTTTGATCTTCTCAGTTTTAATTCAGTAAATCTTAATAGAGATAATCCACATAAAAATTATTTTGAGTCCTTAGTAATTTTTAGGAATCTAAAGTTATCCTGAGACCAAAATGTTTGAAAATCACTGCTATAATGTGATATCTCCAGTGACTATATGTAATGATCTATGCTTTTGAAAACGTATTTTTGTTTTATTTTTATGAATTACTCTTGCGTCCCTTGATCTGAACTAGCATATTTGTATATGTGTACATTTCAAAATTGCAGAATATTTTAAGCTAAGATTATTGAAAGTCAAAGGTTATTTATGAGTGAGCAATATGTTTTCCATAGAATATTGAGAGAAAAGTAATATTTATAAATATGTTCTTGTTATGGGGAGCTGTCTGTATAGTTAAACATTCGTGGCATAAAAATAACCATTCCATTGGTTTTAAAAATCAGAAAAAATCTTCAGTATATTTACTTAGAAAGGGCTTAAGAGCTCTAATAGTAAAAGCTGTTGTTCATAATTATTACTTTGTATTTTAGTTTTTAACTTCAAACGTGACTCTATGTACCTAACTGTTGTTAGGAAAGTTACACTGCCGCTCACAGTTCAGGCAGAGACCAGAGAGCATTTATGTGGGTTGTAATTTACTTGCAGTTTAACTTTTGGGTCAGCTGCTCCTATCATAAATACCTAAGGAAGATTGTGGTGGGGAAAAAAAGTTTTAGATAAAAATCATATTCTGAGGAGACTGAAAGCAAAATTACGTAGTTTTTGCCTGTTGCACGTATAATGTGTTTGGGAGGACAAATACCACTGCCGTAACATAGTGTGCAAAGCAAAACGTGGGGAGAGCTCTGCTCTACCTCCCCTCCCCCTGCCTTTCCGGCGCTTTACCTCATTCTCCATCTAAAGCTGGATGGAGCTTTTTCACTTTATCCAGCCAGTGATTTCAAATGTATGCAACCTATTCTTGCCAGATGAAGAACATATTTCGTATTTTTGCTGCCAAGTCTGGGCTTCAAGATCCTGAGTCATACGCGTTCAACCGTCTTGAGTCTCTTCCCACTCTATCAGTGGTTCCCCTCCAGCCTCACCAGTATGTCTTGTGCAGCCCTACCATAGTAGCATCTTGCTTCTGTCTGTCCTGGGTGTATATTTACTAAGACATATTAGTACTTTGGCCCCTCACTATTAATTCTTCTTTAAGCTTCTACAGTTTATGATGCTTTTGAATTTTTTTCTTGTTCTGGTTAAAATGTTATTTAAATTCACTCATAAAATGTAATTTTCTCACATGTAACACTCATTTCCAATGTATCAGGGGATGGAATACATATCAATACAAGGCATGTTTTTAATTCTGATAGGAGCAGCCTTCAGAGTTTCTCACCAGTGTGGAGAGACAACTCAGTTTGTCCCTATACACACTTAGTTTCTTTTTATAATTTGAAATAACTGGTTTAAATACATTATGTTAAAACTTTTTCATTTAGCTGCCATTGAGACAAAAACAAGCAAATAGACAAATAACATTTTGTAAAACAAAGAGGAAGTTCTGGACAGGAGAAGGGAAAGACTTGTGCACCTACAACCACAGAGTGCTGTGTTTTCCAAAAAAGCCCTGAATTTTCTTTCTCCGGACCAGTCTCTTGAACTCAGGATACAAAGAAAAAAAAAAAAAAAGACAGACAGACAGCTGTTGTACGTCTCAGACTGCTGCGGTCTGAGTTGTGGAGCTTGCATTAGTGGAGCAGAGTGGGCACTAGCTGGGATTCAGGCGACTCGCATCCTAGTCCTTATTTTTCTCGTGAATTTGGGATAATGGTCAAGCTGCCTCAAACCCTTGAGCTTTAAGTTCCTCGTTGTGAAACTGAAGATTTGAACAACTGGGTTGTTGATTCTCAAAGTTGTGTGTTTTGACCTCTGGTCAGGAGGGGCGCCTCAATGGCTTCGGGGGAGTCCAGAAGTCAGGGCGAGGCTGAGCAGGACTCTGCAAAGCCACCAGCTTTACCCTTCACCCTGCTGTCACCCCTCTGTTGCCTTGGCACTTGTGGGTTTTTTTTTAAAAGTTACTTTAATACATCGTAGTTGTCTGTCAATTTTAATTTTAATGAAGGGTAGTTTGCAGTTTTTTCGAAAATTCTTGAAAAGCTCTGGTTTAGATGATGTCAAAGGTTTCTGAGGTCCTTTCTAGTTCCTCATTCCATGATTCTGTGTAGCTGTTCACTTATCTGCCTAAATCCTGCCTGCCAAGCTCTCTCACCTTCTGTAGGGCCCACAAAAGAAGGCACCACCGTGTCTGTGTTAGTCCCGCATAACCAGCACAGGGCCTGGCAAACCATAGGATTCAGTGAATGCTCATTACATCAGTAAGTGAGCTCCTGCTTACCGAGCACCATTGTGTCTCTGAGAGAGAGAAGCAGCAGAGAGACCTTCACTCTGCAGGAGGAGGGGGGGGGGTGGTGTCACTTTGCCATCCCTGTTTCTGTGCCACGCTAAACCTGCATATGTGCTAGACCTTTGGTGCCTAAGTGACATCTAAAAAAGTCCCTCCGGCCTGGTGTTACAGCTGGTGATCATTAAACCGTCATCTTGACATCTGACTAGATACAAAAAGGTGTTCTGTGGCTCCAGCAATGAGAAAGGCCAGCTCATTCTCCTCTTCCTTTGGTTTCCTAAACAGCCTCCTTTTCAGAGTCTGGCTTCTGGATTCTCGTGGCCTGGTCCACTTCCTGTCACCTGTCACCACTTCCTTCCCAGTATCCGCGTCCTTGTTTCTGGTTGTACTCTGCATCCCTGCCTTCTGGGGTGCTGGCCCTTGTGGTGTGCGAGCCTCTGTCCTGCCATTGTCTGTGCTCTGTGGGCCTCTGGCAGGGGGTGCTTTCCTGTGCTGTGGTCTGACGCCCTCACAGCCACTGGTGGCAGTGAAAATGCCCTTTCACTATTGAACGTGGTTCCGAAAAGAGGACCACTGTCCTAGCAGACAGTCCTTTTGTTCCCCCAGCCATTGCGCCCCAGACGTGTGGGGTTGGAGGGTGGGCTGTTGCGGGAAGGCTGTGAGGCTGTGAGCCGAGGCCGAGGATCGGGGCAGACGGTCCCCGGAACTGCTCCAACTCATGTTTTCTCCTCCCGCCTCAGCCCTTCAAGCAAGATGCTGAGGCATAGGCATGCTTGATTGCTTTTGTCAGTTGGGTCGAGCATCTCCCTGGTGACTATATTTCATGGCTCCGAACAGGCTTGCCTCTTCTCAGCGGTGTCGAAATCATGGCATGGGCGCAACAATGGGGGCCAAGAGACTGGGGCGGGCTCCATGTGGTATCTGGTATCTGTCATCTTCTGTAACACTTACGTTCTTCCTGTGGAGATGGCAGAAGCCAGCGTTTTTGTCTCTCATTTAATCCATCTGGCCTCTCCATGTTGTGTGTGTCTGTCTGGATCAAGATGGAGCTTTGTATTCTGGGACCCATTATCTCCGAGGCCCTACCTGTGCGACAGGTCAGGGCATCCACAATCTGCTCCCTCTTCTATGCAAATTACATACCCTGCCTGGCTCCCAGCAGGTGGCTTCTGCCTCTCCCATAATAAATCAGTTTCTGTTGCTACCAAGAAAATACATGCAATAACATTGCCTTGTTTTCTTCTTGAAAAATATAGGGTCCCATTTTTTTTTTTCTGTTAAAAGCTGCCAAATTATGTCTTCCTATCAATACAGAAACCACTTTTTGTTGGGGTCAGGAGGTGAAACATCATGAAGCCGTATACTCTCTTATTAATTATACCTATTGATTTTAAGATAGATCTAGTTTATAATTTTGAATGTGAAAACCATATGCCTTGAAAACAGAGAGACAACTTTGCCCACTTTCTTGTAGTCTTTTATCAGGATATAAGAAAAGACATGGCTCTAAAATGTACATGCTTAGGTTAACCATATGAGGTTTGAAGAAGGTAAATTTATGTTAGTAAATCAGCTAATGTGGGTAAATTTGTTATTCGTTATGAAACAGCATATTGGAGTTTCCTGCAGATATCTCAGATTTTCTGTGGTCTGCATTCTGCACATTACTAGGCATTTTTCAGTACTATAGATTTGAGTGAAATATGTAAACTAGGTCTAATTTTATCTTAGCAAAACCCATTAGATCATAGAAAATGTACTGTGACAGAATTCAGGATATGGGTTTCAAAGTCAAAATACTTTGTAAAAAGTTACTTATTTGATTAATATAGATAATTGGATGTTCATCTGCAAAAAATTCTGTTCTGAAATGCTAGGAGTAGCCTGTCCTATCCTTTTAAGCCAACTTGTATACTTAAATATCACCTGCAGTTTAAGAAAAGGAGCTTTGATTAATTTTAGAAGTTTCTCAATACAGTACGGGTGTAAGCATGTGAAGTACCCAAAGCTATCCCTCGCACTTCTTTTCGTAGGTGAATATTAGCTTAAGCTGCAAGTACAATGAAAAGTCACATCTGAAGTGCTTGAATTACAGAATCCTCATTTTAACCACTTTTTGATAAGGAAAGAGTATTTAAATAGTGGATCAAGAGCATACTTGGGAAACTGAATCATACTGAATGCATACTTTCTGATTCATAGTCCTGTGATTTTTCTAGAATACTCAACTTCCAAATGGGAAAGCCCCTACACTAAAACTACTTAAAAGTATTTAAGTGTGTATTCATGAGTTGTGGCACCTAAAATCTGATATTTAGGCTGTAAGTTCCTGGGGGCCGTGGGGTGGTTCAACCCAGCAGAAAAACCCATACTTAAGAAGTAATGTGGTTAAGGGCCATCGTAGTGCATAGGTTACCATGGCACTGAAGGTTGGGGTACCCAGGTAGCCTACGTGTACTTAGAGCAGAAAGGGAGGTAGTGGGGGAGAAGGCTTCCCAGAAGAGGTATTAATGGAGGTGAGTGCCATTGCTTGAGTGGTCTTCACCTGGGCATGTAGCGAGCATGCGGAACATAAAGAGTGGGGACCTTACCTGCATTGCCATTGTCTGATTAAGGTTGATGTGTAGAGTACAGGTGACAGCATAATGAGGAATGAGGTTTAAGATGAAAACAGAAGACAAATCACGGACAACTTTGTTTAAATTATTTGTATTTTATACAAAGGACCTTAAAGAACCTTTGAAGAATTTCAAGTAAGCGTATGATTGCTGGGGTTGTAGGGTAGGGGATGGTTATCAGAGATGGCATGGTAAGTGAGCAGTACCAGTGGCAGGAAACTCAGTTTTATGTCAGTAATGCAGTAATCCAGGTGAGTAATGATGCTTGGCAGTGCCAAAGAAAAGGAAGAAACTGCTTTTACACACTTAGCATCTCACACATAAAGATGGATGATGATGATGTGATTTTTCTCATTAGCACTTCCAGGCTCTGAAACTTAGAATCATCATCGTACTGTGTAATCACTCCATTACCAAGCTTTCTTAAATTTTCCCCATGAAATCTACTAATTTTACTCCTTCTGTTCAACCTAGCCCAAATCCTCATTATTTAAGATCTGAAGTTATTGTTAGGATCTCCTAACTGGTCCTGCTGTCTCTAGATTTGCTGAGTAAGCTCTGTAATCACATGCTTATTCTCGGAGTCCTTCAAGCCTCCCGGCTTATTCTTGCCCAGACCGTGTAATCTCCATGAGGTGTATCTTCTTCCTCCCCCTGCCTGTGCCCCTACACTCTCATGGGTACATTAGACTGTCTTCTTCAGGAAACTTCTTCCCAAGCAATCTAGTCTTCCCTTGACTTTCTAAAGCCCTGATTATGTAGAACGTGTCTGAGACTTTTTAGTATAAAGCATTTTTTTTTTTTTTAACCTCAAGAAGTTTTGGTGGATTCCCGAGTATGGACTGTCCTGATAGTTTAGAACACCGGCTTTTGGGGGACAGTGATTTCGATTTCTCAATATATAGCAAAATAGAGCATTGCTAGCCATTCACTACTTTATCACATTTGCACATGTTGTTATTTATTTTTGTTTTTGTATTTTTTCACTTAAAAGAGTCAGAACAGTGACCTGGAATCTCTTTCCTTGACACGGTAAGTAATATACTCTGTGGTGTTAAAACATTCGACGCCAAGCTCACTCCTTGGTTAAAAGTGACATTTTTAGTGGAAGTTCCAACAGTAGAGTGATGGGTGCTGCCATTTTGGTTGTGTAACCAATGCATTCAGGCTGTCAAAAGGAATACCTTCAACTTCACTCCACATTGTCTCCATGGACAGGAAGCAGTATCCATTGTGGACCATCATTTGAGTATAAAAATCAATTAGATGCTGAAAGTTAATGTGCAAGGGTTCAGATAATTGGGGGTATGACCCTCATTGTACTTGTTCTGTAGCATTCTCTTGGGAATGGAAGGATAATGGAGGTAACATTCTACCAGCATCTTCAGGAGTATTTTATCTGTTTAATTTGGAGGGATGCATTAAAGAGAAGTTTAGAATATAAAGTAGAAGGGAAAAATGGTTTCTGATAATAAGTCTTCAGTTCTTTGGAAGAGTGATCTTAATTGTTTTTGCCCTTCTACCCACTCTTCAACATAAACAGTTATTGTTTTTCTTTAATGAACTAAATATACTTTTAGAATAGAGTGTTTTTGGAATCATCTATTTGACCTGTCCCCCAGTTGCTGAAGGCACTTCTGTGATAGCACATGGCAAATATCATGTGAGTTCTTCGTATCTTTCTCTCCTTTCATAGACTCTTGGTTCTTCATCTTACCGGTTACTCCCACCCCACATTTTAGGGTAAAAGCTTCTTAATTCTTCATGTTTCATGTTTCGTGGCAGCTTTGTATTTTTTTTTTAACATTTTGAGAAAGCTAAGTTTTCCATTGCCAAGAGCTCATCATTCTAATGTTAAAAGTCAGAGTCCAGAAAAGCAGATCCTGTTATTCGACACCATCTGTATCACTAGCTGTTCATTTTCCACATCTTTCTTCTTTTCCAAAGTCAAAATATTCAACTAAAATAAAAAACAAAAATAATATTTATATCCCCAAAGTTCTTGAATCCTGCTTAGGACTTTGCAGTGTCCGGGAGTCCAGTCTTCATTAATTTTTATCACTTTTTTTTTTTGAACCTAAGATTAATCAGTGGAAATTGGTAGGGGTCAGTGAATTTGCTAAGTCTAGTGAAATTTTCCAATTACTAATGTCTCATTTGAACTTATTAATTTTAAGTTTTTTTTTTTTTATTTTTATTTTTTTANAGTGAATTTGCTAAGTCTAGTGAAATTTTCCAATTACTAATGTCTCATTTGAACTTATTAATTTTAAGTTTTATTTTTTTTTATTTTTATTTTTTTAAGTTTTTTTTTTTAAAGATTTTATTTATTTATTTGACAGAGATAGAGACAGCCAGCAAGAGAGGGAACACAAGCAGGGGGAGTGGGAGAGGGAAGAAGCAGGCTCACAGCAGAGGAGCCCGATGTGGGGTTCGATCCCACAATGCCGGGATCACGCCCTGAGCCGAAGGCAGACGCTCAACCGCTGTGCCACCCAGGCGCCCCTAATTTTAAGTTTTAAGAAGATAAATTCCAAAGACTTAGTCATCCCGTATACAATTACTCCATTTAATTCTTTGTGTTCCAAAATAAATTGTAAATTACTCAAGAATATGTGGTTCAATCATTAGGTATTTCTGATACCTTAGGGTAGTGCTTCATAAATAGGGAACAATAAAGGATAGTTTTCCGTATGATTGACTGTTCAATCATTCTGTCATTCACTCAACAAATATTTAATGATGCTTCTTTGAGCTGTGCCCTCAGAGGAAAGGACTTGTTTACTGATGATTAAGAAGTAATATTATCGTTTTCATTTTGGTTTCCCTGTTTATACCTATGGAACCATTCATTTAACTCTAGTATCAAGTCTGAACAAATCCTTTAATTCTAGCACAGTTGTCACAGCTACCCGGAATTACATTAACTGCTAACTCTTACACTTGTGATAGACTGTAGATCTCCCACAGGTGATCTAAAGTTTGATTTACACAATGTACCTATTAGGGTGCTTTCAGCTACATTTAATAGAAAATCCAACTCAGACCGGCTATAACCATGAGGAGATGCACTGTCTTACATAGCTGAGCTCTGGAGTTGCGCAGCCTCAGGGACCATTGATTCCACAGACCGGCGTTGTTACCAAAGATCCACCATCTTCCTGCCCTTTTCGCTGCACTAGCCACGATTCAGCTTATCCAGAGGGTAATCGCAGAGCTCAGAGGCCTTTTGCTTTCTTGTCCGTATGCAACAGAACAGAGTGAGCTATCTCCCCAAGCATGGAGCCTGTCTATGCAGGCTGGGGTGGGGGCATTCTCGGACTAGTAACACTGGACTATTAAATCAAGGGGCAGGCTCTCGTAGTTTGGTCTAATGCTGAATTAACCTGTTGGAGCTAGATTATGTTCCTGAACACGGTCAGAGTTCCATTAGGAAGAAAGGGGGAAATGGACTGTAGATAAGCAGCCAACAGAAATCATTAACAGTATCAACAGTAGCAATGGGGGAGAAAATACTCTCAGGACCATGTGGTTTAGAGTCAATTTTTGATCGGAAAATGTTTGTGATAACTAGATAGAAGTATTTATTTATGGCAGAACTTTGAGTTTCAATTGAAACCTAACGTCATTTCCTCCAAATCATTAACATATAGGTGCCCAATCTTTTCCGAACTTCTTGGTGACCCAGTCCTAACATGATACCTTGCAGAATTAAGTAGCTTAATTTGTAACATGGACTAGAATTTTAATTGAGCTGCATTTGCATCTGTTGAAAACATGGTAATTAGGTATGTTTTAATTGCAGAATGACGGTGCTGCATTAAAGAGAAATGAGCAGCTAAACTTTAAGCCTTCCGAAAGAGAAACTTAAAAGTATCTGCCTTCCTAGGTAATCGTGTGGGAAAGTTCAGTGCATAGAGCAGGTTAAAATAGGCAGAAGTGTTAGTCAAAAATAGAAATTTCTTTTTGTTTGGAAGGAGGTAATCATCTTTCTTTGTGTAGATGATCTGCAAAAGGAAATCAAATAATCTGTAAAGATGAGCAAAATTAAAGAGAAAAAAATGTAAAACATAGCATTTAAATAGATCAACCTAAATGTAAGTTTATGATTAGTTCTTGCATTGTAATTTATGGCAGGAACACAGTCGATCAAGCCATTTACTGCTAAGATGTTTCCAGTACTTTGCTTACTTGAAAAATTGTTTATATGATTTTTTTTGTATTTTCTTTAAGTTTGAGGAATAAAAGTATTTTATGTACCTTGTTATAAAGGTGGCATTAAATGTACAAAGACTGGTTGTAAAACTTTCAAAAATAATTCACCAGTATTATCAGTGATCTTGACTATACATATTTAAAACAATTATACCTGTGTAGCCAATTTATTTAAGGTTCTGATAACCACCATAATTCTGCATAGGGACAGGGTCAAGTGAGAGATTCTTATTTTTTTCTATCAAATAATCTTAGAGTTCAAACTATATATACTATGATACTCTAAAAGAACATCTTATGTTTGTACGTATGAAGCCACACATTGCTAAATATTTTTAATTAGTTGGCATTCAAAGGGATTAGTTAAATCAGTACACCCCCAGAAGAGTTTCTGTGATAATGTATTATCTAAATTAGAACGTTCCGAATAAGCATAAAGAATTCTCAGATGTGCAAGTATCATTTTAAAACGGTCCACTTGCTTGGGGCAGGAAACGGAGCTAGGATTTTTGATTCTATAAAATGAGGTTACAAAACCCGAAGTTAATAAATAATTTAATACTAATTTTCTCTGTTTCACCCAATTTAGGAAGTAAGCTGTATTACATACACCAGAAAATTATTGTGAATATGAAAAGAATTGGCAACAAATCTGACTTCAGCATATAGTCAGTTGTGAAGGCACTGCCTTTATTCTGTTACCGAGCCAGGAGCAGACATATGCCCCTTGTACTTCTGCCAAAACTATTAGGCATAAAACTAGCAGAACTGCTACTGATACTTCCATTCATGATTTATGATAATGGTTGCTATGGAAGACTAAGTCATTTACATTTATTGAGCTCATTTTTTTGTTTATAGCTTCAGATATTGTAGAGGGTTCTAAAATCCATTAGACAACACGTATAGCACTAACAATAATCGCATAAAAAGATACCAGAAACTGATTAGAGCAAAACTAAGTACAGTGAGCCTTCCTGATGTTGTTGTAGTTGGGGTGTGGCTAGTTTTGTCAGGCTCGATTAGAGGACAGTAGATACTGTTCTGAAACTCGAGGAACAGTGATACCCAGAGACTGGAGAAGAATTTGGTTGGTTGGGATAAAGTCATGAGTCAGGTTTACCGGTAGTCTTTCATCTGCTGTCTGCGTCTGCCTGGCAGTCCTCATTTTAGAAATTTAGAGAATGGGAGGCAGACATGTAATCATTTCTTAAGGGGAATGCAGTAATTAAAGTTTGTACCAAGAGTTATGGAAGTATAGGTAAAAGGAGGTTTGCATGTTGGGAATTTTAGAAAATTCACTAGCATCCATTTATCTATCTTGAGCATACCAATAGACCCAGGTTTTGTAGTTCCCGAGAACTTCTGAGAATTGCTTTATAATGATTTGGATGGTGATCTTAACGATGAGGCCACACCTGTTTCCCAAAGGGCTGAAACAGCAGTTTGCAATCAGGTGGAGCATAGCCGTGTTTACGGGTGTCAGGCAAGGTGCTTCAGCCCTGCAAAAGCTGTATTTGTATTCTCACATGACTCACGTGTGAAAAGGCTACATATAATTAGCATGTCTTTGGGCTAGTTGACCAGGATACTCTTTCACTGCTCTGCGTAGACCACAAAACATATAGCCTTAACTCAGCGTTTATTTGTAAGGCTAGTGATTTTCACTAGCAAAGCCCATCTGCAAGTTGTAGCAGGCTTTCTTTATCAAATCTGTATCATTCCTATTTGTATGTTAACTAACCGAGAAGAAAAAAAGCAAATTTTTAAAAATCTACCATGTCCTTTGGAGCAGGAGTGGTTCACCATTAGATAACCCAGTGCAGAGGCAGGCAGACCTTTCTAAAGTCATCTCTGTGTTGCTAGCCATTCCTAGAGTTTTGTGTACATTTGCTCTAGCTTCTTGAACGATTTCATCAATATATGAGCCACAAGTCACGGCATTAAATGAATACGTAGGATTGACAGTAGGTTTCTGAAATACAATGCTGACTGCTGAAATTATCTTCTGGGCAAATTGTGTGGTGACTAGGTGATAGATTACCTCGATGTGTGTTGTGTGAAGCATGGAATTGAGCAATCACAAACAGAGTTGATGAAAGAAATGCGTGAAGGTCTTGCTGAAGTACAACTGGATGGGACATAATACTAGAAAGAGCCCTAGACTGGGAGTATGCTGGCCCCAAACCTTTCTGTTTCCTCAGTGAGAAATGGAAGATGTCGGTCTAAGTGACCCCTGAAGTACCTTCCTGATTTAGACATGGTGATGCTTTTATTCTTGAGCTGTATGAAGGCATGACCTGCTGGCCTGAGAAATATGTTGGCTCATGTTTTTAACCAAATGTGTCAACAAACGGAATTGTACACTTTATTTTGGTATTATGCTAAGTAGGTGCTTTTTTTTTTTTTTTGAACTGTATTACTTTAAAGTGGTCATGCCATTACTGATAATCTTTTTCTCAGATTCGTGAGGGTTTAATAGCAGAACACTAAGATACTGAGATTGTTTTAACTGGTCTTATTATACTTTGATATTGTGTGTTACTAACTCAAGTGTCCCTCGGTGGTGGAGAGGCAAGACTGAATTTCACCTGAAGATATATTAGCTTGACTTAGAGGTCAGTTCTTTGTGAAATGTTGGGAAAAGGCTTAACTGTTCTATTTGGTTCTTTGTTAGAAGAAGCTCAAAAACATTGATTCATGCTTTATTTGTTGATGCAGGAGAATAAAATGACCTCAGCAGTCAAGGGATAATCTGAAGCCCTGATAATTCTTATTCTATTTGGAAGAAAATCTTGGGCACCCAATCTCAGAAAAGATTTATGAGAGTGGCTGTTAATATGTACATTTATTGTTTCTTACTTAATATAGAAATTCTTAAAATTCTTTTGGTAGGTGGAAACCTACCCTAGATACTTGTCATTCTTTCGAATCAAAAAGTTTGGGGTATTGAAGTGCCCTTGGACCATATGCTTGCTGAGTGTTGGGTCAAAGAATAGAATATCAATGCCCAGAAATCAGTTGCATTTCTATACACGAATAATGAGACTAAAGAAAGAGAAATTAGGGAATCCATCCCATTTACAATAGCACCAAACCATNTACAATAGCACCAAAAACCATACGTTACCTTGGAATTAACTTAACCAGAGATGTAAAGGATTTATATTCTAGAAACTATAAATCACTCTTGAAAGACCTTGAAGAAGACACAAAAAGATGGAAAAATATTCCATGCTCATGGATCGGAAGATTTAACATAGTTAAAATGCCCATGCTACCCAGAGCAATCTACACTTTCAGTGCTATCCTGATCAAAATACTGAGGACATTTTTCAAAGAACTGGAACAAATAGTCCTTAAATTTGTATGGAACCAGAAAAGGCCCCGAATCGCCAAGGATCTGTTGAAAAGGAAAAACAAAGCTGGGAGCATCACAATGCCGGATTTCGAGCTGAACTACAAAGCTGTGATCACAAAGACAGCATGGTACTGGCACAAAAACAGACACACAGACCAATGGAACAGAATAGAGAACCCAGAAATGGACCCTCGGCTCTTTGGGCAACTAATCTTTGATAAAGCAGGAAAAAACATCCAGTGGAAAAAAGACAGTCTCTTCAATAAATGGTGCTGGGAAAATTGGACAGCTACATGCAAAAGAATGAAACTTAACCACTCTCTCACACCATACACAAAATAAACTCCAAATGGTTGAAAGACCTCAACGTGAGACAGAAATCCATCAAAATCCTAGAGGAGAACATAGGCAGCAACCTCTATGACATCGGCCAAAGCAACCTTTTTCATGACACATCTCCAAAGGCAAGAGAAACAAAAGATAAAATGAACTTATGGGACTTTATCAAGATAAAAAGCTTCTGCACAGCCAAGGAAACAGTCAAAAAAACTAAGAGACAGCCCACGGAATGGGAGAATATATTTGCAAAGGACACCACAGATAAAGGACTGGTATCCAAGATCTACAAAGAACTTCTCAAACTCAATACACGAGAAACAAATAAACAAATCATAAAATGGGCAGAAGATATGAACAGACACTTTTCCAATGAAGACATACAAATGGCTAACAGACACATGAAAAAATGTTCAAAATCATTAGCCATCAGGGAAATTCAAATCAAAACCACACTGAGATACCACCTTACGCCAGTTAGAATGGCAAAGATAGACAAGGCAAGAAACAACAATTGTTGGAGAGGATGTGGAGAAAGGGGATCCCTCCTACATTGTTGGTGGGAATGCAAGTTGGTACAGCCACTCTGGAAAACAGTGTGGAGGTCCCTTAAAAAGTTAAAAATTGAACNTAAAGAAAGGGGGGTAATCAGAAGGGGGAATGAAGCATGAGAGACTATGGACTCTGAGAAACAAACTGAGGGCTTCAGAGGGGAGGGGGGTGGGGGAATGGGATAGACTGGTGATGGGTAGTAAGGAGGGCACGTATTGCAGGGTGCACTGGGTGTTATACGCAACTAATGAATCATCAAGCTTTATATCAGAAACCGGGGATGTACTGTATGGTGACTAACATAATATAATAAAAAAACATTTAAAAAATTAAAAAAATAAAAAAAAAGAATAGAATATTGTTATCACTAAGTAGATCTTTTATCTGCAAACTTCAGGGGAGTGTGAGGTCATTGATTTACATATTTTCATGGTTTTATCCATCCTTGTTTCCTTGTCATTATGTAGATGAACGTGCAGAGTTATTTCGGATTAGAAGAGACAGTCGCATTTGCTTATGATGTTGGCCTTTTGTAATGACAGTATGAGGGAAAGTTACAGAGACTATAAAGTTCCAGTCCTCTGTGTGTAGAAATCACAAATGGACATATGTAGAAAGAGGTCCTTGTGCTGGTGTTGCTGTGCTTACTAGTGAATGGTGTAGTCGCACAAGTTAATGAGGGGCTGGGGTAGATCTACATTGTCCTTACCCACGAGGAAAGGAAGCGCTGAGGAGGGCCTGCTTGTTTTCTCTGCAGGTCTGTGCTGTGTGATAAGGGCCTACTGGTCCCACCAGCAGTGCATGGCTGTATCAAGGAGGATGTTACCCCTAGTGAGTGAATCGACATCGGGCCAGGAGGCTGCTTCTCTCTACCGTTGACACGTGATCCTCACATAGGAATACCCACGTGCTTAGTAGTCATCCACATCACACGTTCAATTCTAATTCTCCTCGAAAGTCAATATCCTGCCTGGCTCTGTCAGAAAAGCATGTGACTCTTGATCTCAGGGTCATGAATTCAAGCCCCACGTTGGATGTAGAGATTACTTAAATAAATAAAAACTTAAAAAAAAAGTAAATAGCATTGCAATCCATGTTGCTAGCAGGACCAAACAATAGTAGAAAATGCGGGAAAGCAAAATCCACACATATATTTTAGCCTCCTTTACTTTGTTCTTTCGGTTCTCTGTATTCCTTATCCATTTATGTTTGTTTGTTTGTTTCCCTTCCAAGTGGAAGAAGACACAGAAGAAAGTTCAAGATCAGGGAGAGAGTCTGTATCCACAGCCAGTGATCAGCCTTCACATTCTCTGGAGAGGCACATGAATGGAAACCAAGAGAAAGGCGATAAGATGGATAGGAGAAAGGATAAAGCTGGCAAAGAGAAGAAGAAAGACCGAGACAAGGAGAAAGACAAAATGAAAGCCAAGAAGGGAATGCTGAAGGGCTTGGGAGACATGTTCAGGTAAGTCTTTACCAACCCAGAGCAGATCATCCGTAGACACACGTGAGTGTGAGGTTAACGTAGAATTCTACAAGCACAGACTTGAAAACGCTATCTTTGAGGTCAGCCAAAATGTTTTCTCATTTTCAGTCTGTGCTGTTGTACTTGTAATTTCTCAAGGGTTTCACTTTAGTTATTTGAGACGATTGTGGCAGCCTTAAAGATGCTATCTTGCCAGCCCCGTAAATAACCTAACTGTGAGAGGAAGGGAAGGACAAATCTTCATGTTAGCTATGCATAAGAGTAAAAGCCCCATGGAGACAAAGGGCTATTAAAGCAGTGTTTGTTCTTTTGTGTGTGTGAACAATGGTTCATTATTTAAATTTAACATAGAGCTCAAGTTAGTAGTAGCATTTAAAGGTTCATTAATAACAAGTCTAATAAAAAATGTTACAAATAGAGCTTCAATTAAGCTGTGTTGATTAATTTAATACTTATTACTTCAGTCTGTAAAGATTTCATTAAATGTAGTCTCTGGCTGTTTCCTGACAGTTGTTTTTGTGTCTTTAAATTATACTCTGGGATTACTTAGCATATCGTTTTTTACAAATCATTGCTCCACAGTAAAAGTGACAAGTTGTTCAGAAGTTGCACTGAAACTCTCCCATAAATGTTCATCTAAGGTGATTTGTAATATTCAGGCATTTAATGTTAAATATAAAGATTGCTCGATTGTTCCCTAAATTAAACCCCTAAACATATCAAGATGATGGTTTCAAATTGAAAACATACAGCATAGCCACTTGACTCTTCAGAAAGTAGTTACCCTGTGTTAGCAATCCCTTCCTTTTAACTTTTTTTTAATTGCAAAATGTGAACGGGAGTTTTTATTTTCATGGAATTTCTTGATTTATGATCCTGAGGTTGACCTCAATAACTCAGGGAGTTAAAGATACGTCAGGCCTGCAGAGTTGAGGGCTCGGGGCCCAGCCTGCAGGCCACACAACACAACAGCTGTGCTCTGTACGTGTCTGACTCTGTGGAGTCCATGCAAGAAGTAAACTAGAGACCCAGATAACACAAAGCCTGGTCTATCAGCGGTGTTACCTTTCATTGAACTGCGGTGGGATTTCCATCTCTGATGCTTCAGAGCACTGGGATTTTCATAGTTTGACATTAGAGTTTGTCTTGTTTGTGTAGTACTCCTGAATGCTTTTTCAGCCAGATCATCTTTCTTCATTATATGCCGTGTCCAAGAACACCTAAGGGATGAAATCGCTCTCATGGCCACTTTATTTCAGTTTCTGTGTTAGCCAGTGGGCTTTTCTTTCTGTCTGTGCAAGCTGGCACCTGCATAACACACGACGTAAGGCCCTTGGCCATCAGTGAAAAGTTAAGGACTGTGTATGCTGTCTTCTTTAAGTTAGAGATTACGAGATGGGAGGATACCTTCCTAAGACTTACGTATTCAACAAGCAGTGTGGTGTTGTTTCCAGGTGCCCTCCTGAAGTCTCACTGAAAGCCAGTGGCCTGTTAGTGTTCCTCCTTCATCAGCCAACATTTATCTGACAGAGTGCTCTGTTCTTCTCATGGAATAAAAAAATAAGCAAATTTCTGGTGTGTCTTTATAAAGTATGTTATAAATTATTTTCATTATAAGTTGTTTTTTTCTGTAATTTACAACTCCAGAGGCTTTATGGTAGAGTTCTCCCTTTTCCTTTCGGGGGCCAGAGGTGTGGACAGTGTGGGGGACATGTATGTTTCAGAGGGATCCTGAATTGTAACCCAACAACCACCTTGTTGCTCAAAGTTCTGTAAAATACTATATGATGTTTTCTCTAGACCAAATTCTATAGATTATAACTGCACCCTGTAGTGAAAGCCAGCTTTGTAATAATTGCAATTGTAATTTCAAAGGCCTGAGTGTTTTTGAAAACTAATTATTTTATCACATTTTACCACGATCTCTGCTTTTGAGGTTATTTCCCCTCTTGCATTGGCACGGTGCTAACACTTTACGTGGGTGCACAAACACAGCTCTTGCAGCTCTGCCTTTAAGAATGCTACTGGTTGAATATGAGCCATGTTGGAAGAACTTACACCATGGAAGTGTATGAGTTCCACAAAACAGAGCCCCTTCTCCTAGGAGAACAACACGCCACCAAGTGAAGAATGTAAATCTATCCTAAGCAGAGTCTTAGTATCTTGTCTAGTTTCCTAGACAAGAAACTGTCATGGCTGTCTTCCATCTGGTTGCAGACCACTGCCTCAGTCCTTTGGGAAATGGTTGAAGCTTGCCAAACACTTCCCCTTGAAAATGATCTGAGAATAATTTATTAAACATGAAATAAGCTTTTTGTCTGATTGACTCTTGGCTCTTAAACCTTCACACCATTATTTTATGTTCTTCGTATTGGAGAAGACTCTTAAAGTGTCGTTGGATTTTTCAAAACATTTTGTAACTACCTCTCATACTTACTGAGTCTCACTGTTTGAGACTAATACACTCTCAGGTTGATTCTTTTACGTTTTCTTTTTTTAATAACGTAGGGGAATATAGTCCGATTTAAAATTAGTCTCTTCCTTTCTTTTTATTCTCTTACGGAGAATAGCATGTGATTTACTTAGCAGTATAGCTTAATCAAAATGTGTGCGTACATATACATTTCTTAGAACAGTTTGTAAGGAGGTCCGAGTGCGGCTGCCCAATGTAGGCCTGCAGCACAAAGCAGGGACATGCTCATGTCTGTGTGTGAGCATGTGCGTTTGTGCAGGTGTTGTTACGATTTTGTTTCTGTGTTTTGGTTCAGATAACAGAAAGAAAAAGCTAAGGGTCAGGGACATTAGATATTGGGAGTCTTAGCTTTCTGGGTATATGAGCATTTTCTCTTTAGTCATTTGAGGAGGTAATAATATGTTTTCCTTTAAAAACAGGCTCATGGGCTCTCCTCCCCACCATCTCCCTTCACAGCATCCCCCTCCCTTCCCCCGGAAACACACAGTCTCTTCCTACCCCTATAGATTTGTCTGTGATTTTGGGTTCAATCTGAAGAGGGCCAAATATATGGACCCTGTTTTTGAAAGGGCACCAGAGGAAAACCATGGCACCTTGTGTCATAAATACACCTAGATAAATAAATAAATAAAATAAATAAAAATACCTATTTTTATTTATTAGTATATACAGACGACATGGTTTTCTATTTCACACATTGAATGGTAGTCACAAAGATGATTTAATCATTGATAAACAGCTCTAGGAAAGAATGTTTTGAGTCATATGAATCACTCTTCTGCTTATAAATTACGGAGTATATGAAGTACAAAAGCTGTCTTAATGCAAGTTTTAAATCACAAATTCAAATCCATAAGAAATCGAACAACAAATGTAAAGTGTTTCATGTGTGTATGAATTTCTCATTGTATATGCTATGTCTTCTTTTGCACGTAAGGAACTCCTATTGCCTTAATTTAAAATGGCTTTGTAGCTAAGAAACCAGTGTGCTTACTAAATAGCTAAACATGACTTATAAATGTAATCATTCTTTGTGCAAAGTGCAGAACAGAGGGAGGGTCTGGAATTTTGAGTCTTTGTTTATATTTGATTCTCAGATGCTTGGCTGTTCAAATGTAATACTATAAAATATTTTTTAGAATTCTGCCGTTGTATGCAGTTGTCACTGAAGAGGGAAGGAACTAAATCTTTCCTTTAGAAGGAGAGAGATCTGTTATTTAATGTTTCAAATGTGTTCGTGTTTGAAGGAAAGCAACAGCATTATTCAGCAACATGCTTTTGCCTGGTTTCCATCTTCAAATTGAAATTATCGATACAATAATAAATCCCTGTACTGGGACAATATTCTCTGATAGTAAGGGTTAAAAATTATGTGTTGCCCTTTTTTCCAGCCCTGGAGTAAGTACAATTTGATATTGCTTTGCCTAAGAGATTAGAATGGTTCTCTTTTGAATGTTGTAGAATTGTATCCACTCTCAAACCAAAGGCTTCTTAGAAGTGATCACTGTGCACATCACAGGTTCATTCTGTGCTTTTGTCCACATGTGACAGCTGAGAACCTATCGCCATGGAAAGCTAAAGCAAATGTAATGTTGCAATATTACCATTAAAATTGAATCCTCCAATTACATTTAAAATGATTACCTGGGTCCCTGCAGCATTGTTTTATTTAGTTCTGTAAGAGGAAATCGGTAATTTCGTTTGAAACCTTGTTTGGTTGAAATCAGATACACTGCTCTCTTTTCCCTTTTAGAATATGATAGTTTTCAGAACACAGTGAACATGATCAGATTTTAAGACTTAATGTTGTAGCTTGGATTACACTCTTTAGGCTTTGAGAGAGTAACAAACAGGAATGATTGTTGCTTCCCTTACCTGTACTTACTAACTGTGTGTCTGTACCGTGTTTCTCATTTAGCCTTGCCAAACTGAAGCCTGAGAAGAAATGAACAACAAACCAGATTCAGAAAGGTCTCGAGAAGCACATATTGCACAGTTGATTTTTAAAACAAACAATAAATTTACTTTTAATGAATTCTTAGTGGCTGTTGACGAATTTTGTTTACGACATCAGCAGTTTCGATGGTTTGGTAATTTCCATATTAATCAATTTGGAACTTTTTCATCTTGATTTTGAGCTTGGGGGTTTAAATTACTGCTTGAAAAGGCAGAGAAGTGGTTTTTCCTATCATTTTTATTAGCCCCTTTTTATAGTGGAAAACCATAGTCTAGCTGCTGGCGTATTCAGAAATCATCAGCACACACCAGTCCAGTGTTAGAATCTGCTTTCGAGACGATGTAACGTACCAGTTTGGTTTGTGTGACACGGTGGCCAGGACACAGGCAGGTGGCAGATAAGTAGTCCTAGGGCAGGGAGGCCTGTGGGTTGGGACTATCACCCACCAGTCGATAACCAAATTGGCCAGTTTGCAAGGTACTTTTGAGCAAAATTTAGTCCCTTCATAGGTTACAGGGTTTAGACAAAAGAGGGGGGTTAGGAGAAGAGATGTGTGTGCTTGGGGGTGGCTGACCCAGCAAGTCCTTCCTGGGAAAAAAGTAGAGATGCTCCAGCATTAGTAATTCTGAGGTTTGCTGAGACCATGGGTATTTAAGAGCACAGACCCTTTTATGACAGTGTTTCTGGAAAGAGTCTGCCTGACCACAAGTGTTGTAATCACAGCTCTCTGAATGTGTGGGTGGGTCTCAGCCTATCCTTCCTTTAGGAGGAAGCCTTCTGCTTATAAGAAGCCTTAATTCACCACCTCTCCACTCTTCATGTCTTCAGAATTGCAGACAGGACTCTATCTCATGAGCTTTATTCCTTTAGAATGTTGGAATTGTATCGTACTTGAAAATAAATGTGATGATGGGACAGAGAACCGTTGCATAAAGGGCGTTGTCGAGCTGGGTTGTGTGCCCGTGAGGATGGGACTCTGCCCAGCTCTGCCAGGCAACAGCCCTCACCTGTGTCCCGGGAAGGAGGCGCCCACACCCTGTTTATTTGTTGAAATAGCGGGGCTGGTAGATTTTTATGGCTCAGGCCTGATTGCCCTGTGGGTGAACGTGACCGGTCTCACCTGGTGACATTCAGGGGCACTCAGTCTCAAGCGCTGCAGGTTTAGGGCGTGCCGTTGACATACATCAGTCTATTGTATGCTAATAAAACAGTCTGCCCGTCTGTATGAGACACAAGCACAGTACTCTGTAATAGAAAAGAGAACTTGAAAGGAGAGATTTGGCGTCATTTTCTTGGTGTCTGGTTTGTGAGCTGGACAGAGACCAGCCCCGTTGTGTGAGTACACACACGAGGAGGGTCCCTCGGAATAAGTTTCAAGTGTGTAAATCCCGAGGACTTAATTCATGCTGCTTCTAATTCCAATGGAAACAGAAGTTCCTGTTTTTAACACAGGAAAATAAGTGTCAGACTGACCTGTTAGCAAAGGCAAGTTCGAGGGTAGCTGATATATTCTTCTCGAATTCTTTTTCTTGTTAGCAGTTTTAAATAGAGAGCCCCTGACATCTGCAGCTCGGAAGCTGACTGCGAGGAAGCCGGAGGAGCATGGAGCATGACGGCGAGGCCTTTCTAAGACCTTTCCCGACGCTCTGTACGCTGCCTTTCCACAGACCCGCGGCACGAATACAGAATGCCGGTGTCAAGGATGACACCTACTTCATAGTCTCTGTAAAGCAAACCTTTTCGTAAAAGAAATTTTTGACAGTTCTGAGATGCTAAGTCAATTTCAATTCCAGACGGTGTAGAAAATGGAATCTTTTTTCTGCAATTGATGTGAAAATTGAAGGCTAGTGACTATTCACTCTCTAATAACACGGGGTAAATAAATACGATCACACCATTGAAAAATGTACGGGAAGACAGGCCGGCTAATGACATTTACCACAACATATGTGGGGAATATTCTTTCTGAATGTTTTTATTTGTTACCATTAGAGGTTCTGGATCTTTCACATTAAATATAATGGATCCAAGTACCTGGTATTCCTAAATATGTTTTTATCAAGCCACAAATTATTATATAAAGGTAAATGTTTGATTCTTTCAAAGAGTCTTTTAAAGAATTCCCTGGTGAAGTGACCTCTTACATAATTGAATGTTGGATGGTTTTCTTCTGACCTGTTTAATAATAGCCAATTTAGAAACAAAAGACTAAAATTGGATTAAATTTCATATCCTAGTGAAATGACCGTGTCTCCCATTAACCTTTCTACTTATCTGTTTTTAGGATGGATGAGCTTTAAGGTAAGGCCAGGACCCCTAGATCCGTTCTCTCTTCTCTGGCCCATCCTGGCCCATGGCTCCAGCAGCCCTGTCTCTCCCCAGCATCAGGAGTGATTCCCTTCTGCATTGGATCATTCACTTTGTCCTACGCCCTGTTACTTCCTTCAGCTTAAGAGGGAATTCTGTCTTAACCTCTTTGCCCTCTCAACTACTACCTATTTTCTCTCCTACGCACCCTAACAAACGCTTTGATGAAGTTGTTTATTTGTCGTCTCCATTTTCCTGTTGTCTCTGAAACCCCCTTTGGTGAAGCCTCATCCCCCTGGGCTCCACAGCCTGTTTCTGTGAGGTCACCAGGGACCCCTTCGTGGGGGAATCTTCCCTGTGCACCCTCACCTTGCCTTGGTCTGCTCATAGCACTTGGCACGAGCTCACCCTCACCGGGCTCTCTGCTTCCTTTCTGGCCGCGGCAGTTCCATGTCCTTCGCCAACTCCGTGCCGTGCTCTGCCCTTCAAGTATTGGAACCCCACCCCCAACTCAGTCCTTAGTGCTCCTCTCTTCTCCCCTTTTCAGTAACAGAGTTTTTATATTCTTAGGAAAGAGCCTCTGGATTCCAAATATAGTCTATGGGCAGATGACTCCCAAATTCACATCTCTTGTTGCCTGGGCATCTTCTTTGAACTCTAGATTTGTCAGTCCCACATCATCTTTGTGTGCTCACTTGAATATCGACACTTAGCATGCTTCCAACTCAATTCTGAATATTGCTTCCCTTTTTTTTAAAAAAAAAAGGTTTTATTTATTTATTTGAGAGAGAGAGAGAGAGTGTGTGTGTGTGCGCGCGCGCGTGTACGAGCAAGGGGAGAGACAGGGAGAAGCAGACTCCCTGCTGAGTAGGGAGCCAGATGCGGGGCTCAGTCCCAGGACTCCGGGATCATGACCTGAGCCATCCAGGTGCCCTTATTTCTTCCCTTCTTAGATAATAGCAGCTCTGTTCTTTTTTCAGTTGGTTAGGTCCAAAACCTTCAAGTAATCCTTGACTCTTATGTTTTCCTTACATTCCACATCCAATTTATTGATGTACAAAAGCAAAGCTGCATTTGGTTTATAATTTCTATAAAGCCCAGGTACTTTTCTGCACCCCCATCCTCCATCTCCTGGATTTCGGCAGTAATCCTCCAACCAGTCTTCCTGCTTCCCCCTTGCTTCCGTGCAGTGTGTTCTCAACACTGCAGCTGGAAGTCACGTCATTTCCCTCCTCTGCTCAACCCCCAGCAGCCTTCCAAGTCATTCAGAGGAAAGGTCAAAACCCTTGAGTCACCTATGGGACCCCCCCAGGACTTGCCTCCTACCCCCACCCCTCTGACCTCATTCCTTCTCCTCCTGCCTTCGTGAACTTCACTCTGACTGCATTGGCCTCTCCTCCCTCACCTGCCAGGCCCACTAGAGCCTTTGTCTTTGCTCATCTCTCTACCTGGAATCATCTGTTCTCAGATACCCACAGGTTCATGAGTGTCAGCTTTTGGGGGTGACTTCAGCCTCATCAAATAGCTTTCCCTCCCACCAGGACACCTCCTATCCCACTTTTTGGCATTACTTTTTCTCCTCTGCACTTACCACTGCCTAACATATGATGTATCACACTTGGTTTAATAATGGGTTGACAGTGGCAGGGATCCTTAACCTTGGCCCCTGCCTGGTGCGTTGTCAGGGCCCAGTAAGTGTAACAGAGGTCTGGACGCCCGTATGCCTTCAGCTCATCCTCCAGCTTCCAGCGGCCAGTCTCTGCCTCTGTGCCTGAGACCTCTCAGGCTGTGGAAGGGAACTCTGTTCTCTATGTGGGACTGCAACCAGTGCCTCGCCGTAACACGTCCTCAGAGCAGTTGGCAACCAAGGACTCCAGAAAGTCACTGTAAAAGTACTCCCGTCCCTGCGGCCCAGAGGGTTCTAACGGTCAGGTGTTAAGTCTATGCCCTTTGTCCTGAAAGTTGGTCCTCAGACCTGGAGCACAGCAGGACCTGGGAGCCTGTCAGACATGCAGAATCCTAGGCCCTACCCCAGACCTTCTAACATCAGAACCTGAAGCTTAGGAGCCCTAGAGATTCCTGTGCACCCCCCGGGGCGAGAGGCCGTGCAGCCCCTCCTTCCCTGCTCCCAGAGTTTGCCTGTGGGAGTGAGCTCCCCTTGGCCACAGTGGCAACGGGCTTGAGAACACTCCTTTTGGGCTGCCTTTCCACCCCTCACCCCCATCATGTCTGCACTTCCCTATCATTACATTAAACCACTGCCCGAATCCTTGTCTCAGGATCTGCTGCTGCAGAAATCCAGACTCAGATGTGTTTGTTGAATGAATGAATAAATCAATCAAGTGCCCAGAGTAAGTGGTGACAGTGTAGGTGAGGCATTTCTACCTGGAGTAATTTTGCAATTTATGACAAGCTATCCCACCCGGGCAGTGCTAGTGTTTGCTCCCATCTTTGGAAGATGATGTCACTTCCGAAGCCTGTCTATGACTGATCAGGACAATCCCCAGAGAACAGGCTTTTTCACGCTCCATAGGTCTACATCATGTCCTTTGGTTTATTGTTCAAGTTACCGTTTTCCCTGCTCTTAGTAGCCATAAATGATTTAAGTACTCTCCATTACATCAGACTTTTTAAAAAAGATACAATTTCCAAATTAAATCCTTCATGGCAAGCAGTCCCCAGCCTTCAGGCTTTGGGTTGTATCGTGGAGGGGTCACAGGTTCAAGCAAGGAGTAAACATTGAAATTGCCCTAGTGATGGCTTCCTGAGCCTTAAAACATCGGGTCAAGAGATGGCGTCAGATTCTGTCCCTAAAAGTCAGAAACCTTGTTTTCCTCTTCACAAGCTTCCTGAGCAGCAGAGAATGAGCTGCTGAAATGCCCCCTCCCTTCTGAAGACCACACCCACAGCCCTTTACAGCTTGGTCCCCTCCAGGTGCCACCAGCCACAGATGGCGCGCTGGATTTTCTCCTTTCCCCACCACCCGGAGGGGTCACTTAGCTGAGCACCTGCGGCCCAGCCTCCTGAGGCCTGGGGTATTCCTGATTCTGCAATGAGACGTAACTTGGGGCTGGAGACAACCACACCTCCTTAGTTGCTCCTTCATAACCATATTTAATATTTATGTATTATATAATACTATAACTTACATCTCTTCTGTGTTAAAAAGACTGTCTCTTTCTGGTTTATGTAACAATTTCAGTCCTTAAAAAAAAGAGAATAAAAGAGCAAGTTTACATTCTCTGTCCAAACAAAGGAACAGGGACTTTGAAATGAACTGAACTGACACAAACTAACTGCATAATATCCCTACTCTCTGTATTAAGGTTTCTTGGTTCTACTTTCCCAGTAACTTAGCTCATTATCTATTATCACCTATTGGCACCCGTTTCTGATGTCGTTGGGTAACATGCTGGTCATGAGGACTTCCCTAAAGAGAGAAAGCATCCTTCATGGATTGTACTTTTACCAGTACTGTGGCAAGCACTTAGCATTCGTTGAGTGGTGATGTTGGCGGACAGTCCACTAAGAACATTATTTCAATGACCCATTTAATCTTCTTAATAACCCTATAGGGTAGGTGCTCTTTTTAATCACTTGTTAAAGATAAAGTGAATGCAAAAGTTCAGGGGATACTGATGGCCAAGGTCACACGGGGTCCAGTGGGAGAGCCACACTGAGTTTGAATACTGGTCCACCCCTAAGGCCATGTTCCTACCCACTCTGCTGGACCAACTGAACCTTCTTAGCCTCTTCCAATGCGTTGTGCTTCCCTGACACCTGTGTGGGAGCCAAGACGGCTAGCAATTAATCACATGAAGTAGCAATGCAATTGTATGCTGTGAAAAATTAGAGCTCCCCATTGCTAGCTGGGACGTGTGGAAGTTAGTATCTTTTGAGCCAGACTTTTCAGTTTTGTTCCTATTGGATTTCTTAGCATCCTCTGTCTGGGGTCCTTTCTCTCCCAAAATAATTCTTAAGGACTCAGGAATTTTATTGTTAATTTAAAAATTACTGATTGCCAACTGAGGGTTGCTGGAGTGGAGGGGGTGGGAGGGATGGAGAGGCCGGGTGATGGACATTGGGAAGGGTATGTGTTGTGGTGAGCGCTCGGTGTTGTGTAAGACTGATGAATCACAGACCTGGACCCCTGAAACAAATAATACATTATATGTTAATAGGAAAAAATTACTAATTGCCATGTCCCTTCCCCCACACCTGACCCTCAAATTTGTCTATATACTACCCTGAATGCTGGTGATGATTTAAAACAAGAAAAAAAAAGGTTAGCTTTATGTCTGCTCTCTTCTTTCAAGATGGCCATATAGTCCTATAAATGCTTTAAGTCCTTTCCTGTTTTTATACCTCTTTTTCCCCTTACTGTGTACCTTCTTTTATCTCAGATTTTGCTCAACTACAGTGCTTTCTTTTTCCACTGTTAAAATAGTCCTGAAGCCATGTGTGTTCGCGGTCTTTATTTCCTCTGTGAATCTTCTGATGTTCCCTATCTTCCTGTCGCTTTCAGCCATGCCCTGTCAGTGCCACGGGGATCAGCAGTCCTGCCGATCCCTGGGTGTGCCACAGAGACCGCGGCTCCGCCTTTAGGGCTCTGCCTTGGGAAGACTAGTGGGGCTCGGGGCTGCCTGCCTCTCTGGCGTCTCTGCTCATTGTGTCTGTCTGGATCCTTGTACCTGGCCTCAGCAAATTTCCACTGCTGCTTGCAGGGAAATAATCTTTTATCTAATTCCTGCTTTTATAGCTGCTTTAGTCATTAGGAACGCATCCCAAGTTTACTTCAGAATTCCTAGAATTTCAGGTTTCTTTTTTATTTTATCTTTTTAGAGTATAGTGTTAAAAACATTTTTTTAATCGAGGAAATGATAGCATTAATTGAATCATGGTACATGCTGATTCTGGAAGTTTTAAGAAAGTAAACTTTGGACCCACTGTAAGATAGGTATTCCAACAGGATGGACATTTTCCCTGGATGAACTTTCTAGATCATAGCAACATCCAGATGCTTAGAGCACAGTGGCAAAGCGTTGATGATCATTTATGCAGGACGTTGTCTGCTACACACCTGAGTTGTCCTAGCCACACTGGGGGAAGGGCGATTGCCCTCCAACGAATTTGGCTTGCGGCATCTCAACATTCAGGTATGTATATTTGCAAACGAGCAGTAAGTCTCCTGATGGGCAATCATATTTCAGTACTTAATGATGAGTATCCTATTAAAGATTAACTTTCACTGCTCCTTTGCAAATTGGCTGGTGAGAGCCGCAGCTCTAGAGCCAAGGAAGTCTGCAGCCTGTGAAGTGTAGCCTGATGCTTTGCATTTCCTTGATGGGTACTTCTGGCAGGAACGGCCATGTTCCTGGTGGGGGCCAGGTGTGGGCTCCTGGCCCGGATCACTGCTCCAGGGAACGGCTTCATTTCCAACCGTATCCACTCCTGTCTCACCCCGCCCGCTGGAACTGCATGGACTCTGAGGCAGGCACAGAAAAACAGGCATCCACATGCCTTGTGCAAAGAATAAGTGGGCAGGGCAGTGACTTCTGAGCATGGTACTACTCACCTGGCAAAAACAGTTTCTAATGGTGAAGCGAGTGGAGTTTTCCCAAGGCTGGTTATGGAATGTGTAGAATTTCTTAGTAATTTTGAGGTAAAACCATTAATGTATACATTCACCGTGTTTGCCGGGGGCCTGCTGTCTGCTGGGCACTGTACCAGGGGCCAGGGATTTGGGTATCACTGCGAGAAGACAGGCCCCACCCCAGTGGCCCTTTGGAGGGGCTGGAGAACTTAGAGCAGGTGCACGCGGCCCACACTAGGCATCAGAGTCACCTCCCTCCAGAAGAAGACATTAGAACAGAGATCCAAAAGATGTTTTCTCTTTTTCAAGGGGCTTTTGGGGGGAATGGAGTATTTTGCACGAGTGGGACTCAGACTCTGGATAGTGGTCCTCAGTAGGGAACACATGTTGCCTTGCAAGCCGGCAGACCTACCCACACAGGTCCCTGAAGCGAACACTGCACAGCGTGCTGCTTGCCCCTCCTCCACGTGCCACGCTCTGATGTCCTTTCTGAGAGGCGGCCGAGTCGAGTGGGCTCTGCGGTGAGGTCACCTGGGTCCAAGTCCCGCCGTACACTCAGCAGCCTTGTGCTCGGAGCAAGTTAATGAACCTCTTTGTGCTTTTCTCTTCTCCCTTGTGAAGTATGGATTATAATGCTACCTGCTTCACCCCATTGTGTGGAAGCTAAAATGAGTACATGTGTCCCAGGCAGCTCAGAACCCCTCCGGGTACAAAGAAAGAAAGCACTATGTAAATGTGAGCTGCTTTTGATGTTCCTATTATTATGCTGTAACTCACTTTTTTGAAAACACTAGGTGAGTCCTACCAAGTCGATTTTACATCTTTAACGGGTTGTAACACACAATTGAAAAATACTATTTAGATGGTGGAAGTCCTGTAGGTTTGGTGGGGTTGGGGAATGAGCTATTAGGGAGGCAGGTGGCCTCTCATAAAGGACTCATGATATAGTTTGCACCTGATGCTAAGAAGAGGGAGAAGCCATTCAAGAGAATGGCTTGATACATTTGCATTTTGTAGAAAATTAAAAGAGCACCATAGCTGCGGTGTGTGGAGTGAACTAGGGAGCTGGTGCAGAGTGCGTGCCAGGAATTCTGGGCAGCTGTTGTCAAAATTGTGGCCAGCCATGGGGGTGGCCGTGGGGACGGAGATAGGATACGTATTTTTCAGGAGACATCTAGGGGGCTTGGTGATTCGATTGATGTAAAAAATGAGAGAGAAAAAAGAGTAAGAAATAATTTCTACGGTTTTGGCCTGAGACTAGATCACAGTGGTTACGCTGAGGAGGAAACCCTGGAGGAACGTCCTATCTGTTGAATCTGACTGGTGCTTGTCTGTGACACACCCCGTGGAGGTCGCCAGGGAGAAGATGAGAAGGAGAGGCTTGTAGAGACTTGGACGTCAAAGACAGAAAAGGGGACGTTTGGAACCATTCGTGGAATGGTTGTCTGGGACACGTGTGTGCAGGGGAGGAGGAGCGGGTGAAGGCCAGAGTTCTGGGGACCCTTCAAATAGTGGGGGCAGCTTAGGGTGGGGAGTGGGGTGGTGGAAGGTTTTGGTGACCGAGGAGAGGCTGCTACAGGTGGAAAACCAGAAGATTATGATCATTAAAGCCAAGGCAAGAGTGTGTCTTTTATTAATTAGTAGGATGTGGGCAGCCGTGTTTCCGCTGAAGTCAAACGGACTCGCAGCCCTGGGTGCAGGGCATCACTAGCATCAGTCGAGCAGTACATGTCACTGACCAGTTTTGCGTGGTCCCCATGTTACGTCTCTACTTCAGTGTTTCTGTGGGATGCCAGTACAGGCAGAATCGCGAGGCTAATGCTTGTTCCAAGTTAAGGATATGATGTGTTAATTCCTGTTGTAAGAAGGAAAACTCTTTTTTTCCAACGCTCTCTACCTAAACACAGAAACCTGTGCCAGATTTCTATATTTTTGAGCAATAGAAATTTTAAGTGACGTATTAATCCCAGTTGCAGATTTTCACAAAGAATTACAGAAATTAGAATACGAGGGATTAATTTTTTTTAGGTAAATTGTTGCCAAAATATAAGTTGGAAGAGAAACAGCTTTAATGATTGGTTTTGTTGACGATGGGATCAGTGAGAGAATTTCTCATTCCCGCTCTCTGTTATGTCTTTCCTCCCGTGTGTTGGCAGGTGTGTTCAACTGCTGAGCATGTGACCAGAGTGAATGTGGATCCTGATGATATCAGCTGCTCTAAATTATAATAGGACCTTAGTTCCAATTTTCTCTCATGTTTACAAAACAAAAGTACTTAGGTCAGATAAATAGCTTCCTTCCTCAAAGTGCCAGCTTTAAAATTACCTTTTTTGAAAGCCGCCCCTCCTTTTTTTAATTGTGACATTTAACCATTGTAAGACATAAGCAAGAGCCCTCACTCTATACCTGCGTATATGCTCAGACTCTGTTTCTCAGGACCTACTTTCTCCAGATTCATGAGTACTCCCATTCCCGTGGCTTCTTAAAAAAAAAAAAAGAAAGAAAGAAACTGATTTACCATTTACAGATATCTTTGTGTTTCAAGGCAACAGTGTTCATCTTTTATGTTCTATCCAAGGGGATATAAAGTTTGGGATATATTCAAGTTATTAGTGCTTTATATAAACTATTGAAATTGGTATATTAAGCATGTGCCCATTATTTTTAGTTTGTTGCCTTTTCTGAAGGGTTCCTGGCTGTGCTCTGCCTATCTGCATCATTTTAAAAAACTTTTTATTATTTTTTACAGGCATTTTTACTATCATGAATCATTCTGTGTATTATGCACTTTGTAATCATTGTTGCATTCGAAAACATTTCAACTAGATTTCTTCCTGGGAATATATTTCCCGTGAAAGTATAGAATTATGTGTATTTCCTGCTGTGACACGATTTTGATTTCCTTTATATTTTCAATAATAAAATATTATAAACAAAGTATTATTTTTTTAAAAAGGAGAAAACGTAACTAGTTAGCTGTTGTTTGGTCATAAATACCATTACAGTCTTTAAATAGTTTACTACTAAGATTTTAGATTTGCCTTCTCAATTTTCATGAACAAATAGAAAAAATGTGTATAACATTTTCCCTATGGAACTCTTGTTTGGAAAGGTCCCATATTTAAATATAGTTTTATCCATATGGGTCTTATTATCTTGACTGTCAAAATTCTATGCTTTTACTCTTAGAGTAGACCCCTATCTATGGAGTCTGGCAAAATTCCTTTCAATGTTATTTTTCTTGTGAGATGGAAGTTAGGTGATTCAGTAAAGCAGAATTTTTATACTATTTCCAGGTGGTCTGGTCAGCCATGAGAAAACCCCTTTTCCTTCAGAAGTGTCCTCTATCTGTGTATACGTGCGGCTGACAGGCAGCCATCTAAGTGAGAGAGAAACACTTATGAGCAGCCAAGGTAATAGAAAGCATGTGACGGAGTCTCTAGTCACCAACCAGAGAATATCCAAATAGCATCAGAAACAATAAGGAGAAAATGAAAATCATGTCTGACTCATGGAATGTTGCCTTCTTCTTGGTTTTGTGCTGAAAGTCTTTCAGCTGGAACAGCAGTGTTGGCCTAACACAATGAGGCTTCGTGTGGGTGGCTTTCTTCAGTTGTCTCCATTAATTTTGCTCTTATGCTCTTGGAAGGCTGCTGGCTCCCTCCTGCCCCCTGTTGGCCACCCTGGGTTGACCATGAGGGTGACATCTTGAAGAGCAAATTAGTTGCTGGGAACTGTGGGGCTCAATTGTGGGGTATTGATGGGAGGGTGGGATCATTTACGAAGATGCTGCAAAGAATGTATTTTCCTTTTCTGTTTGGAAAGCCGAATACGTGAAAGGAAACTCTCCTTCTTGCTTTCTTATCTCCATGACTTTATTGGTTTGATTGCAGCACAGACCCAAGGAACTGTCTTTAAACGAGACAAGGCTTATTTGTCTCTAATTTAAAAGAAGTCTGGAGATTGGCACTCAGGCTTGTATGTCGGGCCCAGAGTGTCAGCAGTGTCTCCCCCTCCTGTTTATTCAGCCACCCATACTACATTTTTCTTTATTTTTTTAATTGTGGTAAAGTAGCCATAATGTTTACCATCTTAACCATTTTTACGTGTACCCTTCAGGGGCATTAACATTCACATTGCCGTGTGACCATCACTACCATTTGCCCCCAGAACTCTCTTCATCTCACACAACTGAAGCTCTGTCTTTAAACACCAAACCCATTTTCCCCTCCCCCGCCTGTAACAACCACCATTCTATTTTCTGTCTCTCTGAATTTGACTATTCTAGATACTTCATAAAAGTGGAATCATACAGTATTTATGGTATTTATCTTTTTGTCCCTGGTGTATTTCACTTAGCATAGTGTCCTCCAGATCCATCCATGTTGTAGCATGTGACAGGATTTCCTTCCTTTTTAAGGCTGAATAATATTCCACTGTAAGTATACCACAGATTTTGTTTATCCATTCGTCCATCGACAGACACTTAGTTTGCACCCACCTTGTGGCTTGTGCGAATTAATGTCACGATGAACACGAGTGTCTTAAACATGTATTTCTACCCTGGTGGTTACTTCATGGTTACAGCTCTAGCCATCTTGTCAGAATTCTAGGCAAGAGGAAGCAGGAAGGGGGAAAGGGGATCAGTGGCATCGACCCCCTTTCCACAGACCATTCCCAGAAGGTCCATATCAATTTCTGTGAGCCAGAATTTAACAATAACAGTAATGATAGACTAGTTAATATTTATCGAGAGCTTATTTGTGTCAGTGCAGAGTGCATGTGTAATTCATTTCATCCTCAGTATAAACCTGTGAGGGGGTTGCATTTTACTAAAGAGAAAATCGAGGCTCAGGGAGGTTAAGTAAGTTGTCCAAGCAGAGTGAGTTGTGTGGCTGTGTGTCACATGGCTAGTAAGGCAAAGCTGGGATTTTGACCCAGAAATCTGGCTCCAGGGTTTACACCCTTAACTGTCTACTACTGTCTTCTGTTCCTGTTCTCAAAGGAGCCTGGGGAAAGTAATTTTATCTCAAGTAGGCACATTTCCTGTCCTACCAAATCGGGGTTCCATTTCTAAGGAGGACAAGGAGAGTGGATACTGGCAGCAGCCAGCAGCACCTGCTAGGGTATGTCTGCTCCTGGGAGCGACCTTTCTGAGTCACTGTTTCTGAAGGCAGGTGGCCGCAGGCCTCTGAAATTGCAGCTGCTTTGTAGCACTGGGCTGTTGTTCACCCTCATTCTACTGCGCTGGCCAAGACCAGCCTTGATTGGCCAGATCATTTTGGCTTAACCGGAAAGACAGGGAGTGGGCCACAAATACTGGAAAGCCTTATTGTATCTACCATTTGGTACGGTCATGGTCTTCCCGACTTAGCCTAGAGGGGCTATGTAGACATGGAGGAAGGAACGAATATATAGATATTTTTGTTAGAAAATCATGTATATTACTTATTGAGTGGTGATTTCTGCCCATGGGGTGTTACATGCTTTAAAACATGATTGCATTTAATCTTTGCTACTATTTTTTTATGGATAGTATTTTTATTATTTAATAGCGCCAATTGTCGTACATCAAATAACTTTCGTCTTTCTGATTTTGGAATACAAGCTCTTAATCAGTGTCCTAATGTTGATTATGCTGACTTTGGTGCCTTTTTAACCTAACTGGTTTTTATGGTTACATTCCGCAAGTGTATTATGGGGTTACAGCATGCTAGATCTTGCTTTCTGGGACTTAGAGGGTCACCCTCATTCAATCTTAATCATCTCAGGAGAAGGAGACCCCCTTCTTTAGTGTTTAGGAAGTGGTCCTGAGGGGCGCCTGGGTGGCACAGCGGTTAAGCGTCTGGCTTCGGCTCAGGGCGTGATCCCGGCGTTATGGGATCGAGCCCCACATCAGGCTCCTCCGCTATGAGCCTGCTTCTTCCTCTCCCACTCCCCCTGGCTTGTGTTCCCTCTCTCGCTGGCTGTCTCTATCTCTGTCGAATAAATAAATAAAATCTTTAAAAAAAAAAAAAGGAAGTGGTCCTGAAATAAATGGGGCATTGTGGGGTGAGGACAGACCTTTCACTACCCTGTGAGCCTCTTCTTGTTTTTTGTAAATAATGAAGATATCGCAGTGAACTTAGTTGCTCATCTGAAACCCTAGCCCAGTGGTCCTCAGCCCCAGGGCTTGGCCCCATAGACTTCTAGCGGTGTGTGATGACTTATTTGGTTGTCACCTGCGGGGAGGGGTGCTAGCGGCAGGTACAGTTAGAGGCTACAGATGCTGTTGAACATCCTAGGATGCATGAGACAGCCCCCTCCGCACCCACCCCTGCACAGGATTGTCTGGGCCAAAATTTCAAGAATGCCAAGGTTGGAAAAATATTGTCCCTGGCCAGTCGCCACTGCTATGTGGCATGTACTTGGGTTGTTGATCTTCAGGCAAGCTACCCAAATGCTTCCGTGTCTTACGTCAGGTTGTCCTTGGATCCCCATGAGTGGCTCATTTCAGTTACTATCCCGTGTGGAGGAACCCAGCCCCGTGCATTTTGGTGGATGCTTAAGAGTTAGAATTACACTGAAAATGTTCAAGTATGTTGCAGTCTATCTGGGAGGCTTACATGGTGATCTTTCTTAAAGTTTATTTTTAATATGATTTCAGTGTCATAAATAGAGATTGTTCTTCTTGAGCTGCCAGCATATAAAATAACATGGGGAACCTAAGAGGCATTCAGAGAGGCTGAGGTCCATCTCGGGGAGAAGAGGATTCTGTGGTAGGAAGAACTGGGGACGTGGATTTGAAGCTCTGTCTTCCCAACCCAGCCCCGCCACCCCTGCCACTTCACCCGTCAGCCTCCGGTTCCCATTCACACATCTCCTTCTCTTGCTCTTCTAAGAACTAAGTGAAAGAATATGTATGGAAAGCTTTTTGGAATTTTAAGGTGCCGTGCATCTGTCGGCTCGTGTTATTCAAGTTCTTTTCTCACGGGCTTTTCTTCCCTTAGATTACTTATGCCTGCATTAGTTTATTAGTGTCTAGATAAGTATTCTGAGTGCCTTTGCTATAAAGGATGTAGGGGTTATTTCTATCTTTTGGGGTACAAGTGTATCTGTTTCTATTATATACTGTCCTCAATAGAGTGATGTTTGCTAATACCCCATGATTATACACACTAGTTTCGGCCAGACAGTTTCAAACTTCAGCCAAGGCAAAGCAGCGTAATGATCTCCCGTAACAGCAACTGTAACTGGGGAGACTTGAGAATTTAAACTGATATCCGTGGTATTGGCTCTGGTTCCAGGACGGTCTCTTGGACAAACAGGGCGCACTCTTGCAGAGCTCCTCTTTTTGGCTTGCGCCTGCAGGGGAGTCGGTGGGGCCTCAGACCACACAGCAGGCAGGGCAGACGAGACTGTGGCGAGGAGATGGAAATAAGCTGGGATGAGAGGAATTCCAGGCCAGTGCACAAATCAACAAGTTCTATATTTAAGCGCTTGTTGAACTATTTCGTCAAATAAGGGAAAACGTGGTGGATTGCCATTTGTCAGATTTCATGTTCCCTGTTCCGTGGGGGGTGTGGTGATTGGAGATGAGACGGTCAACATGTCTCCTGGTTCTGAGGCCTTGTCACTCGAGCGCCGGAGCCACTCCGAGATTTCAGATCCTACTTAACCAGCTGCGTTCTGAGCCACACTTGAGTCATAGCTAAGAGGCAGTGCTGTGCGTCCCGGTGGAGTGAATCAGAGCGCAGAAGAGGAAAGGAGCTTTTCTGGAGAAAGGCCATGGCCGTTTTCCCGCGTCACCAGGTCCTCTTCTGTGTGTGTGAAACTCACCAGGATCGAGGCCTGCGGAGGGAACACTGACTTTCCCCAAGCATGTGACTGCGAGGCTTTTGTTCCTTGAGAGGATGGTGCGACTCAGGGAGGCCGGGTGTGAGCAGGGAGGCCTGGGCAGCCAGCAGCCTCTGCAGGACTCTGCTTGCCCTTCTCTGCTCCAAGAATTAGGTGTGGCCTCCAGCTCCCGCCCCCGCAGAGCCCTCTGTTGGGCTTTATCAAATGTATCCGCTCCCTACTATTAAATCTGAATATGCAAAAGATAAAAAATGAAAGTCAGTGCCTCTTAATTTACTCTGTAGAGAGCATTTGCTAAGAAATGTGAATCAACAGAAATTGTTTGCTCTCATCAACAGAAAAAAGTGCTGACTGACACCTTAACTTTACAGATAATGAGATCTTTGGGGAAGTTTTAATCTTTCAAAGTTTCCAGGAGCTATACAAAAGGTCTCTTCCCCTCCCCTCCCCCAGGCATCAATGATCATATTTTCTTCCTTTGTCGCTTCCCTTTGCTCTGTGAACATAGAGGTACAGTACATATTTGAGAGTGTTTCCATGTACCCATAACTAAATATCTCCTATCAGTAGTTAAAACTTGGAATTTGATTTGCAGTGCGTATTTAATGGAGGGTGAATATTTCCAACTCAAAAAAGATATTCCTAAACTGTGCATGTGTTTACAGTGCCACAGACGCATTTACAACCTGGATGCCAATTTGAGTATCAGGCAGATGGCATCAGAAATTACTAAGATTATCTCTGGTACTAAATACTCCTGATTCTTTGTCCTTAAAAAAAAAGGTATAGAGTAAAGCATCTTTCTACCTTTTACTTCTTTTTTTCAAGTGCCCTTTTGAATAGATGTGTTTTTTGACTTAGGTCTTATTAGCATTTCTTATGGGGACTGCCTTTGGGGCAGTACCACTTACTAAATTGTTCTGATGCTTTAGGAAAAGGAAAACCATGGTAACCAGATGTAGGGTATGATTATTTGCCTCTGACCTGGCAAAGTGTTGGATTTAACAAAAGAAGCTTAATAGAAATGTTCAAATTGACCCTTCTCATCACTTGGGCTGCCTAAAGCTTAATCAATCTCTCATTATTATCAGAGTTATTCGAGCAAAGGCAGCAGTGATAGTATTTTTCATAATCACTTCTTGAGCCAAATGTAATTTGCAATTTGGAGTATTGTATTATGAAACAATAATGCATTAAAATGAACAGTGCAAGAATTAGGAGTATAGTAGTGAAGAAAGGATCCGTGGCAGTAGTTGTGTGAAAGGCACTCTCAAAATCATCATGTGGACATGACTGATTTCAGTGCCAAATTAAGCATTTAGAAAAAATCAGAATTATGTGTTGTTTTTATTATGTTTAGGGGTGTGTGTGTTTATTTTATATATTATATATATATATCATTTATTATAAAGTCAGTATAGTTAAAGGGGAAACAAAAAAATATACTTTGCATGTTATTTGCGTCTGCATGTTTGGTGTTACGGGGTTTGTGTGGTTTGAGTACCTGTGGGTATATGTTGGAAAAAAATAAGGTGTATCAAGCCTTATAAAAATCTTGTATAGAGCAGTAATTATTGATTGACCCCATTTTACAAAGGGAATTTATTTGCTACAGAAAATATGTCATGTAGTCCACGAACTAGCTGATGCCTGAAAAGCTTTAACATCATAATTAAGATACACTTCCACTCATCTTCTGTCATTTTCCTTGAATGGCTCTAAATACAGATTATAAATATTATTTCAGAGTTATTTATGTATTTATCTTGTGTTTTGAAGGATTACTGTGTTTGCTTGTTTTTGTTTTTTTTTTTCCTTAAGTCTTTCTATCTAGATCCCATGGTCGGTCTTGTGTGTGTATGTTTGGGGGGGGGTGTTTGGTTTTCGTTTTTGTTGTTTTATTTTTTTAAAGATATTTGGGATTTACAGTGGTTCTTATAAAATTAAAATTGATAATGTGCTAGGTTCAATTTCTTCATTGTTGTTGTAATATTTCTTTGTTCCATATCCTTCCAGGACTCCTGAAGTGTCAGGTTACCAGGCGTATCAGTGCATCCTTGATTAGATAACGCAGGCTTCGCCAGGGGAAGAGTGCACTTACAGGGACACTTAATGGGAGTCCTGAAAAGGGTGTGTTGTCCATTAAGGGTACATACACTGCATGTTTAAAGGCTGTTCTAGCTTGGTTAAGTAGAAGCTATATTTTCTTAAAAAGTTCTTCTTTTTTTTCTGGATGTCAGGCAACGCAAATTTAGTTTATTAAATCTAATCAGACTAGCACTGATGAAAACTGTACACAATCAAATAATGGTTCTCAAGTTTGTGAATTTCCTTTTAAAGAGAACCCCTGCCACACTCCGCCAAGTTAAAACTGCATCCCATTTGTAAAAGCACCATCAAGTTGTCATGTACCCTTTCTAAGCCTCCGTTCTCATCATTGTTGATTACCAAGATTTTTTTTTTGCCTAAATAGGGGCTTTCTGCTTTTCATAATCAGCCTTCTCTTCCCTGATTCATCCAGCATTGCCACAATCTACTGCTGAGCAAATCAGTCCGCTATCATGGTAGCGATTTCTTAAAATGTCACTAAAATATGTAAGATCCTGTATGGGAAGGACATGTTAGAAGTGACTTGTCTTTTTCTTATTTGTAAAATGGAGGCTGAGGCACCAAAAAAAAAAAAAAATCTATATATAGGGCCAGAAACTATGAGTGCGTTATCATAAAAGATAAATGCATGTGGTGATTTCTTGCTGTTTTACCCTCTGATTGGGTTTGGACAGTTTGACATGCTTCTGCTGTTGTGTGGCAGTATTTGCATATGTCAGTACCGACAGTTTTGACTTGTGGAGTATCATTGTATTTAGAAATATTGGCAGTGTCCTAGCAGTGAGTATGCGGGTAGTTTTTATGATCCTTTCCAAAGGATAAGTTCTTGACCTTGGGAATAAGTTCTTGACCTTGCGTTGGGGATAAATTCTTGACCTTGCGTGCAGATTCGTGGCCTTCATAGACAAGTTTGTTTGGGAACAATGTCCTTTGGACCTCATTGCTGCAGGAAATGCAAGCTTTACGTCATTTATTTCCACAAAGATGATTTAACCAGCTGCTCTGAGTATAAAAGCATAAGAGTGACTGATTGTCTTTGGTTCCTCAAGTTTTTGAGGGGGCTAGGTGTGGTAAAAAGAGTCTTGGGTCTAAAGTCTGGCTTTGCTACTTACTTGCTACATGGCCTGTGAAATCATTGAATTCCCCTGGGGTTTCCCCTAAAGAGGAGGATGATAACAGCTACCTCACATGCTGGTTGTGGAAATCAATGAAATAAAGTACATAATAAAAATTCAATAAATTCTAGTTAAATGTAATTAAGTAATCAAAAGAGCATTCAACAGGTGTTCAATTATATGTCTCACTTAAGGATTTACACAAAATGAACTTCATGGGTCTAGGAATTTCAATTTCTCTAGGAGTATCCAAGTTCAGACCCAGTGAGATCTCTTAAACTAGCTATGAGGTGACCTGAACTCTATTCATACCTTGCAGTGTGACTTCGGGCAGCTCTGTAAAACCCCTTGGGCCTCAGTTTCTATGTCAAATATAGACATTGAACGGGGTGACCGATCTTTAGACTTTGATTTTCAGAATATACCTTCAGTGCATATGGGTAAGAGTACAGTGAAACAATCTACAAAGATATATAGCTAGAATTTTTTTTCAACTAAAATTTATAACAATTTAAGGCTTTAAGACAAAAATAAGTTCATAGGGATGCCTGGGTGACCCAGTCGGTTAAGTGTCTGCCTTCAGCTCAGGTCATGATCCCAGGTTCCTGGGATTGAGTCCCACATCGACCTCCTTGCTCAGCGGGAAGTCTGCTTCTCCCTCTGCCTGCCACTCCCCCTGCTTGTGCTCTCTCTCTCTCTGACAAATAAATAAATAAAATCTTAAAAAAATAAGTTCATAATTCTGTAAGAGACCAGAGTGAAGGATTGAGAGAACTCAATGCTGACACCAAGAATGTGAGAAAAGATTGAGCCATAATCGATTGAAAAGATTTTTCTAGAGAAAGTTGGATCAAAACCGTTCAGGAAAAGTATGACACAAAAGGACAATAGAGGAATAGTGTTGAAAACTCATGATTTTGCTTTGATTTGAGTGAACAGTATGTTCCTGAGGCATTTCAGAGAGTTTGATTGGAACATAGGAATAACACAGGACAGGGTATTCACGTTTCTGTACAGAATCTTGAATCCAGCTCAGTGCACAGTTGGTATCGCTCAAGATCTTGAGGGTAAATTACAGCATTCTAACAGCAGGCAGTGGTCAAACACAGGTTAGCACGAGGGCCGTACTAACTGCGTCTATGAGAAACACCTAGAAGGTTCCAGAAAAAGATGAGTTCCCAGAGAAAGGAAGTGGTTAAATCATGTGATGATGCAAATATATAGAAATGAGGGGCAAAATACAGGGCAGGGTATTGAGTTAAATGACCATGTTGGCCATTCCAGTGGAGAAGTTGGGTGTTGGGGGAGGATGGGTGGCTTCTAGTCACTGACACTCTATTTGTATTTGAGCCATTTCAGTTCTCTCCCCCAGGCAAGCAGTATCACTTCACCTACACATTCGTTAGGATAAATAGTAAGGCAAGTATTATAGCAAAGCCCTCCTTAGAAATGAAGACCTTGGTAATTAGCAGTGAGAAATACCAACTTTCTAGGTGACATTTCAGTGATTTTCTTTTTTGAAGAAAATCTTATTTCAAAAATTGTTCCTCAAAGCTTATAAGATAATTGGTGCTGGGTGTTCTGTTCATCTATTTTTAAGTATGGCAAAAGATTTTTAAGACTTCTACTATATCACGTTTTCAAATACGACACTAGGAAAAGCCATTCATTATAAATCCAATTATATTTTTATTTTATTTATAGTCAAATGCTGTGCGTTATATCATTCAGCATAATTTTTTCTGAAGGTCTCTAATTTTAGTAGCAATACAATAATAAGATATTTCAATGTTATTTACACTGCAGAGAGAATTAGGTTAATTTACTAAAAGCTGAAATGATGGTTCAATAGCACGAAACTCTCACCAGTAAATTTGTAATGAGAGTTTTTTCTGTATGAAAACAACAGAATTTTGTTGCAATCTTTTGTTATTCTTTTTTTTTTTCTCTTTCTCTTTTCATCAACAAGTGCATGTTTTGCCCATTGTTCTTTGCTATAGTAATAAATATGGCTGCTCCGGCAGCCGGCAATGATCTCATTTGTAACGCGTCATAGTGAAACCCATTTAGCAGATTACTTGGAGATTACTTTAGCTGAATGAAAACATCGCTGTATTCTTTATGAAGAAAGCCGTATGTTTAAGAAATGTTACAATCAATTCTACTCTGAGAAGACATGGCCCATCTGGCTGTATTTTGCTGTGAAGGAGTCTTCAGGGGCTTGGTGGCATTTTTTTCACTGCACCTTCTTCATGTAGCAGTACCTCTGAAATTTTTCTATATTAGCTTTTTCTCAAGCTTCCTGTTTTTCTTTTTATCTCTGTGGGTTTTTTTGTTTCATTTTGTTTTTTAAGAGAGAGAGCGAGCACACGAGCAAGGGGGAGGGGCAAGGGGAAAGGGAGAGAGATTCTCAGGCAGACTCCCTACTGAGTGCAGAGTCCATCTTGGGGCTCCATCCCAGGACCCTGAGATCATGACCTGAGCTGAAGTCAAGAGTCTGCCACTTAACCAGCTGAGCCACCCCAGTGCCCCATGTCCATGTTTTTAAAAAGTCATTCCCTTACGTTAATATATCCTGGGGTATTGCTAGCAGAATCTTCCCGAGTGGTAGGGTCCATGACTGTGTTCTATCCTAGCGTCACACCTGTTGGATGGTCGAGTTTTCTGTTTGAACATGTTAAGGGGGGAGGTTAGTCAGAAGGCAGTTCCAAAGCTGATTCTTTGCTGAAAATGGGTTTGCTTCCTAGACATACCATTAGTACATGATTTTTTCAGCCTTGCCATTTTTTGGGAACGTGACCCATTTGAAATTCATCTGTGGCTTTTAAAAGATAATAAAATAAATGTGGTTGATATCTTCCAAGTTTTAAGCAGTTTTCTATTAAATGATTATCTTCATAGGTTGATCACTGATTTCAACTGTGAAATTGACTTTGAAAGTACATGTGTAGCCAAAATTTTTCAGGGACATCCCGCCTCTTTGCAGGAAAAATTAAACAACTATAGATTAAGAGAGAGCACTACAATATATTGGCAATGAGAGTGAATGAGGGCATAGCTACGTTCTTTTTCTTTTTACACTCTAGAAGGCTTGGTATATTTTTTTCACCTACAGTCTTTATTTCTGTCAAAAAATTACAACTAAGGGATTCATTTTTACCCCAATTATAAAGTAATATGCCGTGCTTTTATAGTATGCCTTAAAGAAATCACATAATTTATTAACTAAAGCAGGCATTAAGGGAAATGTCCAAATGCTAACCTATAAACATTTTATCTGTGCCTTCTTTGCTTTTTAATATATCAATCTTGAATTTGTAATTTCAAAAAGAAAGTGTACTGTAACAGTTTGACAATAAATCTACAAATAATAAAATAGTATATTCTGGTGATTCAGGGGCAGCCTAGGACACTAATATTTTAATATCAAATAAATGAGAAAAAATTCAGTTCTTAAATCTGAGTCAGGATTCACTCTTTTTAATTCTTTTTAAATCATGTATACTTAAGATGAAAGTTGAAAGTTCATAGACTGAGATCTAAAACTGAAACTTTTTCCACAAAGTAGGGCCAAGATCATTAAAAGATAAGATCTAACATAGCTAATTAAACTCAATGTTAGGTTTGGGACCAAAAATATCTAAACTGTTTTAAAACATGGAAAAGTCAGGGCACCTGGGTGGCACAGCGGTTAAGCGTCTGCCTTCGGCTCAGGGCGTGATCCCGGCGTTATGGGATCGAGCCCCACATCAGGCTCCTCCGCTATGAACCTGCTTCTTCCTCTCCCACTCCCCCTGCTTGTGTTCCCTCTCTCACTGGCTGTCTCTCTCTGTTAAATAAATAAAATCTTTAAAAAGAAAATAAAATAAAACATGGAAAAGTCAACCACTCTCAATTTTCTCTCATATTATTAGTTCAAAGTCATGACGTACATGATCTTCTTGTAAGATTAAACTATACCTTTTGGTACAGAGAGATACACAGTTGACTCTTGAGCAAAACAGGGATCGGGGTGCCAACCCCCTGTGCAGTTGAAATCCATGCGTAACTTTTGACTTCCTATAAACTTAACTATTAATAGCCAACTATTGACCTTGCTGGTAACATAGTCGACTAACACTTATTTTGGATGTGTTATATACTGTATTCTTAAAATAGAGTAAGCTAGAGAAAAGAGAATGTTATTAAGAAAAACATAAGGGGGGCGCCTGGGTGGCACAGCGGTTAAGCGTCTGCCTTCGGCTCAGGGCGTGATCCCAACGTTATGGGATCGAGCCCCACATCACTCTTCCGCTATGAGCCTGCTTCTTCCTCTCCCACTCCCCCTGCTTGTGTTCCCTCTCTCAATGGCTGTCTCTATCTCTGTTGAATAAATAAATAAAATCTTTAAAAAAAAAAAAAAAAGAAAAACATAAGGAAGAGAAAATACATTTACAGCACTGTACTATATCAAAAAAAAAATCTGGGTATAAGAGGATCAGTGTTGTTTAAGGGTCAACTGTGTATCTCGTGTCATGGCATAGTGTTTCTTAAATAGGATATGGGTTTGAATGTGTGTAATCTAGAATGTGAACCAGCACATATCTTTAAAAGCAAAACAAAACAGGTCAACAAGCCAACATTGTATCATTTGAGGGATATTTATGAACTGAAAAACTAAATGCTTAGAATGATTTTCCTTTAGGAAGCCCTCTTTTAAGTAAATACCATGTATAAGATTTGAACTTAATGCTTTTCTTGATTAGAATTTAATACATCTTGTGTTTCCAGATGCCTCAGTGTTACAGAGTTTTCAGGATGGGAATTCATGGGGGCTTTAAATATCATCTCCATGCTGATGATGCTCGGATTAATTTGTCCAGCTCTGTCCTCTCACCTGAACCCCTGTAGATGCTTAATAAATTTTTGTCAAATGAATGAACATTATGATTTAGATGTTGGCTCCTACTGAGATATGTCAGTTTTTTATGTTTGCTCTTTCATTTACTTACTAATTCATTCTTTAAAGTCAGTCATTATGCCTAACTCTTAGGTGTTATTGATAATATTGACAAAAATAAAGGAAAAAGAAAGTTTTATTTTTAATGCTTTCTATTTGTTTTAAAAGCATAGTGCATATTTTATCCCTTGTGAGAAGTGGTCAGATTCTGGGCTTAAGTTCTTAGGGACTTTTTCCTCTTTTTCTTTTTTGCTTTTTGGCAATTGCAATGATCTTCCAATTTCTAAATACCATTACAATTTGAGGATAGATTTACTTTATAGAAGGTAATTTTATAGGCAGTTTTAAATGCTCTCTAATAATATACATAGTTTTTAAAGGATGAGTAGTGGTAGTATTTCTATTCTAACATTGTTAGAATGCTCTCCCTTCCTTATTTATAAACCCCTTTGCAAACAGTGTTACTTTAGTAAATGTGTAAGATACTCCAATGCATACTTCATGTCTAAACCAGTGTTTGAAATCAGATTTATGTTAATAGAAGAAAGACCTATGCTACCAACCAGGCCATTAATTAAAATACCTTTTTTCTCTTTTATATTAGTTTTGGACTACCTTTTTTTTTTCTTTACTCTTCTCCTCTTCAATATGATTAATTGTTCAGCATAAGCTAGATCCCTATTTTGTCCTCTGAAAGAAATACTCGATATATTTTATATATCGATGAATGCTTAGTTGAGTAGCTGTCTATAAAAGATTTCTTTTTTGAAATATCTGGTGACTAAGTCAGTAAGATGAATATTATTCGAGGGTATGTAGTGCATGCGTTCCAGGCAAATGGTCGTTTTTAGAAGAAAGCAACAGAGCAGGACAAAGAATTGATAGCAAATCTCGGCTCTGGAGGTATTTTAGATGCCAGAATGGAGTGTTAGTGTTTTCGCAGAGAGCTTCCAGCTCCATGGCGGTCTGTGAAAGTTCGTGTGGACTAGTTTTGAATCATGTGTCTGTTCCTCGTATTTGTTTTTGATCAGATGCAGATTTCAAAGGCAAAGATGCCACATTCAGCTATTGCTTTTCATCGGATTTCGGAATAGTATTTGATGAGAATGCCTTAAAGCTTTCAACTTAATAAGCTCAAAGTGTTACAGCAATGTAAATTATCCTTTGCACTTCAAACCTTGCAAACGTAGCCTTGTTTGTCAGTTTTTAAACTATGATGAATGTTTCCAATAACCTGACTGCGAAAATAAAGAAGAATCATTGTATATGGAGAGATTATTAAGTAGATGATTGTGGATTACCATTCTTTAGTCATAAGAGCAACCGATTCTAGTGCAGACTTTTGGCCTCTCGCATTTGAAGTATTCAGCCCTATACATTTATTAATTGTTTGTTCAGTAAGGATGAACTAAAAAGTTGTTGTTTATTTTTGTTTTGCCAAAGGAAAAATGGGGATTGAGGCCATTTTCAAAAGGGAAGTCTCTGGAAAGTTCTAATTAAAAATGAATCCCATAATCTGATTGAAAATATTCATATTGGGGAAAAACTGGACAATTGCAGGAGACCTTTTGGCCCTCATTTTGAGGAAGGTCACATTTCATTGAGAATATATGTCTTTGTCACAAAGAATGAAAACTCATTTTGTATATATTGACAAGTTAGAATTTTTTGTTATCAACAGGTTTGGCAAACATCGAAAAGATGACAAGATTGAGAAAACGGGTAAAATAAAAATACAGGACTCCCTTACGTCAGAAGAGGAGAGGATACGAATGAAGCAGGAGCAGGAGAGGTAGATTTCAGTTGTTTGATTAAATATCGCCAGATAGAGCTTTTTGTCCTTTCTACTCTTTTTTCTTTCTTTTTTTTTTAATATGAAGAATTTATACTCAATGAGCTTTTAGTTTTTTCTGTGTCAGTCCAAACACTGATGGTTGTGGGATAAATACAATGTAAAGAAAGATTCAAAGAAAAACCGTATATTTATTTGAGGCATTAAAGTGAATTTTAATGGTTGAGTTAAGGTTTTTGCCTAGAAGATAGTAGGGCATATTAGATGAATTAAATAAGCATTAAGACTGAATTTATGATCACTTTTAAAATCACAAAGAAATAGTTACAATTCCATTTCATTCATTTATGTGTATATAATATTTTACGATAATTTTTAAGTCTATTTCCCTGGAAAATAAAACTTTGAATTTTTATATCTCATTTAAAATACTTTGATTTATAATAAGAATTGAGAAGCCTTTCTTGCTATGTTGTTTTCCTCTTGAACCTGACATTTCTTTCTTTTTTTCCTCTATTTCCCTATCCTATTTTGTGACATTTTCCACTTAAATTTGATTGCATCTCTTCCAGAAAGATTGTTATCTGTTGTTGAGTCATTCCTTGGTAAGAACCCAAAGCCCAGTGAAATGAATGAAAAGTTACTTTAGGCAGATAATTGATTAGAATTTCTCTTGCTGTCATTCCCAGGGGATGAGAAAGTCGCCTGGCACTTCTGTTACCCGGGTTTACAGGCTCACAGCCAGCTCCTCTGGGTCCGTCCTTTGCAGTTTCAGAGCCCCCGCAGCAAGAGACACTGTGCCGTGTTGTGCTGTGAATAATCTGGGGAATGAGGGTGTCTTGATTAAGGCTAAAAGACTAAATATTGTCCATAGCTAAGATTAGAGCCCAGCATCTTCAACTCCAGATTCTCGAGTCGGGGCATGGTAGCGTCCCACAAGTCTGACTCATAATGAAGGAAAGAACTAGAAAGAATATTCTACCATCGTTTTCTTTAGAAGAAATTAATGTTTGGATATTTTCCACTCCTCTTTCGCCTACGTCTGAGGCTTTAGGCTAGTCTAGTTACTCTGATTCTCTGTTTGTAGCTTTTCAGAGTATTAAATATATACGTGGGAAAAACAGGGACTTTTAATTTGTGATGCAAGTCTGGGTTTATTCTTCTGATTCTTCCCCAGTTTTTTTTCAATCCTTCCATTTTCTTGCTTTCTAGGACTCTTTCTAATCCTCGCCAATTTTGTGATTCCCAAACTCTATTACTAATAAGCTCACTGTGGTCAGCCCTGGGCACACAATAGTCTTAGTGTGTACAGTGTAGCGTCTAATTGCTCAGTACTATAAACTTTGATCCTAAGAGAGTATAGAAGAGAGTGTATACCAGCTAAATGTACGTACTCCGATTTATCCACAGGCAAATAATGTGATTTTGCTAGAGAACAATCTGAGTGATAGGAACATTGTACTTCTCCCCTATCTTGATGCCAACCCTAGGGGATAGCTTTATGAATTCCGTACCATTGTTCATATTTGCAGTATTCTTTTCTTGCAGTTTAAGATGATTCCTGTGTTTCAATGCAGAATTCTATCAACGTTTTCCAAGATACTTATTATAATGCATAGTCAAGTTTTTGCAGCCAAACAATGATTTTTACATAATGGTTTCACTTGTATTATTAATTTGCCTAAGGCACAGTTCACTTTCAGTTTTGCTTTTAATCTCCATCTCTGTACCTCTAATGATGCAATACTTCTGGGAACTAGGTTGGTCATAATGAATTTACAACATACAGGAGGCCTAGAATAAAATCTTTTAGGGTCAAGGAACAAGTGAATGGTCCATTAAAAAAAATCAATTAGCTTCATAATTTAAGAAAACTATTATACTCTGACTTTGTATTTCAGTAACAGTTTTCCAAGTATGTTTTATTTAAACTCGTGGATCTTGTAGTAGAGCGAGTGAGTCATGAGACTTACTGAAGTACGTAAGTGGGGCTTGCGTAGTGTTTGTTATTTGAACAGGGCAAGCCTTCTTTCCTCCTTTCTGTTCTGTCTGTGGGCATTGACGATGCTTCGTTTGAGAATGGAAATTGCAACTTCTTCGGGAAGAATTTGGGCGGAGGAATAAGTAAAAATAAATAAAGCGCTGCTTATATTCTCCTCATAGCTTTTGCCTCACTGCAGAGTGGTAGCAGAGGCCCTCGTTTAACATTATTTACCACTGTAGCTATTTGAGTTCCCAAAATTATTTTGGTGATTTCATAGAAAAATAGAAAACTTGACATCCCCTGGTTATTAATTATGACATGTCCGTATACAAAAATATTTTTTGTCCATATACATCCATGAAGCCTGAGTATGACTCAAGATATAAACATGGAACAAGTGAAAGGATAATGAATAGAATTGAAAATGTGTTTTCCTACCAGGTTAAGATCTATTTAGATAGTGAACGTGAATTAGATTCTTCTGAGCATGGGTCTGAGATTAAATTTGACTTCATCCTTGCTAATTTCTCCCCATCTCCTTCCACTTGCTGCCATCCCTGGGAGGTGGGGTCTTGAATAAATGCTGTCCTCCTAGGAGAAATGGATGAGGAAGACCCCAGCGTGGATCTGTCCTCTGGCTCTACTAGTCCTGCCCTGCCAACAACCTGAGCCTGCACGCCTAGGCTCTCTTCCTGAGAAGTGAGGAGATTGGGAAGAACACCAGGGGTAACATTAGCTGGTCCTATGATGTGCTATTTTGACTTCTAGCTCCAGGCTCCAAACCAAGGCACCTTAGCCTTTTAGAGATGCTATTGGCCACTTTTGGGCTAGGTGGGGAAACCAAGCAAGGTATGGGTATTTGGAGCTGAAGGATGAATTCAGTGCTCACTGCTCTTACTGGTTTGTCTTTTAAGCATGCCTAGGGACAAAGCCCCTGTTGGCTGTTCTCTACCACACGGAAGGATTGGGCTCCAAACCCAGAATAGAACATATTTAATTCATTGATCTGTGTCACTTCAGGCCCACTTAGCTACCATTATGTTGACCGAGTGTCCAGAGTAACTTTTGGCTTTCTGTTGTGTTTTTGCTCCAGTGGAATCTCTGCTTAGGCTCTGCAGGTTGGTATGTAAGCTGTGTGATGTGGGAGTTTCCCAAACAGTATTTAGCAGCTGACAAAGGGTTCCACATGCAGATATGTTTGAGGAACATCTGGCTAAACCAATTTATGCGTATTTCTTTACTCCATTATTTCTCAAAACCCTACACTGGTTAATGTACCTTGTGAGTCACCAATATATGAATAGAGATTCATCATTTCCCAACTTATTTATTCACAGAACATCCCCCTTCGCTTGTTCTCTGTGAATTACCAACATGTCTCAGAGTTCAGTCACTGGGGATATACTGGTGGCAAGCAAAGGCCATTGGCTCCTGGGTCAGCCAAATCCAGCTCCCTCATCTGACTGGCTGTGGAACTCCAGGTTGATTGTTTCATGGTATCGTGAGCAAGTGTAGAGCCGGTGTTCGTGACCTGCCTCTACATTATGGCTTCCATTTTGTGTAGTTATTGAGTCTTATTCCTGAACTTTCATTTTCCATTTTCTCTTTCCCACGTGTTTCTCACCTGTTTAAAACATATTTTTAAGGTCTAATTCTAATGTATTCTAATTCCATAGCTATAGAAAATTTGAAAAAAAAACCCATAAATTTAAAATTGGAAAATAAAAATTTATCCATCATAATACCACTGTTAACATACTGGTCTATGCCTTTCTAATTTATTTCCTATAAGATATGTATTTCCACACGTGCATACTTTTAAAAAGCTAAGTCTGTTTTCATTTTTTTTAAGATTTATCCACTTATTTGAAAGAGAGAGAGCACAAGCAAGGGGAAGGGCAGAGGGTGAGGGAGAGAGAGAATCTCAAGCAGACTCCTCGCTGAGCATGGAGCCTTACTTGGGGCTGGATCTCACGACCCTGAGATCATGACCTGAGCTGAAATCAAGAGTCGGATGCTTAACTGACTGAGCCACCCAGGTGCCCCACATCTATTTTGCATTTTTATACATTCTTAGAAAACCATGTTAAACTTTTTCTGAAACAAGGCCAAGTCTGTATGAACAGACAGATGGATGGGAAGGAAGGACAGAAAGAAGGAAAGAAGACTTAAAGATGAAATCTTAGCTGCAGTTTCTGGCCAGATTCCCCAACTCTCAAAATTTACCTCGTTTGTTATTCATCCTATTCAATGAGACTTAGACATAATGTTAACTGGCTTGTGTTTTGTAGTTATTCAGCAAGGGATACCTATTCTGATGTTCTTATCTGTTATCTATGTAGTAAGTTGTACTTGGAAGTATTTTCAAGGGGACTGAATGCTTCTAGTGGAGACATGAAAAAGGTAAATGAATGTCTTATGAAATTGTCCCAGTATGTGAAGGATATTTGTAAAGCTGCTAAGGAAATGTACGGCTTAAAATGTTCCATTATTCAAAGTGATAATCACTCTTGAAAGGTTTGTGTTTTCAATACTAGGCCATTGAACTGTTTGTGCCCACAAGTGGTACTCCCCCTTCTTGGTGCCTCATTTGCGACTCTGTGTGGCATTTCTGTATGTGTTTCCCATTCACTGGCATTTCTTTTTTTGGTTTTACCAATTGTTTCCAGTATCTGCTTTACGTGATAATTTGAAATCTTGATAAAAACTTTTTTGTGGTGTTTCTTAGTTGGTAAGATCCTTTCCAAAATTTAATATATGTTTTTAGTTTTTGCAGAAATTAACATTTTAAAATATCATAATGCAGTAGTCAAGTATGTTTAAGATGCATGAAAGAAAGTTTGTGAAATTATAGGAGGAACAATCAAGAAAGCTGTAATAGGTGTAGTCCCTGTGCATCTGAAAGAAAAAACAAATTTTCACTCATTTTGGCTTGAAACTTAGTGCTCATGCTCCCTGAATTCTGACAGTAGAACCCAGATAACCTGGATGATCTTTGCATTTAGATCACATATTGTCATTTGAACAAAGCTTGACTTTTAAAAATTAACCTTTTAGTGGGAAATACACATTATTCTATAGCAGAGTTTTTCATATTTTCTCTGACCTCTTGAATCCTTCAGAAAAGTCAACTCTAATCACTAAGATTAGTTCCATCAGGCATTTTTAAGAAAAATTTGTTGCAGGTGAACAGAAATTTTAAAGAATCTATTAACTATGTGGAAGTTCGCTACTTAGACCAATATTTGGGCAAATTAAGCCTTGGGGTGTGTGTGGGGGGGGGTGTGTATGTGGGTGTGTGTATGTGTGTGTGTATTTGATGGATTTTGTTGATAGACTGTAACTGGAGTAGGAAAAGGGAATTTTATGTTTGATGAGAGCTGTCTTAGATGTATTTGACGTTGCAACATCTCTTTGAGCTGGAAGTAACTGTAGGTGGTTTGATATTCGTGAAAGTCAGAACAGAATGTGAGTGAATGAATATGTGTCAGAGTGTGTGTGTGTGTTGGTTTGTGAAATATTATTCTAGTATTCCATTAGTATAAAAGAGAAGTTTTTGTTGTTTCACAATATGATGGTAGAAATTTTGTATTATGTTATTGTAACCTCTCTCAGGGATCCCTTGCCTTTGTTCAGAGGGAAAAAAGATTTAAGCCTGTTAACATTAGAAAATTGATATAAAGCAGTATAATAAGTGTGAAAATAGGTAACTGCAGAGCTTTGGGAAGGGGATGGATTGACAGGCTGGAGTTAATAATGAACACTCCACGGAGACGGTCATTCTAGTTCCCAAGAGCTCATGTATTTAGCAAAGTGGACAAATTCTACACCCATGCTCAGGCACAGGGGCTCACGGGGAGGAGGCATTCTTCTAACTCCTTGGATTCTTTAAAAATTGTGGTTGCATTAGTCATTAGTAGTATCTCTATGAATACTTTGATCTCTTTTTCAACTTCCAGCCATTTTATATTTTAAAACTGATATCATCTCACTTGAGCATTAAGGGCTGAAGTTTCACTTTTCCCCACCTGTCATATGATTCCTCTGTGGATCTCTAAGTTGCCTTCTTCCCTTGAATGGGAAGCGTGCCTTCAAAACAGTTGGCGCTCCTCATGAAAAAGTGTTTTCAGCACCCATTTAGAATATGGAAATTTTTTCTTCTCAATCAGCTTTTACTTCAGTATTACAAAGAGGTTAAAATCCCACTTAAAATTGTGACTGTTTTCAAAGTAAGAAATGTAGTGGAATATTGTCCCCCTTCTGGGAATTCAGCGTAGATGCCACATTGGAAGCACGCGTATCGGAGGTGGCAGTTAGATTTACGTAGCAGGGTAAGCTGAAGGATTGATGAGTTGAGCCGCGCTGTTTCTGAAGTCCGCCACTGGCTGAGGTGTTTTGAGGGGCAGAAACAGCATTCATTCAGTTGACACAAACTGCTATTACATTGAACCATTCCTTCTAGTTAGCCTGTAGTTTAAATTTCATTCTGCCATACCTTTGGGTTTTATTTGATGAATGTCTGTAATACTGATTTTTAGAGAGAGGAAATACTGTGGGGGAAAAGATCCAGGAACTTTGTTCCTAGAATGAGGCTTCTGGATGGCAGTGCGATCACTTGGGGGTAAAATGTTTCCCAAAAGAGTTGATTGCAAGGTTTTAAACATTGTTTTGAAGATTCTTAACAACTATCTAATATGTAGCAATCCAAAATTCATTTTAATTTTTTCTGGTAAACTGATATTAGTATATGTTATCTTCTGTAGACATTTACAGCATTTTTTTTTTTTAATTAACATCGCTAAAGGTCAATTTTGGTTTCTTGGAGTGTTCTGAAAAATGCATCATGGATGTTTCATGTATTGGAGTTTTGTAACTTTGGAGGTGAAGTGTTCAGGATATAACTAACTTAAGTGAGCCATGGATTTCCATCCTGAGGAGTGGGTCAGTCAGCAGCGGTCCTCATGCTATACCTTTTCTGGCTATATAAAGAGCACACTTCATAGCCATAAAACAGTTATTTTCCTCTTACTCTGCTGCAGTTAGTGCTAAAAGCCATTTATTGTAAAAGCAAAAATCCTAATGAACAGAAATGTTACAAGAACAGACGTCTTGTGTGTTTTATCTTCATCATGCATCATCCATTTTAATTAGACCGAAGGGTGGTGAACACTGTGACAAGAGTCTAGAATTAAAACCATTAATTGATGTCAAGCTGAAGAGAGACTGTTAGCATGAATTTGGTGACAGCGGGAAAGAAATTAACCTTATTACCTTATTTATTAGTACATTACATTAGTTTGTGTATTGTCTGTGCAGGTTCAAGACAATTTCATTATCATAATGGAAAATACCTTTTTTTAACAGAAAGAAAAGGTGCAGATATTTATGTTTGAACATAACAAATTGACATGATAAATTCTTCACTTGTTCAAAGTCTTACAAAGTTTTTAAAGTTTTCATTTTTTTTTCTTTTTTATGTTTCAAGAATAGGGAAATCGTTCATGATGGTGTTGCCCCTCAGCCTCTGTCACTACAGCTGTCTGCCATCATCTAGACCCCAGAATAGTGCTCTTGTTTATAACTACGACGGACTGTCTGAAATGCTTAAAGCAATAGACATTTATTTCTTTGGCTAAGTTTTGGGCTAATCAGTTACTTCTGTCATTGCTGAGGTTTGGCCCAAGATAAATTGGATGGATAATGCTAAACAACAACCTGACTGTTAAGAAAAACGAATGGCTCTTACATCTTAGAGATAATTTGTGACCTCAGGGTCACGAAAAAAGAATACAGGGGGTGTCCTTTTATAGCATTGGCCATCTGGAACTATTAAAAGCTAAACTGCAATGTACTCACTGTCTTTTTTTAAAGTTTCCCTACGAAACTATACTATTTTTATTAAGACACCAAAAATATTTTCTCCTGAGTCAAATATTTCTTTTCTAATTAAAGCTCTCCAGAGAGAATGAAAATATATTCCATGTACATATAACTTGGCTGTGTTCCAAAGTCCTTTTATTCATTTCAGGCTACATAAGACATACAAGTATAAAAGTATCTCATAAAGAAAATCCTTTGTGTCTTTTTGTTAATTTGTGAATTGTCACGAAAATTCACAAAAACCATAGTGCATTTCCGGTTTTAAATATCTATTCCTCAGTGCCATTTTCACGACACAAGCTCATTAGCAATAATTCCTAGAATGCACTTTAAAATGCACGTTGCTGCAAGCTGGTAGCCAGATTTGTTCACCTGTTGCAACTCTAGCCCCACTCCCCGGGCCACAGCCATGCTGGAGTTCCATTCTGACGTTTTTAGCACAAGGTGAGCCGCCAGGGAGGGAAGGAGGGATGCAAACCGCTTTCATGGCTTTGGGGATAAATTCACTGGTGATGACAAGATAACCGATAAAAAATATAAGTTCTTACATTATTGGAGCCGAGAAAAAGATTAATGCTTTTAGAAGGTGCTATAGATGTGACTGTAATGTTTATTGGATTCAATGATTAGTGGTAATTAGTAATAGTGTGCAAATTTGGGTAAAAGAAAGCAGATAAGAGATGGGCTTTGTGAATAGTAGTTCGTGCTGCCAAGCACTTCTGAGCAATTGACTTGTTAGAGATGGGTAGTAAGGAGGGCACATATTGCATGGTGCGCTGGGTGTTATACGCAACTAATGAAGCATCGAACTTTGCATCGGAATCCGGGGATGTACTGTATGGTGACTAACATAATATAATAATAAAATTAAAAAAAAAGAAAAAAAAAGAAATTGACTCCCAAAATGAAGATTAGTTTCTGTGTAATTTGGAACAAAAGAACAGTCAATTCCAGGACCCATTGATAATATGTTGAAACTATTGTGCGAGAAGTTTGGGGAAATTATTTAGGTTTCATGCTTCCCTTGAGAAGAGAAATGTTCATATTCTTTTTTTCTGGTGGCTTCCTTTCTGAACGGGGCTGCATTTTCCAACATAAGTAAGCTGGAGTTTCTTCACTTTTAGTGAACTGAGGTTCAAGTATCATGGGGCCCACTCATTTATAAACCAATCTGTTACTCCCTTTGATTTCAGGGGGGGTCTCCAAATTCAGAGATTTTGGCTTTATTTCTGTTGTAGCCCTTCAAATTTCTACAGGTTCCCAAACTTCAAGACTTCTGTGAATGCCCAGCCACCCTGTAGATAGGTGATTCTCTGATGGTGACCAAATACGGTAGTTAAGTGGATTGTCAGATGAGTGATCATAATTGAGCTTCAAATTAATATCTCATTGAGTTGAAGAAAGAAGTCATTTCTCTCTTCTGTAGTTTTTCTGACTGAATACAGAGTCAAAAAGACAGTATGATGCAAAGAATAAAATGACCTCTGAGCTTATATGAACTTTTTTCATCATGAATATCCAGTATTTAGTGGTAATCAGCTTTTATAATAGCATCCTTGACTGTCATAATCGCTCCTAAGTGAATAAGTTGACTATAATAAGAAATTGAGTATAAATTTAGCTAAATTTGACATTAGAATTTGACTTGCTGTTTCTTTTGTGGGTATTCTCTTTGTGGGGCTTATTAGAATCTAGGACTCTCCCTGATAAAAATTTTTAACTTCTCAATAGTCTGTTATGAAGTAAGAAAATTATTGGTTCTCAACGCAGGAAATAAGGTCCTTCTCAGGAGGTTTTGGGAATATGTGAAGCGTTTTTGCTTGCCCACATGGTTGGCACACCGCTTGGTGACATGTGGCTGGAAGCAGCCGTGCAGGAAGTTTTGCAACAATAACAAATTACCCTTTCTCAAATGTCATTGGACCCCTGTTGAGGAACACTGCGCTGGGTGAATTTAGGTACTTCCATTTTATAGTTGGGAAATAAACGAAATTAGAAAAAATTGACCTGGAGGGTCCAAAATTTGGATAAACAAGACTGGCCTCATGATGGTAAGTTTGATATAAGAAGAAACAAGGGAGAAAAATGCACATTTTGCTTGCAATGCTATGTGACACTTTTCCAGCTTTTTAAAAACATTTTATTTTGAAAGAATTGTAGATTTACAGGAAGTTGCAAAGATGGTGCAGGGAAGCCTTGTGTCCCATTCATCCAGTTTCCCCAAGCTGCTAAAATGTATATGACTACAGTACAATATCAAAACCAGGAAACTGGCATCACTACCATGTGTGTATGTAGTTCTGTGTAATCTGATCACGTGTGTGCTTCATGTAGCCACCACTGCAGTCAAGAAGCAGAACTATTCCTTGGCAAAGATCTTCCTCGCGATACTCCTTGATTTGTCACACCTGCCCCTCTGCTCCCACTGTTGCCAAATCCCAGCAACCACTGATCTCCTCACCTTGTCTTTAATTTTGTCATTTTGAGGATGCTGTATAAATGAAATCTTATTTCATTTCAAAAGTAGGTGACCTTTTGAGATTGACTTTTTCCGCCACATAGCAAAATGCCCCCGAGACCGATTCCAGTTGCTGTGTGTAGCAGTGGTCTGTTGGTATTACTGAGTAGGAACCTGTGATAAGGACATACTTTGGTCTGTTTGACCATTCACCTGTTGTCGCATATTTTGGTTATTTCCAATTTTTGAATATTAGAAATAAAGAGTCTTGGGGCACCTGGGTGGCACAGCGGTTAAGCGTCTGCCTTCCGCTCAGGGCGTGATCCCGGCATTCTGGGATCGAGCCCCACATCAGGCTCCTCTGCTATGAGCCCTTCTTTCTTCTCCCGCTCCCCCTGCTTGTGTTCCCTCTCTCGCTGGCTGTCTCTATATCTGTCAAATAAATAAATAAAATCTTTAAAAAAAAAAAGAAATAAAGAGTCTTTGAACAATTGCATACGGGTCTTTGCATGGACTTAAGTTTCTATTCCTTTGGGATAGATGTCTAGAAGTGCAATTGCTGAGTGGTGTGGTAAGTGTATGTCTGGTTTTGTGAGGAACTGCCAGACTGTTTTCCATGGTGGTTGTACCATTTTACATTTCCAACAGTATTGTATGACAGGTGCAGTTTCCTTGCCTCCTGGCCAGCATTTGATGTTATTACCTTTTTAGCTGATCTAATAGGTGTGTAGTAATAGCTCATTGTAATCCTAATTTGCATTTCCCTAATGGCTGGTGATGTTGAACATCTTTCATGTGCTTATTTGTTATCAGGATAAACTTTTCAAAGAAATACTGCTTCATGTCTTTTGCTCTTCTAATTGGATTGTTTTTCTCATTATCGAACTTTAAGTGTTCCTTACATATTCTGGACATGAATTCTTTGTCAGATACGTGGTTTGCAAATATTTTCTCTCAGTCTGTACTTATCTTTTCATTCTCTCAATAGGGTCTTTCAGAGAGGAAATGCTTTTAGTTTTGATGATGTTCAGTTTATCTGCCGTTTCTTTACGGATGATGCTCTTGGTATCATTTCTACGTATTATTCCACAAGTATTAGGTCCTAAGGATTTTCTTCTAATGTATTATAGTATTACATTTTTACATTTAAATCTGTAATTCATTTTGGATTCATTTTGTATAAGGTTTGACGCGTAAATTCAGGGTGCTTTGTTTTGTTTTGGTTTGGTTTTTGCTAGGGACACTTAGTTGTTCCAGCACCATTTGTTGAAAAGAATGCTTTATTTCATTGAATTGCTTTTGCATAATTAAGAGAAATCAGTTGACCTTACTTGGCTATTTCTGTGTTCTTCTGTTCTATTGATCTGTGTGTATTCCACACAGTCTTGATTATCCTGGCTACAATTCCAGGTCTCGGAATCAGGAAGTGTGGTTTTTCCCACTTTATTACTCTTTTTTACAATTGTTTAGCTACTCCATCCTTTGCCTTTCCATATAAATTTAAAAATAATCTTGTCTACAACTATAGGAATCTTCCTAGGATTTTTATAGGAATCATATTAAACCTGGATATCAACTTGGGGAGAACTGACTTCTTTAATATGTTGAGTCTTTGATTCATGATCACTGTAAATCTCTCCGTTTTTTAGATCTTCCGTGATTTTTCATCAGCATTGTATAGTTATTAGCATATGAGTCTTGTACATGTTTTGTTAGATTGATATCTCTATACGTTTATACATATCTATAAACCAACCTTTAGTTAATATCTGTGTATCTATATATTCCATTTTTTTAGTGTTTGTAAATGGCATTGTATTCCTAATTTCAGCATCCATGTTCATTGACAGTGTATAGAAATACAATGAATTTTTGGTTTTTTGATGCTGTATGTTGTTACTTTGCTGAACTTGATCTTTAGTTCTAGGAGACTTTTGTAGATTCCTTGGGGTTTTCTATGAAGGTAGACCTGAAATGATATCATTATGTCATCTGCAAACAAGAATGGTTTTATTTCTTTTCCCCCCAATCTGTTCTGTATACCACCCATTTCTTTTGGCTCATTGCACTGTCTAGAATTTTCAGCCCTCTGGGGGAGCAGACATCCCTAGCCTTTTCCTAATCTTAAGATTCAGTCATTCTCCATGATGTATGATGTATGATGTATGTAGCAGGTTTTTTGTAGATGTTTTTTATCAAGTTTAGGAAGTTAGTTATGCCCTATTAATAGTTTTTTTGAGAGCTTCTGCCATGATGGGTGTTGAATTTTGTCAGATGCTTTTTTCTGCATCAATTAATATGGTCATGTAATTTTCTTCTTTAACCTGCTAATTTGTTGGATAACACTGATTGATTTTTTAATATTGAACCAGCTTTGAATTCCTGCAATAAACATCACTTGGTTATGGTGTATAATCTTGTTATATAGTGCTAAATTCTATTTGGTAATATTTTGTTAAGGATTTTTTTTCTATATTCATGAAGGTTATTGACTCATTGCTTTTTAATTTTGTAAAATATCTTCATCTGACTTTTGTATCTTTTCTGTATTCTTTTCAATATATACTTACATGCCATTTATGCTACCAGTGGTTTACCTCAAATATGAAAAAAGCAAATAACTTTGCAATAAAATGTTAAACTCAGTCTAACATATTGCTTTATATACGTAACACTTCACTTTTAAGTACACAGCTAAATTTGTAAGTGTATAATGGAAATGCTTTTCTCAACAAAAATCATTAATATTTGATTGAGGATTGTTTAATCATTTCTAGGTAGCTAAGATCAACCTAGGATATGAATTGTATCAATATATTACAGGTCGAAAGGCTTTTCTACCAAGTAGCTCAATAAAATCTTAGGAAATATTTAAACAATCTTCAGTAAAGAGGTTATTTAAGATCTGTTGCTTAGTTATAACACAGAAAAGTTTTATTTCAGAATTTGATTGGATGCATGCCTTCTTGTTCTTAATCTCAGGATTTGCCAGTTCTGTATACATCACATAAAATCAAAGCTGGTGTCATGAAACTGAGATCTTCTTTTGCCATTAGTAGAGAATTATGGTGTGGATTCATGTTTAGGTTTCATACTATGTTGTATGTGTATGACATATTTATAACGAGTAAGATGTATACATTATGTACCCACACATAAGTCTATACATATAGTGTGTGTGTGTGTGTGTGTATGTAACTTTAAAAAAAATCACTTCTTGCCTTAAAAAAATTCATGAGTAAGACTCAGGTTGATGACTAAAGCTATCTGTTCCTGGTGAATTCCTAAAACTAATAAGTGGTGATTTAAATTAAGATGTAAGTCATAACTATATCTTATTGACCTGAACAGAAGCTATCTGAAGTTATATTTTCTTGGGGCATCCATGACATTACCTTGGCAATCTAAAATGATGATGACATTGTTTATACCACAGTCTTCTTATAGCTGCATGAAATAAAATGTATTTCACGACATATTTTGATGAATGTTTCTATATGCAGTTCTTAGAAAAGGCATCGTTTCTCTGATTCCAACTTTGTTCTAATTTTACAGGATTCAAGCCAAAACTCGTGAATTTAGAGAACGACAAGCTCGAGAGCGTGACTATGCTGAAATCCAAGATTTTCATCGGACATTGGGTTGTAACGATGAGTTGCTGTATGGGGGAATGTCTTCCTACGAAGGTTCTATGGCTCTCAATGCCAGACCCCAGAGCCCAAGAGAAGGACATATGATGGATGCCTTGTATGCCCAAGTGAAGAAGCCGCGGAATTCCAAACCTTCATGTGTAGACAGGTAGGCTCCAGGAACAATCAAGGTATTGCTTCCAAATCAACTTTTATATAGTTTTTGACGAGGGAGTAGATTGTTCATCAATTCTCATACCAGGACTCCCTTTTATTAATGGCCTTTAGAAAGCCGTTGTGTCTAAAGTATTGAGTTTACACAAATCGAAGCTTAATGGAAACAGGAGCAGAGGTTTTGATAGCTTTTCTAATGATTCCAACATATTTCATCTTGTCCTTAAAATGGTTTTAGACTGGAGAACTAACCTTTAGTTTGTGACTCAAATAAACAGCAAACTTGAAATTATGGCTGTTCTACTTAAGCTGTATTTCCTTGTGTTGCTAACACAGCCTCTAGTTACAGTAATTAAATAGGTGGAGAGCGGCCTGATTTGTTTGAATTATGATTTACTTAAAGGGCCTCATTTTTTTGGTGACATGATTTTCTATTATGAAAGAATTAGTGAATGAGATGTATAATATAGCCAGCCTCCACATTGCTTGTTAATAGCCACAGATCATAGGTGTGATTATGTATATTAGTATAGCACAAAGGAGTGAAAGGTTGACTCTGTACTAATGACCACATATTTATTTCAAAATTTTACTGATTCTATGACTATGTATTTTTTAGTAGCTATATATTTATTTCAAATTCTGAAACTTTAAAAACATATTTTTGCACCTATTCATTTATATGTTCAAACACCTTTAAAGTTTAGTTCACAAGGAAAATAATTATCATTTATTTTTATCTGAAACATATGCATGTTGTTATCATAAACAATATACTGATCTCATCATACATTATAATGGTTTCTTATAATCATTACTCTCTAGGGAAGTGAGGCTTTGAACATTCAAAATAGGTTTCACTTAAAAGGTGTGGTTCTCAAGTTTTGGCTTGCATCAGAATCACCTGGAGGGTTTCTTCAAACACAGATTGCTTATCCCTTCGCCAGATTTTTGATTCAGCAAGCCTAGAATGGAGTGGAGCTCAGAATTTGCGTTTCTAACAAGTTTTCTGGTCTGAGGCTGGTGCTGCTGGTCTCTGGTACTGCACTTTACTAACCCCTGCAAGACTAGAGATGAGATGGAATTAGTTTCTCTCTAGCACCCATGTGGGATTTGGCTGCTATATTTTGCAAGCAGTCTATGTTTTAGTTATTTACTTCCAGCTTTAATAGGGGTTTGCAAATGTAACAGGTAACCTTCAGGCAAAACCAGAAGGAAGCATTTTAGAGTAGCAAAAGGAGAAGCAGGCCTTAAGGTAAAACTCTAGTCAGATTATTTTTCTTTTCTTTTCTTTTCTTTTCTTTTCTTTTCTTTTCTTTTCTTTTCTTTTCTTTTCTTTTCTTTTCTTTCTTTTCTTTTCTTTTCTTTTCTTTTCTTTTCTTCCTTTGTCTTAGGTTTTCTTTATTGTTTTATGAAAATCTATTTGATGTTGACTGTCATGAGTCATGTGTGTTAACATAGAAGGGTTATGGTTTATTTAAACTCCTTTAGTGTGGTCACCTAGAAAGTTCAAAGTGCTTGCTAACCAGCATTGATGTGTCAGGACTCAAAGAATAAGGTCATTATCAGTAACACTGACATTTTCATAAGAAACTCCTTACTTGGTTTTTGCTCTACTTGTGAAAGCTGCTTGTAGAAGGTCAAATAGCACTTGAAGGCCATAAGTATACCATTGAAAGTGGGTTTTTTTTGGGGGGGGGGGAGGACAGTAGAGACATTGGCATTGTCTGTCAGTAACTTTTGGGAGAACTAAAAGAAATTGATCATTGATAAAAATATTAATCATTCCCAGCACGTCCCACATCTAGTTTGGAAATGTAGTAAGCAGTGGATGTGCTTGTAGGGGCTTTGAAGTCCCACCTGACATGAGAGATCAGAGTCCAGAGGGATCTTTCCAGCCCCTGAAGGCTAGAAGTGGTTGTTTAAACCCCAGTTGAAAACCCAATGCCCCGCAAGAGTCTAAATCTCCTGTGACAATTTCTGCAGATTTTCAAAAGAACTTAAGTGCTCAGAGCACCATCTGCTATTGGGCTCCAGCATCCCTGCCTGCGGTCTCAGCTCTGCACCGTGCTGACCCCACACTGAAAGTCAGCCTCCTAAACTAATTTCTATCAAAACCCACTCGGCAAGACGTTTCTGAGGAGACTTTTGTCTTGGGGATGAGTCATACTAGGCAGTGAACAGCTCAAAAATCACATCAGAGACATTGCTATACTCAGAAGCCCCCCTCAGCCTCCCTCAAGCATGGCCTAGACAGCTGTGTGCCACTGGGGACCTCAAGTTCTACATATTCGTGCCCCCAAAGGGTGATTGGACTAGAGGATTTCTAAGGCACTGCCAACTCAAGAGAGAGAGACTTTATTTTTTTCTTTAAAAACAATCACAGGAACTTTTTAGTTTTCTGTAATTCTTATTTTTACAGAGAATAAGATGCCCGGCAAACAATGACGTTAGTAATACAAAAAGTTGGGAGTTATCACACCTATAAAGTACTTCTTTACCAACCTATCATCGAGTATGGTTCTGGCTTGGAAATGACAATGTCACCTCCGTTGTCTTTTTCTGTCAGAGAGAAAGTGGTGGGAAAGTGGCTCTCAGACTTGAATAGTAATAGAAACTCTTTTTTAAAGGATAATCTCTCGATACTGCAGTACAGAATTAAATAGTTTTGATTATAATGTTACTTAAATATGTATAAAAATAAAATAGGGCTAAACTCCTTCTGTTTACAGCCATTATACAACTATAAAACCAAACATCTTTACAAATTAAATACAAACAAAACAGCAAAACCATTACATTCAAATGAACAACATTAATTTAATGTGGCCAATAATGTGTTTTAAAATCTAAACTCTTGCACAAATCATTAATATGGTGTGGCTGCTCCGTGGCAGGTTCATTTGAGTTTGCGTGCCTACCGCCACAAGCCAAGGGCTGACTCCATCCCCCATGCCTTTCCTCTGTAAGAGTTCTGCCGTTCTTTCGTGTGCTCGTGGCCAGCTACCTTTGGCCTGTCTGCCACGTCAGGGCGTCGTTTACACGTGAAGTTCAACTTGCTTCGATTATCAGTGACCTGAGACAGCGAAAATGCCCTTTCTTGGTGCCTTTGTGTTTGTAGACTTAAATTCAGACAGGGAAATAACACACTTATAAGATGACCTAGAAATGCTTATATTAAGAAATAATCATTCAGATGAAAAAAAAAAAACACATAACACTCCTCAGAATGTATTTCCCATATGAAGAATATACCAAATAAAGAAACTCCCATCAGTTAATTAAATTTCACCAAAATTTGCAATTGGTGAACTGGTGCAACTTTACTATTCAAATTTTTGGACTTCATGGGAGTATAGGTAGTCAGTTGACAGTCTGAAGCGTAGCCTGCATCTGTTTCTGGGATTTTCATTGTTCGGTGAGAAAGCAGCATTCTGAATTTCATTGCTTAATCATTTTGATTGATCCTATAGTCAGAAATGTGCATCTGTTAGCCCTACACGGAAATAGCAGGATTAATTAATTAAATGCTATGAATTTGATGTCAAAATAGGATACTTTCTCAGTTTCCACAGATTTTTTATAAAATGCTTTTTTTATGGGGTACATTCATACTATGCCTAGAAATATTTCCATGCCGGTTTAATTCGATTGACACATGAACTGTTATCTGACTGTATGTGTTGGTCACAGTGTCATTGTTACTACTTTTCATTAATGCCCTTGGTAACATTTTCACTTTTCATATTGGCTAAAGAGAAGCCAACCCTACCCTTCTGTTTTATGTGAATAACAAGGTTTAAACTCACAAAAATATTGGTGTACTTATATTTTATCCTGATTATAACCAGAGACCTCAAAGATTCAGCTATGTAAATGATTCGTAATCCCTATATTTCTTTGGCAAGATTGTATTTCCTGCTTGATTATTATATCTTCAGCTGGCTGGATACTAGGGAGTCTGATACAGTGCTCTCTGATATATTTCTTCCCCACCATCGAAGACAACCCAGTTGCCCACCCAATACCTATTCCCTCCTTCCTCCTCACTTAATAGAATCCCAATTTTGTTCAGGCTGGCAATGCGCCCAGATAAAAATTCAATTTCCCAGGCTCCTTTGCAGTGAAAGGTGATTATGTGACATCATTCTGACTAATGAGTTAGAAGCGGATCTGGATGGAACTTTTTCTGCAAAGCTCGTTTTTTTCTGATTGGAAAAAATGGAGCCAACTCAGCTTTTTCCCTTTGCCATTTCCCTTTCTTCCTGCCTAGCACTTGGGTGGGTGCTCCAAGGTGGGGTTTATCTAACAATCTCGAAGATGAAGGCCACGGAAAGGAAGAGGGAAGCAGTCCGTTCCCTTGAACAAGGGTTCTAGTCCCAGCGTGCTCACCCTTTTTGTGACCTGTGCAGCAGAGCTGCTACTTATTTAAGCCACCCTCCATCGTTTCTGTTCTATGGAGCCAAATAGCATTCTGCACACAAGAGCCCAAAGCGAATAATCATCCTTAGATCAGGACTGTCTGGAGAGCTATCCCCTGGTCAAATCATCTGCACAGTATTCTGTGAAATTAAGTAGTGGGCAAAATTTTCTAGTCTTGCTCAAGTAGCTCTTCCACTTTTCACTTCATTTAGCCCATACTTAAATACATGTTAGCAGTCAAATCTCTGCCGGCATGCACCCTTCTTCAGTCTGATACAGCGCCACCTCCTGGCAGCTCCCACCTCTCCCAGCACTCCTGCTGTAATGTGCTGTAATGTAATGTAATGAAGTGTAATGTCCAAAGGCCTGAGCTGTGGAGCACACTGCCTGAGATTGGTTCTGGGTTCCTCCACCGTCAGCTGTGTAAACTCTCTGCTTCATTTTCCTCATCTGTAAAATAGGGATAATAATGACACTTACTTTATCTGGCTCGGGGAGGCCTAAGTCTGTTAGTACATATAAAGCACTGGGGCACCTGGGTGACTTGGTTGGTTCAGCATCTGACTCTTGATTTCTGCTCAGGTCATGATCTCAGGGCCATGGGATCAAGCCCCGCATGGGTGGGGGGGCGGGTGGTCCATGCTCAGCGGGGAGTCTGCTGCTGTCCCTCTCCGTTTTACCTTTCCCTGCTCCCACATGTGTGCTCTCTCTTGCCATATATATATATATAATATTATACATTTAATTATATATATAATAATAATTAAAATACATAAAAAGCACTTAGCACTGTCCCCGGTCCACAATAAACCCTATTTAAGTGTATGATGTCGCTATTGTTTGTTAGGAAATGGGTGTTTTCCCTCAGGAAGGCACAGCATCCCCAGATGGATGCAGAAACAAGCAAGGAATGGAATTCAAATGAATTAAGATAGGTTTTATTCCTTACACATAACATACATGTGGAAGTGGGGGCATGTAGCTCTGCTGATACCACTTGAGTCATAAAATAGCTTGGTCTCTAGGTATTCTCCATAAATCACATCACATCATGAATGTTTCTCTTTAAATTAGGATATACTGGGTTCCGGATGAGGCCTTGTGGAGTACTTTTTCAGTGTAAGTACTCGTAAGTGCTGGGTACTGTAAAATGGCTTATTTGAGAGAGTAAGTAGGGGGGATACTTGGGTAAGAATGTAACCTCTCAGTTGATATCAGTCCTTTGACAATTTGAAGGTCTTCATATTGTACTTTCATGGAATTCTTTGAAGTTCTTCGTGTTCTACTTTCATGAAATTCTTGCTGATTCCAAGCTTGCCAAGCTCCGTGGAGATACAGAGACCTGAACTTCTTAAACCTTGTCTAAAATTTTGACATTTCTATTTACATCAGGTTATCTCCAGGCAGGGCAGACGGGCAGGAATCATGATCTTAAGAGCTGCCACAGACTGTGTTCTAGAATGGTGATTTTTCAAATTTTAGCATGTATACAAGGAACCTGGAATGCTTCTCGCAAATGCAGTTTTGTTGACCTCCCCTCATATTCTGATGCAGGAGGTCTGGTCAGGGACCAAGAACCCACATTTTCAACAAATTGTAGTTGACTATAATGGAACTGGTCCATTCACCCTTTGGAAAGCATTACTCTTGGGTTAATGAAAACAAACGTGATGAAATGGGACTCTAATATAAGTTAGTTTATTAAGGTCTATTAACAGTGAAGCTATGAAATAATTTATAGTTTGTATATCAGGCATAGCTTTGTCTTGGCATTCATATGTGTCTGTTCACCTGTGGTTAAATAATCATTTCGTTTAAAAGGTCAACTACAGGTGGGATATTCATAAACTTTATTCAGTGTTTCTTGACACTTGCCAAAAGTTTCTTTTCATGTAAGTTATACAACTCCAATTTAAAAGCTTCTATGCTTTGAATTCTAACAAAGAAATGATGAAATGCTGGTCAATCATATTTCTATTTACTTGAGGACACCGAGCAATTCAGATTTTTATATCCAGATACCAGAATCTGTAGTTAAAAACTCTACAGAAAAACAGCTCTAATGGACATTTGCTGACTGTCACCGTGCAATCATTTGCCGCCAAGAGTGCATTGTCCTCAAATATAATTGAAATAAAATAGGTACTGTGCTGCTATAAATCTAAATAGCAGGAAAATAGTAGGCTAGACTCCCCCAGCTTGTTCAGGACACCTTAATGGAAACATAAATACCATAATCATATGCTTTTTGCATGCATTTTACCACTAAAAAGAAAATGTGGATTTTAAAAGGAAAGACCTTTGTGAACTTATTTCCCCCCCCATTAAAACTGAAATCCAGTTGTGTCGAAAGGAAGTGTGACAAACATAGAACAAAACTAATTTTCTTAGATACAGGTAGTTATTAAACAAGTCCTCTTTTTAAAATGTTGGGTCACATAACAAAGTTATATTTGCTCTTCAAAAAGTCAAATACCACTTTATTTACTTACATTTACTTGGCGTTAGTCATTTCTGCTTTTCTTGAAATGTGAGAAAGTCATTCTCAAAGGTAGTAAATCTCATTGTCATGATGAGTTTTGCAAGTCGCCATCTCTAGTTCATGTGCTCTACCCCGTCCCTTTTCAGGGCCCTTAGCTGTCCTTTTCTGGCCTTGGCCAGCTCCATTCACCTTGTTGTTCCCTTCAACATGCCTCTGTTGTTCAAACCTACCACCCACCTCCCTCTGCGCCCGGCTCCTTACCTCTCCCTACTTGCTGCGGGTCAGCTCTCCTTCTTCCAGGCCAGTTCTCTGCGCACTCTGCCAACCCCACCCTGCAAGAAGCCTGCTCCATCAGTCCTCCTTCTCAGCTCCTTCTTCAGCCTGTGCCTCTCTGCTCGCTGTTCCACAGAGCGGGTGACCATGCAGATGTCTTTCTCATGCTGTTAAAACAAAAAACAAAAAACAAAAAACAAAAAGGAAAGAAAAAAGAAAATCCTTTTTTGCCCTCTAGCTATTTTCTGCCCTATTTTTTCTTTTCACTTCCAATCCAGACTTCTTCAAAGATTAATCTAGATTTGGTATAACCTGCTGTATCATCTTTCCCACATCGCATTCCTTCCATGTGGTAGGCGCAGTAATGCCCCCCACCCCCACCCAAGATGCTCATGTCCTAATCCCCGGAACCTCTGAATATGTCGCTTTGTCTATACAGCAGAAAGGTCATTGCAGATCAGATTGAGTTAAGGGTCTTAAAATGGGGAGATGTTCGCAGATTATCCATCCCAAGGGGCTCAGTGGAATCACAAGAGTTGCCGTAAGTGAAAGATGGGGACAGGAGAGTCAGAGTCAGAGAGAGATCTGAAGATGCTGGTCTGCTGGCTTTGAAGAAAGGAAGGGACCACAAGACAAGGAATGCAAGTGGTTTCTAGGGGCTGGAAAAGGCAAGGAAAACAGTCTCCCCTAGAGCCTCTAGAAGGAACATAACACTGTTGACACGTTGATTTTAGCCCAGTGAAACCCATTCTGGACTTCTGACCTCCAAAACTACAATGTAATTGTAGTTTCCTATTGGTTTCCTGCATTTCTGATCCAGTCAACACTTCAGTTCTTCCCATTCTGGGTCACTTGGTGGCACTCCTGGGACTCTGTTCTCCGCGTTTCTGTGTATGGTTCTACTGTCTCTTGCTTCCTACTTCCTACAGGACTGTTTCTTAACTGTCCCTTTAAAGATTCTCTTCTTGCCTGCTAAGTTTGAATTCTTTAGGGAACTAGCTCTGGACTACTGCTATTCCCTATGTGGTTTTTGGCTTAAATTTTAACTACCGTGTGGCACTGGTGATGGCTAGCCTGCACTAGCCCAGTCTTCTCTAAGTCCCAGACCCTTGGAGTGAAGTACCAGCTGGGAGTGCATGCTTCTGTGTCTGCCAGGTACCTAAACCCAGCTTATCCAAAACCAAAGTCATCACTTTCCTTCTAAGCCTCTTCTAGTTTCATGGGCCTAATCTCCAAGAATACTATCCCCGGATTTACGCAAGACAGAAACCTCTCTTTGGGAGCCAGCTTCCCTTCTTCCACCTCATTCAGTGACAGAGGCCTACAAGTTTTACATTTTAAATAATTCCAAATCTTTTCTCTCCTGCACCATGACACGTGGAAACTGGCAGGAGTCTGCTAACTCATCTCCCGGATGCGCTCCAGTCTTGTTCTCCTCAAATCCCTACTTTTCCCAATACCTGGGGTTTTCTATGCAAAATAAAGATCTGACATCTCATTCCCTTGGTTAAAATTGTTCTGTGGCTGTTCATTGTCTCCACGATGCAGTCCGAGCCCTCAGCATGTCCAAGACCTCCCGTTTAGCCTCAGTCCTGATTATATCAAACTGTGTCATATTGGTTCACATCCTACTTTCCTAACAGAGGATCTTCTAGAAGTATAAACCCAGCTTCATGAAATACATGGGTAAATTAAGTGGTTCTCTGGTCGTTATATGTTGTGCAAGTGTTAAATTTTGGTGGGTAAAAACAAGCAATCACCGTTCATTAAGCTATTCTAATATAGTTAGAGATGCAGCAATTAAATTAAAGGCTGAGGTGACATAAACAACCCAACAAATGAAATCTTGAAAGTAATGAAGCCATAAATAAGGTCATGGCTAATTTTAAAGACTTCTTGTTTAATTCTTTTTGTTGATTAACATTGCCTGAAACCACAATTTGTTTGTAGAAGTAATGTGTAATGGGGGTTGTTTATTTATATATTTATTTTGGCCTTAGAGAAGGTTTAAATATTCCACCGAAATATGAGGATAAGGGAAAACTATCTTAGACCTTGGTAGTCATCAGGCAAATAATTTTCCAGCACAGTGTGTTCGCTTTTTTTTTTTTTTTAATGTCTTTCCCTCTGCAGGGCACTGAACTTTTGGGGCTTTGGTGATGAGCTAGCCACGCTGTGGTTGAAGTCTGCTTGAGCTGTTTGGTATTTCATTTGATTTTAGCCTTCTAACAGAAGCTCCAAGATCCTGCTTTAAATGCAACTTGGCATGATAACTCATCTTTTTATTCTGTCCCAACCACCTCCTGTCCTGTAGATGGTCCGAACCCATGGACTCAAGTACCAGTCTTATTGGTATATAGTGGTCTTAGATTGGTGTTATTTTCTTTCTTGCTCCTGAACAAAGCTGCAATATCAGTCAGCTATTAATATACATTCATGAGGATTATGTGGAGCCCTGTTGTGAGATGCATTTTCAACTTTTGGGGAGACTTTAGACCTGAATCCAAAATCCATTTTTAAATTAACTTCCCAGATGTTCTAGAGCTTTTCCTGAGGCACCCCAGCCCTCAGTGTGGATAACTGTCTGATGAGTCTCTATTTGCTGCTTCATTCCTTTTCTTTCCTCAGTTCCTCATTGGTTGATTTTGTGTAACTTAAGGAGAAGCAGTAGTTGATTGAAAAATATTGTATTTTCCAATCAAGGAAGTGTTTGGGAAATCCTTACTGTCTTCCGCCAAAATAGAGGAGTATATAGAGATGTGGAAATTCTAAGCTTTCTGTATTGTTACAGAACAGAAAATAACTATAATTCATATATTCTGTGAATATGTAATAATTACTTGAATATATATTTGGAATTGCATAAAAGGCACTCAAATGTTCAGAGAATGAATGAATCAATGAATAAATGTATATTAGTGTGTATATACATTTCTGTAAAACTCACAAATATTTTTAAAACTGAATTTTCTGTCCCAGTTTTTGTCTTTTATTATTAATTCTACCTAATAGGCTACAGGAGTTAGAGTATTGTATCCTTAGGAATACAGACTTTTTAAAATATTTGTTCTCAAAAGAAAATACTTTGGGGCCAGGTTAAGTATCTCATAGGTGATTCCTTTTGGTGAGGCGTCAGGATAGGTGGGTGGCTCTTCCAGGTTAACTTTTTATAAAAATGTATTATAATTTTAGAAGCTGAACAGATATTGGGCAAGAAACAAACCTTAACCTGAATCTGTGCTTTTTTAGTACCCTTGTTTAACTGAAATTCTTGGTTACCTCCAAGAGAGGCCCGCCTGGCCCAGCCCCAGGTGCTGTTAACCTTCCTGAAGGAGGGGTGGAAGTGGGAGGGGTGACCAAAAGGAAAGACCAACAGGACACTGAACCCAGTTCACAGCAGAACTCAGATTATTATGCAAGTGAGCTGAAGAATGCTACCTTCAGGAGTCTGGAGGATTTGCTGGGTGTACGTGAAATCAGTCTAAAATCTTCTGACTTAGCACTGACTGATAATGTCGGTCTGAATAGAGGAAATAGTATAAAGTCTGAATTAAAGTATATGTTCAGAGATACCGTACTCTGAACTTTAAAGCACATCCAGCAACTCAGATGAAGGACTAACAGTTTCAAGTAGAGAATCTTTATTTTGTGAACTTTACCATGGATTTTGTTTTTTCTAATTTAGACGTAAATCAAATTTGCCTAAATTTTGTTTAGATGAGACTCATTTGCTGATTTGAATACAATCAGATTAGAAAATTATTATTCTAAATTCTCTTCTAATAAGTCCCCCTGCTATAAATTTATAAAGAAAAAAAATTTTGATAGTGAAAAGATAAATTCCTTTATAGATTTCAAAGGTTATAACTAACTAGTGGTATCTAAAATAATTGTAAATTACCCACCTACAAAAAATACTGCTATAGTTTCATGGTGACCTCATGTAATTCTGAAATTGTGAAAATATACTTTAAAAAATAAAGGGTATATTGTTGTCTTCGTGAAGAAAAAAATGTGATTTAAAAGAAAAAGTTTGCCATATCAGAACTTACTGATTATCATGACCAGAACACAATTCCCTCCCAATAAATCCGCATAACAACCAAATAGCAGGTATCTTTTTCCTCTCTTTCCTGGTCTCTGCTTTGCTACTTAATAGGTCATTTAATACCAGGTACAAATTTTGAACAGCCGTAGTTGCTTAGTCTTTTGAAGGTTATATAATAGATTGGACCTGCATCAGGCACTTAGGCAGAGAAATAGTAAAGTAAAATTTTAACTCCAAATCTATTATAAATTCTAATGTCACTTAGAATTCCTGGGGGCACCTGGGTGGCTCAGTCAGTGTCCAACTCTGGATCTCAGCTCAAGTCTTGATCTCAGCGTTGTGAGTTCAAGCCCCGCGTTGTTTTCTTTTGTTGTTACTGTTGTTTGTTTTAAATAATGCTTTAAAAAGATTGGGGGGAATGGAAGGAATGCAAATGGAACCAGGGAGCTTTGGGGGACGTAGGTGAAGGAATTAGGGACTGTGCAATCCCTAGGAGTACCCTAAAACTAGTCATTGTGGACCTGGACAATTCTGGTGATTTTCTGGCAGTTGGCAGTCAGTGAGAGGAGGCATGAGGATTTTCTCTAAATTTCACAAAGTCACCATGTGGCCTGTGGGGGAAAGGAGGAAGACTTAGAAAAATGACCAAGATAATGTGTAATTATAATTCTGATACAGAAGAGGTTTGGGTTTGCAAGCTGCATTAGCATAACTTTAAAAAATCACCCCCTTTGTAACAGAAACTAAGGCTGAGGATAAACACTTATTTCTAATTATTCTCTTTTTGTCTCCATTTCCTTTTTTCCTTTAGTCTGTATGTTTAAGCTTTTAAAGTTTTTTAATAAGCCCAAGGTTTTTGTATATATCCATCTTACAGCCTCTGTGGCTGTTCCTCCTCCTCCCCAGCAGTTATTCTGGGGGCTACTGGGTGCTGAAAATTGTGGAAATGTCTGGGATACAGAAATGAGCAAGACCTCATTTACCTCCCAAGTTCCTCTCACTTGGTGTCACCTGACAGACCGTACACAATATATTGCACCCAGAGTGATATGAATTAAATAGGATGCTAAGGAGATTGAGTCAGGTTGGGGAAGGAGGGGCTTCTAAGACATGGTATGCTCGAGCTGCAACCTAAGTGGGTCAGAGCTTTTATGTATATATCTATGTAAATATATAGAATATATATTATATGCATATTCTATGTGTAATATAATATATAAATATATACTATATTATATATATAATTTGTATAAATAAAAATAAAAATTTATAAGATGTTGATAAATAAAAATCTTTACATATTAATCTAGTTTTGACAGCGCTGTCAGTGGGAGCTGTGGTTGGTGATATTGACCTTATGGATCCAAATAGGTCTGTGAGGATATTTATGTTTTTTGTATAGTATGGCTTTGAACATTTGAAGAATCTAAAATTCTTGTTTTAGCTCTTCTTGGCTGTGAATGGCATGCGGTTTGCAATAGCCCCAGGCCTCTAGGCTTCACGGGACCATCGAGGGATGCGGACTCCAGTAGTTAGTTGCAGTGTCTGTTGAACACCTGCTAGACACACACAGAGTCCCTTGCCAGGCCAGTTCAGAAACATTGGCAGATCTCATTTTCCCTCTGATATTATTTTTAAGGAATTTTATTTGCATCTGGGAGAGTCCCATAATCCATCTTTGTGATAGATGAATCCCAAATGTGCTACTCTGGTTTCTTTTAAAGATCAGCACATCTTTTTTTTTTTTTTTTAATATTTTTAAAAAGAGAGAGAGAGTGCAGGGGGGAGGAGCAGAGGGAGAGGGTCAAGCCGACTCTGCCCTGAGCATGGATCGATCTTACAACCTTGAGATCATGACCTGAGCTGAAATCAAGAGTCGGACGCTTAACCAACTGAGCTACCCAGGCACCCCACGATCAACGCATCTTTGAATTGTTTTGGTTTTTCTATTTCTAGCTTTTATATAAGATTAGGGCAAACTGGATATAGGTATAGTGTTGCCCCTGCTGACTGAGGGGCTCATGGTGTTCCACAATCCCATCTGACTTAAAACTGAAACTGTGTGCTGGTTGAGTTTTTGAAGGGCAGGTGCTCTGGGGTTTACTGGGACATCCTTCACAGCTATTGCACGAGAGCATGACTTTCCCACTTTCACGCCTAGTACATTATTGAAAACATTTGCGAGCCAGATCCCTGTGCCAAAGCCGCACACATACATGTACGCAGGGTTGGATGAGATTGTGCTCCTAGCGAGATGAAAAATCTGATGATAAACTCCACTGTCTTGGGAGAACCCAGGCCTGAGGCAGATACAAGCAAGGGCCTCTGCCTTTTCCCCGTCGAGGTAGCGCCAAGCATCGGCCCTCCTCAGGGGCTGATATCATTCCTGAGTGCTCGCGGGCTCTCCCCAGGCTTGCACCGGCCATCAGGGCGAGTCTTCCCACATGGCCTTCTGGCTTGAACCTTCGCTGCCAACGGTGGGAAGGAGGGCAGCGGGGAAGATGGCGAGTCAGGGCAAGGAAGACAGGCCAGTTGACCACAACTTGGTGTATCGTTCCAGGCAAATTCAGGGGCATCCTGGGTGCCACAGCCCTGCAGCCCTGAGGAGGGAGTGAGTCACAGGTGCCTCTGTGTAGAAGGCCACACTCTCAAGAACTCTCACCTGCAAAAGCCTCAGCTGCCTCTGAGGGGTCCTGGCTCTGTCCCTGCAGCTTCTGGGGCTGGGGGCTGGGAACAGGTAGAGCCGCCAGCAGTGACTGAAGGTGGTTAATGTGAGGAAATGCAAATAATTTAAAATTGCAATGCTCCCCCCTCCTTTCCTGCACTCCCCAATTACCTTCCCTGCTTTATTTTTCTTACTAGTGCTTATGATGTTATGATAGGGCTTAGTCCTACTTTACAAATGCTGTTTCTCATCCATCTGCAACAACTAGAATCAAGTTCCACTTTCAGGTAGGAGTCTTTGTCTGTTTTGTTCATGGCTGTATTCCAAGGCCTGGCATATGGGCATTCGAATATGTTAAATGAATGAATAAACCAAACTCTTCATCAGCCCAGAAAAGGCAGTTTGTGGGGCGTTGGTGGCTGATAAGGAAAACCGTAAGCTCTACGCAAGTAGAGAGGGCCTGCTTTAGAAAAGAAAGGTGGAATTTCTATCTGCAAAAGGACGTCAAGCATTTTAATTGTTAAAATCACTTTTGCTCCTGCTAGATCCATAATTCTTCCAGGTGTCCTAGAGCATATGTAATTTTGAGAGAGAGGCGATAGGATACAATGTTATGCAGTGTGCTACCTGAGTTAGATAGGATACAGATATGTTTAAGGGCACAGTCTGAGTTCTCACACCAGCTCTGCCAGTTACCCTTTTTGCACCTGTAAAATGGGGATATTGACATTACTGGCCTCATTGGGACTTTTTATGTATGTATGTGAGGATTAAATGAATAACTACACATGAGGCACTTTGAATACTACCTGGCATATAGAAGATTCCAGTAAGTGTTAGTTGCTATCATCATTACCATCATCAACATCATCGTTGTTATTATGCTACCACCACCATCATCGTGTGTATTCTTGAATTCTTGGAAGTATTTATTGATTTATTTATCTGAGAGAGAGAGGGAGAGAGCAAGCAGGATGGCGGGGAGAGGGAGGGGGAGAGAGAGAGAGAATCTCAAGCAGACTCCGTGCTGAGCACAGCCCAACACGGGGCTCAATTCATGACTCTGAGACCATGACCTGAACTGAAATTAAGTCAGATGTTTAACCGACTGAACCACCCAGGCGGCCCTGCATTCTTGCATTCTAAGGACATTTAGAAGCTAAAGAGTTTGTTGCATGAACTGTTTAGTGTGAGCATGATATATAATGATTCTGTATCTTTTTTAGCATTTTTGTGGGTAAAAATTTATTGTAGGTTTCTCAACTTCTTATTTTGATGCCACAACTGGCGTCTGCAGCTTTTTACATTATACGCTGGTACTAAAATGTGTGTTGCTGTGGACATTTGATGGATTTCTGTAATTAGGAAGCAACTTAATCTGTAGTAATTTGGTGTAGTATTGAACTTGAATAGCCACAGATTCGTTTCCAAATGAGACTAAAGTTAAATGAGGGTTATGATATTTGAGGACATGAATGAAGAAGGCACAGGCCTGGGGCTGGGGTTAGATTCTCCCACAGCTTGTGATGCATCCCAGGGGTGATTCCCCCGCTTCGGAAAGGCTACTTACCGTTTTCCTCCTGGAATGTGGGGTGGAATAATAGGTCCATTTTAAATAGCTCTGTAATATATTTAAATAAAAACTGCCGTGTAATTGCATAATATTAGTATTATAAATGCCTTGTATTCATTATATGATAATTAATTAAAATAAGGCTCAGTGTTAATAAATATGTAGTAGAGAATATTACTGATGTTTTATTTATGGTAAACAGGAAATGTCCCTTGTGATTTTTTTTTTTTTATTCCCAGCTCGGAAACGATAAATCAGATATGAGAAGGGGCTAGATTGTTTTCTTTTATGATATGCCTTTTTCTGGCACATTTTGTCCACTTACCTGGGATTAGCTACATACATACCTCACAAAATGAGGTCTCATTATACCCGAGGATAGCTAAATGCCCATCAAGGAACAAATGAATGCGTTTGAGTTGTTTTAATTAGCTAGGTGTGATTTAAAGGTTGCTGAAATCAAAAAGGCTTATTCATTTTTCATCAATAATCACTTACCTTAATATTTCATTAGAACCCGCTGATTTGCAGACCTCCTTCTGGGCTTTGATTCATTATGACTGCAGACGTAATTTAACTTTCCCTCTTTTTCTCATTCTGTATTATACTCTTTCATCTCTGAGACACTGTTAAGATGTTTCCAACATTCTTCACAGGGCTGCTAATTGATCCAACTTTCTTTCTTTTTTTTTTTTTTTAACTGTACTTAAAGCTAAGGGCTCTAGGCTGTGGAAAGCTGTATGTGTGCGCGCATGCGTCCACGTGGGCGAGCGCGCACGTGTTGAGGCAGTTTTCTTTCATCATTTGAACCGCTGATGATAACGTCCAAATTTTCTGTTTCAAATGTTCTGAGACAAGGACTGATTTATCACATGCAAAAGTCAAGAAGTAAATAGCTTGGACACATTCTTAGACTATGCCATCAGTTTGCAAGAACAAAGCATCTTGTGTGAGGCATACTGGGCGGATGAGATCCCTATCTGCACATACCTTGTTTTCAGAACATGGCTCCGCTTGCTTTCGAATGCACACTTGCACTTACCCTCAGATGCTCAGTGTGCCTGTGTGTCCTCGGGGAGTGGCCCTGTCCCAGGCTTCTGTGCTGCCAGCTAGGGAGCGCTGCTCTGACACAGTGAAGCCAGGAGTTGGGCCGTCATGTTAATATGCTGCACGTGCAGGAAAAGAGCCATTCTTTCTTCTTAGATGGTTCACGGATTGCATGTGACCGATCGCAGCTAGACACAGCCACGCAGGGCGTGGGAATCGGGCTGGAACTTCTTAAAGCTCCAAATCCCAAGAACCCCTCCTTAAATGCATACATAGGCTCTAGGTTTTTTCGGAACTAACTAACCTAAAACATCGAAACATGCCTAGCACAGATTCCGACAAGCTGATGGTAGCACTGAAATAAAAAAATAAGTAGGGGCGCTTGGTGGCACAGCGGTTAAGCGTCTGCCTTCGGCTCAGGGCGTGATCCCGGCGTTACAGGATGGAGCCCCACATCAGGCTCCTCTGCTATGAGCCTGCTTCTTCCTCTCCCACTCCCCCTGCTTGTGTTCCCTCTCTCGCTGGCTGTCTCTATCTCTGTCGAATAAATAAATAAAATCTTTAAAAAAAAATAAGTAGATGGATAGGTATTTTCATTTTTTTCGAGATTGATTATGAAATAGTATATGTCTGTTTTCCACAGCCATGTTAAGCAAATTTTTGTAAAGTATGTATTATTAACTTTCACTAGCTGTAACAGTTTTCATGCTGAGCAAAAATTGCTGAACGTTAAGAAATAAAAACTTGCACACTTAATAATTTGGTAAATGTATATATGTACAGAATTATAAATATTTTCATTGGATTGAAACCATTCTCCCCTTTTTAATATTTCCCAGAAAACTTAATGCTGACTTTCCTCACATCCCAGATTTATTTTTTCCAGAAATATGTCTAAAAAATTAATGGGCCACCAATAGATATATAAATATCTACTAATGGAGAATTAAAAGAATGCTTATGTGTTAGGAGATATTATTCACCATTAAAAATTATTAATCCTTTTTTACCCAGAGCTATTCCTTACATTTGTCCTACCTTTGGAATGTTTGTTGATAACTCTTTTCTTTAAATACTTTATTGTTACATATTAGCATTAACATGACTTGCTTGGTGTGAGTATTCGTATTTCAATAATTCTAGCCCTTGCATGTGATACTCTTCAAGATTCCGGGAGGAAGCTTAAGATAGATTTACTGGACTTTATCTTTATGATCCTCTCAACCTGCCTGTCTTGCTTTTCAGCCTTCGATTGATGCGTGAACGCAGGCATGGGCAAGTGTAGCTGGGCGATGCAGTAGACCCGGGTGGCTTTAGATTCGCATCTTGGCTCTGCCACTTACTTGGATGTTTGGCAAGTTATTTAACCTCTGTGAGCCTCGTTAAATTCATCTGTATTTTAAATTTTTTGTCCCATTGTTAGACCATATGTCAGCTGTGTCCCCGTTTTTATATTTAGAAAATATGTTCTTCATAACCATGCATCATGATCTGTGTTAGAAGCTACTGGGGCTAAAAGAGAAATACAGATCCAATCTCCAATGGTAATGCTCTTCTAGTCTTTTGGGAGAGTAACAGACGGATTTAAATAACACAACCAGTTTTATTGACCATGCTGTTTATTTTAATAGCTAGACCAGAATGGTTTGATTGACTTTTTAGAAATCTGGTATGTTTTTTACCATATGGACAAGGCCATATCTAGAGTGCCAAGCTAATAAGCCTTCTTTTCTCTGCCAGTGAACCATGAAAGTTGTTAGCAAAATGTTTTATTTTGAATTGATCCATTTTCCAAGCTCTTGGTGATATAAACACCCTTCTTAAAAGATAGAGTACAGATTACTGCTCATCAGTCACTGGAAATTTGTTGCATCAAAGAACTGTAGGCAACGAGTATGTGAAATGATCTAGAAAAGAATGTATACTGTTTGGTTGGGGATGCCTAAAAATGTTATAAAACTACCCTAAATTGATTGTGTGTACATGGTTCCAGGTTTTGAATGGTGTTGTAACACGAAGAACATCAAACATGGGAGTTGGGTAATACTTAGCAGTAATGTATTGTTTTAAATAGTCAAGGTTTAAAGTAGCATGATTTTGTGCTTTTCTCATTTGTATAAAGGGCTCAATGTGCAAATCATTCTAAATCATGATACCACTTATTTCTTTGGACAGCAGTGAAATGACAGTATTAGATTGTCTTCCCCCCTAATCAATGCTTAAGTACTCATTGCATCCCTCGCTTCCTTGGTACCATCAAAATATTTGTATCTTTCATTTCTCTCCTCATCGGGTTTGTGTTTTCCTTTATGTCCTTTACCATACACACGGTCTTTAAATTAGTTTCTAAAAAGCCCTTGTTCCTCCAATTCCACCATCACTGTATTTTCTGGATCTGTTTCTATGGCCACATTTTGAGACCATAGCATAGTCTCTCTCCTCCTTGTTCTTTCTAAAATATCTAGTGTTGATGACCACTCTTCCACACCATCTTGAAAAGGCATTCACATTGCATTTACAGGACACTCTTTTTCCTTCGTCTCTTATGCTCTAATTTATGTCTTTGTTGTTGACCACCGCTTTTTTTGGGGGGGGGGCGGTTCTTTTGTCCTCTACATGTTGCAGTTCTCAAGTACCTACTTTCTGATCCAGTTTTCTTCTTAGCGTGCCTTCAACTGTCACTTACATGTAGCAGATTCCTGAGGTCATTACAGAGCTTATCTATTTCTGAGTAGTAGCCCTGCTTCCCACATATCTCTCTGGGTATACTGACAGCAGCACGAACTCAACAGTAACAAGTCTAGTGTCCTCTGTATTATCAAAACCATAGCCACTACGGTGCCCCCCGTCTCCTGTTTTTGCCACCATCCTCCCTATCTCCTGTGCTCTTCCTGCATCCCCTTCCTTCATCCTTATATCTAGTGACGAGGTTTTATTGATTGGTTCTGTACTGTTTGTCTAACCAATTCTTCCCACCTAGTTCCTTGTCCGGACTCAGGGATGTATTACCCCTTATCTGGTGTATTGAGGTAGCAGCCCTCACATTTCTACGCCTCTCTCAATGACCTGTGATCCATCTTACACAGTCCTGTCAACATCGCCCTTCTAAAGTCTAGTTTGGGTGGCATTGCTTCTGCTCAGAAAAACTCACTGCAGAATCAAGTCCAAACTTTCTCCAGTGTGGTGTTCTCCTCCTGGTGAACCACCACAGTCTTAATCCCCTGTGTTTGCCCTTGTCAAAACTCTAGGCTATTTCCTATCCCAGAATATGGCAAGCATTTTCCTACCATAGTCCCCATCACATAAGCTTTTTTTTTTTTAAATCAGTCTGAAACTGACACATAAGGCTCTGTTTATCCCCATTGTTAAAATCCTAATTTTCCAGATGCCATCTCAGCAAATGTAGTACATCTAGTTGGAATGAGTCTCTCCTTTTTCTTGGATTCAAAACATTCTGTCTGCCTACTAAGGATTTCCGTAAATGTTTGTATAGGATAGTTAAGCTATCTGTATCCCTTCCACTTTTTGTGTGATTTGCATGTTTTCTCATTTTGTTCTGGATATCTTCTTTAGTGATCTTGGGAAATCGTTAGGGCATTCCCTGAAAGCTGCTTTTAGGACTCACACTGCAGAGAGAAGGCAATCTCATGCATGGCGTTGTGATCTCTGTGTATGTGGCTGACTTCTCTTATAAGGAGATAAGGATCAGGGCCATGCCTTCTTCATTCTTATATCTTCCAGATGCTTTTGCACATTTTTGGAGAATTTAAAGGTGGGTATGTGGATGAATAAATGAAAAAAAATTGGCTTAAAAGTGTTGAATGATTTGATTGGCTTGAGATTATGTAGCATGTGACTTCAGCATCTCTAAGGATGATTCAGTTTATACAAATTAGTGATATATAACTTTGCAGTAACATATCAGTGACATGGAACAGAATAAGTCACTTTACAAATCCATTATTACACTAATTTTTTTTTCTTTTTGGCTAGGACAAAATAACTCGAATTCACTATTGATAAAGGGGTGTGTGTGTGGGTGTGTGGATGTGCGTGTATTTATATATATGCAGATTTTTTCCCCTGATACCTTTCTTAAGCCAGTGACCCTGATATATCCTTCTGCTGATAATGCTGGATTCAAGGCTAGGCATCCCAAGGAAACAAAGAATACAGGTTATTTTGGGACCCTTCAATATCTCGACTCTTGTCTGTGTTTCTTCCCGTGTAGATAGATACTCAGGCACTATGGGGCACTACATTTAACTCGGCACAACATTTTGCTGATTTCCTTTAAATGTTTCCTGAGTAAGAAACATATTATCCCTTAATCAGCTTCTTTTGAGATGTCTGTTTATACTAAACAAAGTCCTATTCCAATTAGTTAAATTCTAAGCAAAAGGCTGGTAATTAAACAGTGTCTGAAGGAGCGTCCTGCTACCGTATTGCAACAGTGAAGTCCAGGTGCAGGAGAAACAATGTTAAGCTTGCTAGCACGTTTATCAATTTAATTGGTCAACCACAAAGAAGGACTGTATACTGATGTAAGTTTGAAGGTTAAACACTGTAAATTTGGGAAACTACCTGTATTCCCTCATCCGTACAATGAAATAACTGTATACAAATAAGTAATAATGATCACTATCTTGTAGAGTTGTGTAGGATAAATGAGATAATATAGATAAAAAAATTTTGGCATAAAGCCTGCTTGCAGTATTACAAATGAATTTAATTGTGGTGCGGGTCAAAAATGTGACAAAAATATATTATGATAAAGCAACCCTTTTAATAATAAGTAGACCTTGAAAATTCAATGAGAAGTATAATTACTTGAAGAAGCATTTAGTTTTAGTACATTATAAAATCTTAGACTTAATTTTAAATGGAATTTAATCTATATAAACTACTGGCCAAACTGTGTAGTAAATAAAATGAGATAATCCCTGAACGTGACATATTGGGCAACGTACTTAATATATGTTGCATATGCGTAATAACAATTTTGTATCCAGTGTTTTCTGAGTAATGTGTTGAGAATGTGGGCATCAGCTGGGATGAGAGCATTTCAAACTTGGACTGTCAGTAGATGAACCACTGTAACGTTAATTGGCGAAAGAATTTATTTCATAATGTGTGATCTGTTGCAGTGGTAAAATAGATTATTTTTAGATTCCCATATAAAATTGTTTTCTCACTAGATAATTATAATTGGCTCTGTGTGTAACACAAATTTTAAATATTTTATGTTATTAGTAACACCAGCGTAACACAGGAATTAACAAGGGAGAAATGCAAATACATTTTCCTGTTTCTTAAACTGTGGCTGCAAACAGAGAATTGGTTCTGTAAATTATTTTTAATGTGCACACTTTTTAACAAGGTCCTTAAAGTGGTAATCATTTCTCAGTTTCCAACGTCGAGGGGTAGTAATGGTTTGTTGGTGATGAAATACTGGTTTTCATTAAATTTTATGTTAAAATATACTTATTTAGAGTTGTAGGTTTCTACTGTTGTAGAGCTGGGAGGACCTGATTTTTTTTTTCAAGGTTTTATTTATATATTTGAGAGAGAGAGATCGAGTGGGGGCAGGGAGGAGCAGAGGGAGAGGGACAAGCAGACTCCACGCTGAGCGCAGAGCCTTACATGGGGCTGGACACAGGGCTGGACACAGGGCTGGACATGGGGCTCGATCCCACAACCCTGAGCTGACATCAAGAGTCTGAAGTTCCACCAGCCAAGCCGCCCGGGTGCCGCTGGGAGGACCTGACTTAACAGCCCCTTACTTTACGGAAATGGGAACTGAGGGGTGCAGGTGTCAGCGAGGGCGGCTGCTGGGCATCATTATCTTTCCTTTAAAGGTGGGGGTACTGTGGTGAAAACAGCTGATGTGCAGTCAGGAAACCTGTGGGCTTGTGGGACCACCGCCCTCAAATAGGCGTGCTGCCTTGTGAGTCACCTGATGACGAGTAGTCTTCTACAGATTTATAAAACAGATAGAATCAGACGTGGTCTGCCAGTTACAACAAGGAAGTGTATGTAAATATAGTATATATGTGAAAGTGGTCGTATATATGAAATCAAGTATATATGTGAGAGCGTACTTAAAAATATAAAAATATAAAGGTCTACCTGTGCATGTCACACTGTTAAATTACCCCTGCCTGGTGACTTCTCCCATGACCTCTAGAATTATGTTGAGTCATGCATTAATTCAAAGATTAGTTGCAGCAGCTTTGAAAAGTCGAGTACACCCTACCATACTAGTGGTTTGTTGGAATATTCCTGGACTTAGATAATTCTGTTATAGGCAATACCCAGGTCAGGATCTAATTGGACTTCAAGTGAGAAAAAAATTTTTTTTTAAAGAGCTCAATATGTACAATGTATCTATAATGCGTTGACTTCATAGTTAAATTAAGCAGATACAACTATCTGTGAGTGGACGATGGCAGCATGATTCCAATGTGGACCATTCTGTCTTACTTAGAGCTTGAGAAGGATGCTCTCCCCTGCACATATCGGTCTATTTCCTCTGATTCCTTCTCCCCCCTACTGGCCCCGGTGGTGGTGGCTCCCTGAGCTGTGTGTCTGTGGCCATTCTTCAGTTCGTTGCAGAGTCTTGTTAAACATCGAGATGTCCCCTCATTGCAGTTATGACTGAGACACGTTGACCGTGCTCTGCATTAAGCACTCACTCTGTTTTCTTGCTTCATCTTTGCACCCTTCTCTTTTGTTTTCCTCTTTATTTCTCCTGCTGTGGATCCAGCCTCGCCTTTTCACCTCCGTGCACTCTGGATGCTCAGCTCTCCTCCCGTGGCCCGCCTGGCAGAGCGCGCCGTGGCCAGGGTCCCTGTGCCCACAGCTACTGCTCCCCAGCACCCCCTTTACCCCGCTACACCGGCCGGCGACAGTGTTCCCATGCTCACGCCCCTGCACCGGGCATTTTGTCTGCTGGGTGCCCTGCCCTGGTTCTTGACGTGACTGAATTCTTCAGAGTGGTCTTTTCTGATGCGCCGTCCAAGTTCCACAACCCTCTCTAGCCCGTTACCCTTCTTTAATGTTTGCACACATATCCCTATCTCAGCCTGCCCTGTTCATTCGTGTGTTTTATTGTTTCTAATTCTGCCCTCTTGAATATAGCTGTTTAAGAGCACAGACCCCATGTGTCCTGTCTGTCTGTCTGCAAGCTCTTGTGTGCTGGCTGACAAGCAGTCNTTATTGTTTCTAATTCTGCCCTCTTGAATATAGCTGTTTAAGAGCACAGACCCCATGTGTCCTGTCTGTCTGCAAGCTCTTGTGTGCTGGCTGACAAGCAGTTGATGCTAGCCGATCCTTGCTTTATGCATGTAAACATGTGTGTATTTGGCATGTAGGTTTTATGTATGTGTCTTTATATGAATGCGTGGCTATATGTATGTTTGCGTGGGGGTGTGGGCTTCCTTCCCCATGCTTGGGAAGCGCTCTTACCTACTCTCGGAAAATCCTGCCGGGTGGCAGGTGCTGACCACTGGGTACACCATGAAGGTGGTCCCCATCAGGAGCAAAAAACGAGTCCTCTCTTTATGGTGCTTTCCGTTTCAGGCTTTTAAATTAAGCACCTCCTTTTCACCAAACTCAAAAATCCTGCGTTGTCTCAGCTGTATTGAAAAACTGATTTATCAGAGATTTTGCTTTTAACCCTTCTTGCATACCGTCTAAAAAATTCTTCTTTGAGAATATAGAATGAAGAACTTCTGGAAACTGTTATCATTGAATTAACATACATTAATAGTATGATTCATTTCACTAAACCTTAAAATTATTTTAATATTTAAGTAATACTTTTTGTATAAAACTTAGAAAATAGAGAAAAGGAAAAGATGATTTCACCCCAAAATAATAATTATTAACATTTTAGAGTACATTCTTAGACACACACACAAGCAGATCGATATTTACAAATGTATACTTTTTCAAAACTAAAAATAGGATTATATTACACATAACTCTTTAGTGACCTCTCTTTTTACTTAGTATATCACAAACATCTTTCCATGCCAGTCAGTGTTCTCCTACAAAAGTATTTTTTAAATGGTTACAGTATTTCTTTTTTTTTTTTAAGATTTTATTTATTTATTTGACAGAGAGAGACAGCCAGCGAGAGAGGGAGCACAAGCAGGGGGAGTGGGAGAGGAAGAAGCGGGCTCCCAGTGGAGAAGCCTGATGTGGGGCTCGATCCCAGAACGCCAGGATCACACCCTGGGCCGAAGGCAGATGCTTAACGACTGCGCCACCCAGGCGCCCCAGTATTTCATTTTATGAGTTTACCTTGGTCAAACGAATTTGGGCTTAACAGACTAAACTTCAGTGTTCTCTTCTGTACAAGAATAATTCTATTGCCTTAAGTAGCGTAAAGGAATTAAATGAGATAATGCACATAAGCACCAAGACCAGTGTCTGTCACATAGTAAGTACTTGACAATCATTAGCTGCCGTTTATAGTTATCCATTTCCTACTATCTTTTAACAACTTAAAATGCATTCTGATCCATCCTGCTACTCTTTCTTACAAATTCAAGTACGTAATTGTATTTTATTGATTAGCACATTTTTAAACTTTAAAAATCCACATTTTCTCTATTTTCAAATAATATAATCGGAAGATAGTAGGGCATTTCTAGTTAAGGCAAATCCCAAAGGAAGAACACTTTGGTTTTATAAAAGAGGTTGCTTCAGGAGTTTCCACCTGAAAGTAGAAGTTGGTTCTGGTGGCCTTTGTCTGTCTCATCCTTGGCCTCTGCCACCTCTTCGATCTGACCTTCTGCTAAAGTTTGATGTTCCACCCGGCTGTCTCCGAAAGAAGGCCGGGAGCAGAGTGCCCCTCCAATGTGGTCAGCCTTGCTTTTCCAGATTCTCTCATTTTTTATCCCCTTTCAGGGCTCATTGGGCTGCTAGCCTCAGGGTGGTATGAGACTAAAGAAATTGTTCTCAGGGTTGAGCAGTTCACCAATATACTTTAAAAGGGCATGTAGCCTTCAATAAAAGTTGTTCAATTTAATTTAAAGTAAACTTTTCTTATTTTGAGCCCTTTTTCCCATTCAGTTAAGCATTTAAGTAAACACATTTAGAAATGTGGAACTGAAAGGCGGGGTAGTCAGAAGGGGGAATGAAGCATGAGAGACTGTGGACTCTGAGAAACAAACTGAGGGCTTCAGAGGGGAGAGGGGTGGGGTAATGGGATAGGCTGGTGATGGGTAGTAAGGAGGGCACGTATTGCATGGTTCACTGGGTGTTGTACGCAACTAATGAATCATCGAACTTTACATCAGAAACCAGGGATGTACTGTATGGTGACTAACATAATATAATAAAAAAACATTTAAAAAAAAAAGAGAAATGTGGCACTGTTTCTGTTATTTTGGATTAAAAAAAATACCCATCTCTCTTTCTAATGAAGGTCTATTCCCCTTTAAAAATATGTTAGAGTTAAGTGTCTGTTCTGAATTAAGTATATGAAAAACCTACATTTATTCATGGTTGTAGCATGCATTTATTAAGAGCTGGAAAGGAAATGTTATTTAGGTTTTATGTTGACCCGGTGTATCTATTCCTTTTTTTTCCCTTTTATGAGTTCATCTTTCTTACAGGGGAGCAGGTAGGTTAGAAGGGAATATATCCCTTCCAGGTGGAGTCCATTTCAGAGGGGACGTCTCCTCCCTTGACCACTGTTTCTCAGAGACCGAAAGTGTTCTGCCTTGCATAGTTGAAACGTTTTCTTTGATTTTGAAAATATTTTCTTCTGTTTTTCTTTAAAATGCTATATCCTCTTTCTTTCCGTATTTCTCTTTCTTGGTAGAACACTATTTTTGGCTGCCANTTTCTTTCCGTATTTCTCTTTCTTGGTAGAACACTATTTTTGGCTGCCAGCTTCTTCATCCTGGGCCCATATGTGGGGGAGATATTGGAGACTGAAGGAGTTTGTTCACCCTACTGACGTTTGTATTNCTACTGACGTCTAAATAGAACTGCCTATTGAAAAATGCTAACACAAAACCTCAGCCTTTCCTTTATTAATGCACTAAAGATCCCGACCAAATTTAAAAACCAGGAGAGCCTTGTTGAGCCTGAATCTGTTAGGCTATGAAATGCACCCTGGGTTTTGAGGAAGAAGTGAGCACATTTATAGCTTTAATTACTCATTTGGGATACTGCAGTCTGTTGCCAAAGCCAGTTATCATCAGCTTTGATTAGAAATCAGGAAAGACAGCTGCTGAAATGCAGAGTGAAAAGAATTGTATTGGATTAGAAAGGCGTTCTTTTGAATCTGAAAGAGAAAGAAGGCATCTTTGGGAAGCATCTGAATATGCATTTATTTTAATAATTGAATGGCTAGAGGTATAGTACAGTACATTGTACATTGGAGTGGTTTTCATTATTAAATTAAGTGCCTTTGTTCAATTCATCTAGATTTTCCCATTGGCTGCTGTATTCTTTTTCCTCTTTTAGCTCCATTTTGATACAGTGTTACATCCCCATTTGTGGGTTGAAATGTGTCAGTATTCATAAACTAAATTCATGAACCATCTTCCTAATCATTTGGGCTGATGAAACACCATTTACCAGTGTGAAGCCAAACCAGAGGAGGCATATAAAATAATGCATTCAAATGCTAAGCTTAGAAAGACAGTGTTCTTTATTCCTAACCCCACGTTCATGGAGAAGTAGTACTTTGAGCCTTATTATTTTAGTCATGTAACTTCAGAGTATAATGTATATCGGAATAGTGTCATATGCAAATGCCCAGAAGTATGAAAATTTCAGAGTTAAATTCACATGCATGTGTTCATAGTTTGTAAAATCAAAAGACATGTCAGGAAGATTTACTTTTTACCTTTTGAAAGCTGTTAGATCTTGTATGGTAACTTCAATAAGGCAATGGGCTCCTATCTTTAAACTTTGCAAACAGCAGCTTTTCTCCTTTCTACCAAAGATGCTTACAGTTGCTTAAAAAAATACATAAATAAACCATGTGTATAGAAGCGTGCCCATCCCTTAAATAGCTATATAAGTACTAAGGATAGTTGTATTTACATTCATATTTGCAGGAGAGTAAACATTTATGCAAATATGCTAAGAAAAATTACGAAACACTTTGTTCACATGTGCTCTAGCTTCAAAGTAAAGCCGAGAATTGTCACCCAGTTATTTAACTCTAGGTAGTGTAATGCTTAAACAAAACAAGGATAACATTCTGTACCTACACAATGGATCAAAACAGCTTCCTTCATCCTCACTTTGGACCATCTGTTTAAAAGAAACGAAAAACCCTCAGGAAGCAAGCCTCTAATCTGTGGTTAAGAGTTTAAAGACACATGCTCGTCTGACAACCAACGCTGTGTACCGAGCGCTGTAATAGGTTTTGCATTAGCTGTAAAAGCCTGCGTGGCTTGACCTCAGCATCTGTCAGCTACAGCTTCTCTTTTCTTAGTAGGAATTCAAAAATTCTTTTCGTAGAACGTCTAATTCTATGTTATTTTAACATCAACTATGAAAGTATTGGCAATACTGTTTTCCAGGAGCTCAGTTATTGTTAAAGTTTCCAAATGCTTTAAGGATCATAGTTCTCAGCCTGCCCCTATCCCTGCCCCGCCCCCACCTCGCTTGCTGAAAGGAGCCGCAGACATGTGCCAATAACATGTTCGCATAATGGAAATCATTCAGACTTGATCGGGGCTAAGAGAACTGTGAAGGTCTATCCCACGTTATTTCTTCTTGAATCCCACAAAAACTTTTGAATATTTTGTCGTGGTTCAGAGATGTTGGCATTTGTTAGCAGTTTGAGGCTTTGAGCATCACCACGGGTCTAGAGCCATTTTTTCCCGTGAGCTAGTGTTGCAAGACAGTCACAGCTCAAGACAGTTTTTACATAATGCTAAACAGAACAAAACACCACCACAACAAAAAGGCTTCTATTTTACTAGAGGTGAGAGACTACTTTTTATAATTAAGCTTTTAATTGTCATATACTTGTTATAAGAAAGTGTCATTATTTTTAGTCTTTATTTGACACAGTTAACTAAATTACCAGTTCTTTATTATAATTGAGAGAAGACTCTGGTAAAAGTGATATTAAAACTAAAATGATCAGGTGGCCCTGGAAACCGAAGAGGGGTAGGGAGTCAAAGTGAGTGCTTAAATAAATATAGTATCTATTACTTGATACAGTTTTCTTTGATTGATATTGTGTCACTGGACAGTAGGTTGTTAGATTGTGGAACTTAGTCATTAACCTTCCAGTCCCTGTTCTCTCACCCTGTTTCCCTCCATCATAAGCCTTAGATTATTCCTATGATGGCCATCACACACCCTAAAACTGGCCTCGTACTTCAGTAGATGGTTGGATTGGGCGTAATCTCCAGAATTATCTTCTAATGCTGATTCTAGCATTTACTATTTCATCAACCGTGGAATAGGTGACACTGTCCTACTAGCAACCTTTAGTTGTGCAGGATTTTCTTGGTATCTTCTGTCTCCATTAATATAAGCACCTGTGAAAGTGTGTGAATATTCTTACATGGTTGGATACTTTTAGAGGGGAAATATTGTGTTTGGAAGCATTTCAGCTAGAAAATGGATTGAAGNCCTTTAGTTGTGCAGGATTTTCTTGGTATCTTCTGTCTCCATTAATATAAGCACCTGTGAAAGTGTGTGAATGTTCTTACATGGTTGGATACTTTTAGAGGGGAAATATTGTGTTTGGAAGCACAGCTAGAAAATGGATTGAAATGGATATTGTCAGACATTTTCTTAGAACAGATCAAAATCATTTAATATTATGTAAAATATGCAGGACATGCTAGTGCAAAAGCAGTGATTGTAACCTTCACTCTTGTAAATATGCGTCATTGATTCAGAATGAGACCAAGATCACAAGTGAATATCATTAGTCAGAACGCAGCAAGATCTGATTTCATGCCAGTCACATTCACACACACACATTTGTTTGTTTATGTCAGTCATTAGAACTCAGTAACTAAACAGCAGTGGTAGTTAATGTAGCATTTTATAAACACATAGATGAATTAGAAAAAAGCAAATTATCCACGAATAGTGACCAATTGTAAATAATACTATGTAAATATCCAATATGTAAATATCCATCACAAAAATGTCCATGAGTAGGAGAGAACATGACAAAGGCAAACAGTTTGAATGAGGTTATACCAAAAGTCAAAGTGGGAGGCTCTGGAGGAATGCCTGGAATCTTCCCAGCCCTTGAGCTGATTCTGACCCAAGTCGTCTTCATGCTTAGTGTAGCATTGAGCTGACTTTGTGGCTCTCTTGTCTGCTTCTCTGTCGCACCAAACAGTAGACTTGATATTATTAGGAAAATTTGTGATATTCCAACCAATGGGATTAAAAGAATTTTTATACTTCTGTAACATAACAATCTTTAAAAAAAAATGAATGCAGAAAATGCAGCAAAACTCACTAAATTCACGTTAGGTAAGAGAAAGACCGAACTGAATCCTTGGTCTAAATTATAGACTCTTAAAAAAATTAATAGTAATTTAATTGCTTTCAGATTCATGGAGTTCCTTGGAGAAATTGCTTTGGTAAATAGATAAGAAAAAATTACAAATAGTACATCAGTGGGTAATCCACCATGGACTAGTATGTTTTAAGTGGTTTTCTCCCTGAAGTGCATATATGTTATTAATTTGCCTTGCAAATCATCCTTTGTAAGCAATAGAGATATTTCTGATTTTTGAATTATTTGTGGTATTGGAAGTTATTCATTTAGAGAAACATAGTAAGAATGGTAGTCTCTCATTTACTTTTTCATTCATGCGTTTATTCATTGAACAGATATACATTGAGGTCATGGTGCTGTTCAACAAAGTCCCTGCCTTTTATGTCATGGGGATTGGAGTTAAATGAAAAAAAAATCAATGAATACATATTTAATTACAGATTATGATAGGGACTTAATCCAGTTGCTCAAATACTTCAGGAGGAAGGAGATTTCTTTGAGAAGATGCCTTTGAGCTGAATCCTGAAGAACACAAGGAAGTCAGGCATGGAGGAAAGAAGAGTCCAGGCAGAAGGAGCTACATGAACCAAGTGAAAGGCAGGGAAAAGTTCAGCCTGTTCCAGAAACTGTAAGGAACCTAATGTGCTATGGGGTGAAATCAAAGCAATATATGGAAGTCAAACCTACTTAGGCAAAGCTTACAAGACCAGTTTTATTCAAGGTGCTGTAGGGGAGCCGTTTTAGCATTTTTGAGCTTGTGAGCATAGTCTGACTTATAATTTTAAATTATGCTATGTGGAAAATAGATTATAAGGTGGGTATGTCACCCAGGAACGCAGAAACTGTACTAGGGATTCAAGCAGGTGGGATTTAGTAAAGGGGCTTGGTTACACAGGGGTTATAAGAGGAAAAAGAATGAAAGTATCCAGAAATAATAGGTGCAGAAAGCAGCTCTCACAACACAGAGTGGAGGATAAAAGGTGGCTTCGGAGCAGAGACAGCAGAGAACACCTGGCACCGTGGGCGGTAGCAGGCACAGGAAAACTGTTGCACTGGCCTGGAGATGAAACAAACGATGTAGGATAGGTGGTAGGATGGCAAATGAATGGATTTGAGAGAGACTTTGGAGCTGGAACCAACAGGACCCGCCGTTGGTTGGTTTCACTGAACAGGAAGTCAAGATTCACTCCCAAGCTTCTGACTTGAACAACTGTGTGTGTGGTGACACCGCTTCTCGAGGTGGGGAGAACCAGAGGGACAGGTGCAGGGCGAAATCTAAGTGTTGAGTTTAGAACATGTTCGGTGTGGGATGTCAAGTAAGCCGTCGGCTAGATGAGTATGGTGATCAGAGGAGACGCAGATGTGGGAATCATCAACTTTCAGATGATATTTAAAACTGTGGAAATGAATGGTACCAGCTAGGAGAGGATAAAGAGAAAGAAGGGCTAGTTCTGGGCTCTGGGGATCTCCAGTATTGAGAGACCAGTGCAGGAGTGGGAGAGAGCAAAGGAAACTGATACAGGATAGAAAGAATACTAGAAGGGAAGTCGAGAGAGTGTGGTGGTGGAGAAACCAAGACAGGAAGGAGGCAGTGGTCAGTTGTGTGGAAAGTAAGTTGTAGACAGAGTAAGATGTGGATAGAGTAATGACTGTGGATTTAGCCACATGAAGACATTTGGCCATGTGCTTGCTGGGGCAGAAGACAGAAGAGTCTACAGAAAGGCAAGCATGCTCTGTTGTGACACAGAGTCTCCTGAGGGGATGGAAAGGCCAAATTATTTCCTCAGCTCAGCGCCCAGTGCAGAGCTGGGCAAAAAATGCATGTTTGAATTCAGAGATTATTCCTAGCCTTTATTTTATACTCGCCACAAGACAAAGATCACAACCACTCTTCCACATTGCTCTCCCTACATGATAATTTGAGGACCAAGTAGCTAAACACGGACCAGCATCTGTTACTCAGTAATTTTCTAACCAGCTTCCTCCCGTCATACTGCTCAGTAAACGAGGAAGAGTCTACTCACGCGTCTGAAAGTCATCTTGTTTGTAAAAAGAGTCTCAGAAAATGTTTGTTCTTTTGGGAGCTAATGAAAGGCTTGCCTTTCCAGAGTGCCAGAAAGCGAGGCCCACAGTGCCGTGTTTCAGTGGGTCTCCTGTCTGACACCAGAGCTCAGCAGTGTTACTCTAACCTTTTCCAGCTGCCCTCCCTGGCTGCCATGTCCAGGGCAAGCCACCTTCACGGAGTAGCTAGGGCGATAAAACTGCAGTTGATTGGAGTCGCTGGAAACCAACATTTTGTCCGCTTTATCAGTCCGCAAATATGCCATCTAGACTAAAATCATAATTTAGATGTTGCTTTGTCTACGTATAAGACGTTTTCTCAAGTAACATTGTCTCAGTAGCAGTAACAGCTGCCTCTGCTTCTGGGCCAGGGTCAGAAAAGGGATCGTTTGCTAAGTGATTGATTAATATTGGGACCTTCATTAAGTTCTGTAAAATGTCTAACATAGCCCTGAGAATTTCAGATGATTATCTCTCCTTACGTAAGTTATCTTTCAGTTTGCTTTGCTACCATAATTAGAGAGACAAGAGCAGAAACCCTATTTCTTGGTCAAAGTGCTATTTTTATAGCAAGACAAAACATGCATTGTTTTACTTGACTTATCAACAGGCCACACTGCTGTTCACGAAGCTTGTGTTTAATAAGTATGTTCTCTTGGGCCAAAATGTCAAATATATCCCTAATGAGTTCAGTGACATCACTGAGCATGCTTATGTTCCTTGCCAATAGTCAGCATTGTTCGAGCAGATCGCATTAGCTGTCGTTGGAGCACAGATGCCAAGGTCAGGGCATTAACAAGCAAGAGAGCCTCGAAAAAAAGATGAAGATTTAAAGCAAAGTCTGTCCATGTCCGAGAACAATGGGCGGCTGTTTGGGGAGAGTGGTGGAGACTTTCCAGAGGAGGCATTTGATACAGACAAGCTTTCTGTGCATCTCTGCCCTGTGAACATTGTGTAAGTCAGTGACAGACCTGAAAGATGATCAACTTTAAGCCACAACTGCCACTTTGAATGGTGAGTTCTGGAATATGCCGCAGACAGCACTGACATTCTAAAATTGATTGAAATTTTATGACCTTCAGAGGTAACTCATACCTTTCCAGCTAGTATGACTTCTGGAAATAATAAAGTTCAGCAACCAAAAGTTGGTTCTTCATAACAAATATTTCCTGAATAATTTTTTTTTTGTCTTTTAGGATCATAATACTAAAGCACGTGCCATCAAATAAAAGGGAAAAGCATCTCATATAGTATATATATTTTTTCCTGTAAGGAAATATAATTTCANGACTGTGGATTTAGCCACATGAAGACATTTGGCCATGTGCCTGCTGGGGCAGAAGACAGAAGAGTCTACAGAAAGGCAAGCATGCTCTGTTGTGACACAGAGTCTCCTGAGGGGATGGAAAGGCCAAATTATTTCCTCAGCTCAGCGCCCAGTGCAGAGCTGGGCAAAAAATGCATGTTTGAATTCAGAGATTATTCCTAGCCTTTATTTTATACTTGCCACAAGACAAAGATCACAACCACTCTTCCACATTGCTCTCCCTACATGATAATTTGAGGACCAAGTAGCTAAACACGGACCAGCATCTGTTACTCAGTAATTTTCTAACCAGCTTCCTCCCGTCATACTGCTCAGTAAACGAGGAAGAGTCTACTCACGCGTCTGAAAGTCATCTTGTTTGTAAAAAGAGTCTCAGAAAATGTTTGTTCTTTTGGGAGCTAATGAAAGGCTTGCCTTTCCAGAGTGCCAGAAAGCGAGGCCCACAGTGCCGTGTTTCNACTAAAGCACGTGCCATCAAATAAAAGGGAAAAGCATCTCATATAGTATATATATTTTTTCCTGTAAGGAAATATAATTTCACTTCTAATTTCACTTCAGGAAATGTTGGGGCGTGTGTGTGTGTGTGTGTGTGTGTGTGTGTGTGTGTGTGTGTGTCTGTGTCTCTGTGTCTGTGTTTGTATGTATGTGGATTTCTACACCAAGTTTGGCACACTGGCAGATCTTCATGGCTGGGACGAGTGTCTCCTTTTGGATACAGAAAAGCGACCTTGGAGAAATTGGGGTGCATTTTTTTTAAGTTATTGCTTGTGCACTTTCCCCTCTGCTTTCTAAACTTATCATTTTCAGGAGAATAGAAGAAAAGGGTTCTTGTTTTCCAGGTGGCTGGTTTGCTTTAAAAAGTAAAAGGCCAAAATAGGGCAGGACGTCTCCAGTATGAAACTGACTAAAAGAAGCATAATTTGGAGGAGATACAGATGTTCCAGGTCTATATTCAAGTGTCCAGAGGGAGTTGCTAGACAGGGAAAGCTTCCAATCTGTTCTTCCCTAAGTAAACACCTTGATATTGGCTGTATTATGTTTTTGGACAAACGTAAACAGAAGGCTCAGCTTCACCGATGCATCTTCTAAAGAAATCCGTCTTCATAGTGCAAGTCTGGGCTAGAGGCAGGGGCCGAGACGGAGCAGGGGTGCAGCCTCTCTGGCCCCAGCCGATGTTGTGGTCTGCACTGGACCGTGCCTTGTGCATTTCTCTCTGCTCAGGAAACGGCCAGGTTGAGGCTTTCCTGGTCTCTGTGGCTGGGGTGGTTTATGTTCTATTGTGTGTGTGTTTCCTTATTGGTTGCAGTGTTTGATTTGTGGTTGCTCAATGTATTAAATAGAGCCGAAAGGCCAAATTGTTTCCTCAGCTCGGGGCCTACCCGGAGCCGGGCAAAGAAAGGTTATTCATATTTCACGGTAATGCGTTTGCGATTTCTGTCTCACCCCATAGCTGGCCAAATGCATAAATAAGGACAGAAGCTATGGGCTTCTCAAACTGCCCGAGTGTGAGTAGGAATTAATATGAGAGCCACATGATAAGCAAGGGTAGTGGAGAAGTAGTTCCCGCTTTGCTTTTTTGTAGGTTACTGAAGGTGTTCAAATGGGCAAATTGGATAAAACATTTAAAATGAAAGAAATGTTTCTTTGTCGTATCAGCACCTCATTCCTTCCTACCTGTGGTCACTTGTTTATTGCCCAACAATAAAAGTAACACAAAGATGGGCTAGATGTTCTGAAAGCGTGAGAAATAGGGGGCAGGATGTGGCGTGTGATCTAGAGTTTTTCATCTGGTCGCATACACCCATGCGCACACACCGTCCTCCCCCAGCTAGAGAAGAATAACCAAGGGACATATGAATAAGAGAACAGTGCCATTAAAGAGGTTTATCTTTAGGTTTACTAGTTGTAGGATGTGTTTAAGAAGAGTGAAGCTGCGTTTGGAGAACAGACATAACGTGCTCCTGCAAGAAGGGGAAGCATCCCACGTAGAGAGTCCTGAGGCTGGGTGTGGGGTGCCCACTCCCCAGGAACAGAGTAGCTGCTTCGGGGGGTGAGGCANCATGTCCAGGGCAAGCCACCTTCAGGGAGTAGCTAGGGCGATAAAACTGCAGTTGATTGGAGTCGTTGGAAACCAACATTTTGTCCGCTTTATCAGTCCGCAAATATGCCATCTAGACTAAAATCATAATTTAGATGTTGCTTTGTCTACGTATAAGACGTTTTCTCAAGTAACATTGTCTCAGTAGCAGTAACAGCTGCCTCTGCTTTTGGGCCAGGGTCAGAAAAGGGATCGTTTGCTAAGTGATTGATTAATATTGGGACCTTCATTAAGTTCTGTAAAATGTCTAACATAGCCCTGAGAATTTCAGATGATTATCTCTCCTTACGTAAGTTATCTTTCAGTTTGCTTTGCTACCATAATTAGAGAGACAAGAGCAGAAACCCTATTTCTTGGTCAAAGTGCTATTTTTATAGCAAGACAAAACATGCATTGTTTTACTTGACTTATCAACAGGCCACACTGCTGTTCACGAAGCTTGTGTTTAATAAGTATGTTCTCTTGGGCCAAAATGTCAAATATATCCCTAATGAGTTCAGTGACATCACTGAGCATGCTTATGTTCCTTGCCAATAGTCAGCATTGTTCGAGCAGATCGCATTAGCTGTCGTTGGAGCACAGATGCCAAGGTCAGGGCATTAACAAGCAAGAGAGCCTCGAAAAAAAGATGAAGATTTAAAGCAAAGTCTGTCCATGTCCGAGAACAATGGGCGGCTGTTTGGGGAGAGTGGTGGAGACTTTCCAGAGGAGGCATTTGATACAGACAAGCTTTCTGTGCATCTCTGCCCTGTGAACATTGTGTAAGTCAGTGACAGACCTGAAAGATGATCAACTTTAAGCCACAACTGCCACTTTGAATGGTGAGTTCTGGAATATGCCGCAGACAGCACTGACATTCTAAAATTGATTGAAATTTTATGACCTTCAGAGGTAACTCATACCTTTCCAGCTAGTATGACTTCTGGAAATAATAAAGTTCAGCAACCAAAAGTTGGTTCTTCATAACAAATATTTCCTGAATAATTTTTTTTTTGTCTTTTAGGATCATAATACTAAAGCACGTGCCATCAAATAAAAGGGAAAAGCATCTCATATAGTATATATATTTTTTCCTGTAAGGAAATATAATTTCACTTCTAATTTCACTTCAGGAAATGTTGGGGCGTGTGTGTGTGTGTGTGTGTGTGTGTGTGTGTGTGTGTGTCTGTGTCTCTGTGTCTGTGTTTGTATGTATGTGGATTTCTACACCAAGTTTGGCACACTGGCAGATCTTCATGGCTGGGACGAGTGTCTCCTTTTGGATACAGAAAAGCGACCTTGGAGAAATTGGGGTGCATTTTTTTTAAGTTATTGCTTGTGCACTTTCCCCTCTGCTTTCTAAACTTATCATTTTCAGGAGAATAGAAGAAAAGGGTTCTTGTTTTCCAGGTGGCTGGTTTGCTTTAAAAAGTAAAAGGCCAAAATAGGGCAGGACGTCTCCAGTATGAAACTGACTAAAAGAAGCATAATTTGGAGGAGATACAGATGTTCCAGGTCTATATTCAAGTGTCCAGAGGGAGTTGCTAGACAGGGAAAGCTTCCAATCTGTTCTTCCCTAAGTAAACACCTTGATATTGGCTGTATTATGTTTTTGGACAAACGTAAACAGAAGGCTCAGCTTCACCGATGCATCTTCTAAAGAAATCCGTCTTCATAGTGCAAGTCTGGGCTAGAGGCAGGGGCCGAGACGGAGCAGGGGTGCAGCCTCTCTGGCCCCAGCCGATGTTGTGGTCTGCACTGGACCGTGCCTTGTGCATTTCTCTCTGCTCAGGAAACGGCCAGGTTGAGGCTTTCCTGGTCTCTGTGGCTGGGGTGGTTTATGTTCTATTGTGTGTGTGTTTCCTTATTGGTTGCAGTGTTTGATTTGTGGTTGCTCAATGTATTAAATAGAGCCGAAAGGCCAAATTGTTTCCTCAGCTCGGGGCCTACCCGGAGCCGGGCAAAGAAAGGTTATTCATATTTCACGGTAATGCGTTTGCGATTTCTGTCTCACCCCATAGCTGGCCAAATGCATAAATAAGGACAGAAGCTATGGGCTTCTCAAACTGCCCGAGTGTGAGTAGGAATTAATATGAGAGCCACATGATAAGCAAGGGTAGTGGAGAAGTAGTTCCCGCTTTGCTTTTTTGTAGGTTACTGAAGGTGTTCAAATGGGCAAATTGGATAAAACATTTAAAATGAAAGAAATGTTTCTTTGTCGTATCAGCACCTCATTCCTTCCTACCTGTGGTCACTTGTTTATTGCCCAACAATAAAAGTAACACAAAGATGGGCTAGATGTTCTGAAAGCGTGAGAAATAGGGGGCAGGATGTGGCGTGTGATCTAGAGTTTTTCATCTGGTCGCATACACCCATGCGCACACACCGTCCTTCCCCAGCTAGAGAAGAATAACCAAGGGACATATGAATAAGAGAACAGTGCCATTAAAGAGGTTTATCTTTAGGCTTACTAGTTGTAGGATGTGTTTAAGAAGAGTGAAGCTGCGTTTGGAGAACAGACATAACGTGCTCCTGCAAGAAGGGGAAGCATCCCACGTAGAGAGTCCTGAGGCTGGGTGTGGGGTGCCCACTCCCCAGGAACAGAGTAGCTGCTTCGGGGGGTGAGGCACTAGACTAGAAGGCCCAGGGGTCTGGAGGATTCGAGCCTGAGGAAGATGGTTAGGAAACACGGCTGGTAGACCCCGTCATCTTACCTGATTCAAGAGAAACAGAGACCAGGGGACTGGGATAATTTGGATATAAAAGGAAGAACGAGCAATCACAGGCAGGGTAAGGTGAATATAGACATGAAAAGCAGAAAGAAGAGAGAATTAAAAAAAAAAAAATCCCAGATTTACCCTCTAGCCGCAAAAGCCCGCATGGGTAACACAGGAACATGTGAAGAGAGGTTCACGTGGTGGGAGTATTTATCAGCGTGCCTCAGGGCTGTGATGGTCGTTCAGTCTCTCGTTTTTTGTTCATTTATTTACAAATGTTAGTCACACACCAGACTATTCAGCTGTTATGCTCCCTAAAAATCTTTGTCTTTTTCTCCGATTTTCATCCTAACCAGTAATTTTTAACCATTAATTGAGAGATAACTTACACCCCATAAAATTCACTTGTTTTAAGTGTACAATTCAGTTATTTTTCATAAATTTATAGAGTTGTGCAGCCATCACTATAATCCAGTTTTAGAATATTCCCATTATCCCCGGAAGATCCCTGGTGCCTGTTGGAGGTTATTCCCTATTCTTACCTCAACCCCAGCAACCACTTACTTGTTTTCTGTCTTTTTAAATTTGTTTGGGGTTTTTTTTTTTGGACATTTAAATTTCATGTAAGTAGAACTATAAAATATACATATATTTTGCATTTGATTTTGCATAATGTTCTAGGGTTCATCCGTATTGTAGCATATATCAGTAGTTCCTCCTCTTTATTGCTCCATAACATTTCACTGTGTGGATAGACCACATGTTTTTTTTTTTTCATTCACCAGCAAATGGGTATTTGGATCTTTCCAGTGTAGGGCTATAATGAATAATGCTGTTATGAACCTTTCCATACACGTTTTTGTGTGTGCACATTTCATTCCTCTTGGGCACATACCCAGGAGGGGGGATTGTTTGGTTGGATAGTGAGTTTGTGTTTAACTTGTTAAGGAACTATCACACTGTAGTGTCATTTGCAAATATCTTCTCCCACTCCGTGGGCTGCCTCTTCGTTTTTTTGACTGTTTCCTTGGCTGTGCAGAAGCTTTTTATCTTGATGAAGTCCCACAAGTTCATTTTTTCTTTTGTTTCTCTTGCCTTTGGAGATGTGTCATGAAAAAAGTTGCTGTGGCCGATGTCAAAGAGGTTGCTGCCTATGTTCTCCTCTAGGATTTTGATGGATTCCTGTCTCACATCGAGGTCTTTCATCCATTTGGAGTTTATCTTTGTGTATGGTGTGAGAGAGTGGTCAAGTTTCATTCTTTTGCATGTAGCTGTCCAATTTTCCCAGCACCATTTATTGAAGAGACTGTCTTTTTTCCACTGGGCGTTTTTTCCTGCTTTGTCAAAGATTAGTTGCCCAAAGAGCCGAGGGTCCATTTCTGGGTTCTCTATTCTGTTGCATTGGTCTATGTGTCTGTTTTTGTGCCAGTACCATGCTGTCTTTGTGATCACAGCTTTGTGGTATAGCTTCAGATCCGACAACATGATGCCCACAGCTTTGTTTTTCCTGTTCAACAATTCCTTGGTGATTCTAAGCCTTTTCTGGTTCCACACAAATTTAAGGGCTGTTTGTTCCAGTTCTTTAAAAAATGTCATTGGTATTTTGATCGGGATGGCATTGAAAGTGTAGATTGCTCTGGGTAGCATAGACAGTTTAACTATGTTTATTCTTCCGATCCATGAGCATGGAATATTTTTTCATCTTTTTATGCCTTCCTCAATGTCTTTCAAGAGTGATCTGTAGTTTCTAGAATATAGATCCTTTACGTCTCTGGTTAATTCCAAGATAAAGTATGATTTTTGGTGCTATTGTAAATGGATTCCCTAATTTCTCTTTTTTCAGTCTCATTGTTCATGTATAGGAATGTAACTGATTTCTGAGCATTGTTTTTGTATCCCACCACATTACTGAATTGCTCTAAAAGTTCTAGTAGTTTGGGGGTGGAGTCTTTTGGGTTTTCCATATAGAGTATCATGTCATCTGTGAAGAGAGACAGTTTGACTTCTTCTTTGCCGATTTGGATACCTTTTATCCATAAAAGACTAGTATCCAAGATCCACAAAGGACTTCTCAAACTCAATACATGAGAAACGAATAATCAAATCAAAAAATGGGCAGAAGATATGAACAGACACTTTTCCAATGAAGACATACAAATGGCTAACAGACATATGAAAAAATGTTCAAAATCGTTAGCCATCAGGGAAATTCAAATCAAAACCACATTGAGATACCACCTTATGCAAGTTAGAATGGCAAAAATTGACAAGGCAGGAAACAACAAATGTTGGAGGGGATGTGGGGAAAAGGATCCCTCTTACACTGTTGGTGGGAATGCAAGTTGGTACAGCCACTTTGGAAAACAGCGTGGAGGTCCCTCAAAAAGTTAAAAATTGAGCTACCCTATGATCCAGCAATTTGCACTACTGGGTATTTACCCCAAAGATACAGATGTAGTGAAGAGAAGGGCCATATGCACCCCAGTGTTCATAGCAGCATTGTCCACAGCAGCTAAATTGTGGAAGGAGCTGAGATGCCCTTCAATGGATGACTGGATTAAGAAGATGTGGTCCATATATACAATGGACTATGACTCAGCCATCAGAAAGAACGATTTCTCAACATTTGCAGCAACATGGATGGGACTGGAGGAGAGTATGCTAAGTGAAATAAGTCAAGCAGAGAAAGACAATTATCATATGGTTTCACTCATTTATGGAACATAAGAAATAGGAAGATCAGTAGGAGAAGGAAGGGAAGAATGAAGGGTGGGTAAACAGAAGGGGAAATGAACCATGAGAGACTGTGGACTCTGGGAAACAAACAGAGGGCTTCAGAGGGGAGGGGGTAGGGGAATGGGATAGGCTGGTGATGGGTATTAAGGAGGGCACATATTGCATGGTGCACTGGGTGTTATATTGCAAATATTGAATCATGGAACACTACATTAGAAACTAAGAATATACTGTATGGTGACTAACATAACATAATAAAAAATTATTGTTAAAAAAAAAAAAAAGAAACTGTCACACTGGTTTTCAAAGTGATGGTACCATTTCACGTTCCCACCACCAGTAGAGGGAAGTTTTGATTTATTCATATCCTTGTCAACACTTTTTATTGTCTGTTTTTTTTATTATAGCCATCCTAATGGGTGTGAAGTGGTATCTTATGATTTTAATTATTTGCATTTTCCTAATGACTAATGATGTTGAATGTCTTTGCTTATTAGCCATTTGTATACCTTTTCATTGGTAAACTATTCATATTTTTTACTCTGTTTTAATAAGATTGGCTGAATTGGCTTCTTATTATCAAGTAGTAAAGATGTATTCTTGATACAAATCATTTAGCAGAGATGTGACTTACCAATGTTTTTCCCATTCTGTGGCTTGTCAGTTTTTTTTTTTAATACCCTACAGTCCACAATTAACGTTTTTTTAAAAATTTGGGACATAATTGGCATATAACATTATATTAGTTTCAGGTGTACAATATAACAATTTTATGTATGTGTATATTGCAAAATGATCACCACAACATGTCTACTAACATCCATCACTTCACAGTTATAATTNGCAAAATGATCACCACAACATGTCTACTAACATCCATCACTTCACAGTTACAATTTTTTTTCCTGTGATGAGAATTTCTAAGATCTACTCTTTTAGCAAATTTCAAGTGTATCACACAGTCTTAAGTTTAGTCATCGTGCTGTACATCATATCCCCATGACTTATTTTTATCTGGAAGTTTATACCTTTTGTCCTCCTTCACTCATTTTGCCAACTCCTCAGCCCCCACCTCTGGCAACCATGGATCTGTTCTCTGTATCTATGAATTCAGGTTTTTGTTTGCTTGTTTGTTTTTAGAGTCCATAGAAAAGCGAGATCATAGGTATTTGTCTTTCTCTGTCTGACTTATTTCACTTAGCATAATGCCCTCAAGGGCCATCCGTGTAGTCACAAATGGCAGGATTTCCTTCTTTTTTTGTGACTGAATAAATTCAATTGTATCTGTGTGTGTATGTGTGTGTATATATGTAATTTTTCTTTACCATTCATCCATCGATGGACACTTGTCAGTTTCCTTAATGATGTCTTTTGAAGTACAAAAGTCCTTAATTTTGATAAATCCAGTTTTTTAGTTTTTCTTTATAGGATTATGCTTATGGTGTCATATCTAAGAACTTTTGCCCCCAGCCAAGGCCATGAAGATTTCCTCTTATGTTTCCTTCAGAAGTTTCATGGTTTTAACTCTTACATTCAGGTCTGTGGTCCATTTTGAGATGATTTTTATGTATGGTGTGAGGAGTAAGGAGCTGAAGTCATCTCATACACATGTGGATATCCTAGCTAATAATTAAGTTCAAATAGACAACAGTCTGTGTGACAAAATCCCGTCCATCCTATGGAACTCACTGTCTTAGATATCTAAGTATTTGTGATGTTTTCCATGTCCTTTCTTCTCTACTCTGATAAAATTTGTTCCTTCCCTATCTCTTTGTACATTTGTCTGATGTTTAATGTGGAACCCTGTATTGTCACAGTGTGTTTATGTCTGTCTCCCTCACCAGAATATGAGCCTCTTTATCACTCTTTCCTCGGTGCTGGAAACTTAGTAGAACCTGAAATATTTTTGGTTGAATTTAATTAAATATCTACCTCTGTGAACCTTGAAAATCTCCCCCCCCCACTGTGCGCGCGCGTGTGTGTGTGTGTGTGTGTGTCTTTCAAAATTTAAAACCCGCTAGCATTTGAAACAACAACAGCAACCATGAATATAGTCCAGGGAACCAGCTTGATCAGAAAAAGGAATAAATCATTCTAGCCGACAGCACCCAGATTTCTGCAGAGCTGCTTTGTAGCTTTTGGAGATAGACATATGAAAAGGGACAGTGATTTGATGGGACTTGAACAGGGTGATGGATAACGGCTACAGCCCTAATGAAATAGCATATCTAAGAAAACCTGGAAACCCTCAGATGACAGCAGACATACAACCAGTCCCATCTCTATTATTTACGTGCAGTCACTCTGTGCTCTGGTTTGCTGAGGGCTTTCGTCCCTATTGACTGCAGGGATGCACCCTTTTCCATCTCCCTGTCCTGTACCCTTCCCGCTGTGGCACCTGAGGCATGGTTTTCCTATGCGCAAGGTGAGGCGGTAACCAGTGCCTCGGGGATTTATTCTCAATTTTCTGCAATAAAAGGTTGTTTGTATTTCTTTATAATCAGGTGAGAAAGATTCTAGTTTACTTTCTCCACAGATATTTACTGAGGGTTTAGTATGTATTAAGCTCTGTGCCCTATGTCCTGCAGAAGACACACACACACACACACACGCACACACACACACACGAATGGCCCTTCCCCCAAGGGGGGGTTTCAATATGTTTAAAACATTGATAAAAGAGAAAATTACTGATAATATTGCTCCAATTCCCCATGTGCCTCTGCAAAATCTTGTGAGATTTTCCCAAATCCAGCCGAGAAATAATCTTTCCATATTGTCAACTTAAGCAGGATTCGGTGAGCAATGTATTTGGACGTTGATCTTCTTAACTATATCTTATGGAAAGCTTTTAAGTCAATCTCTTCAGGTTTGTTGTCTCGAGACAGGAATATAAGGGCAGTAATGACGCTCGGATTTGGCAAAGGCTCTCAGAATGAGACTTCTCCCTCCTGAGGCTGACCTACTCAGAGGTTTGATCGTATCAAACTGTGGGGATCAAGTACATCCTCAAGGTTTCAGAACAAGTTCTTTAATATCCACCTTTATTTCCTCACCTTTCATCTACTTTAAAATATGCAGTGTAGAACAATGATTAGGCTGGGATTTGGAGCCACAAAGACGTGGGTTGGAGTCTTGGGCTGTGTGTCCCTGAGCATATTACGTGATATCTCTGACCCCCTTTCCTATTTTGTAAAAATGGGGTTTGTATCGGTCTCAGAGAAGTTATAAAGGCTAACTAAAGAATATACAGAAGGTGTGTAGACCTAAGGTGTGTAATAAGCTAATTAATGGCTGTCGTTGTTAATGTTTTTAACTACTTCTGTGCTGACGTGAACTTGATCATGTTGGGCCTGCAGGATCCCTCCACAGCATTCTGTGCCTCATACAGTGTCCTTTGCTTTGATGTGTGTGTGTGTGTGTGTGTACGCACGTGCTTTACATTTCTTATTAGAGATATCACATTACATATATGGTCAGCTGTGTCTCCCACTGCATTCACCTTTCCCCCTTAAGACATCTCCTGAAGTTGGTCTTTGTTCTTTAGTCCATTTTTCAAAACTAACCCCCAGTAAATTAATATCGATTTGATAGTATCCAATATATAATCCATATTCAAGTTCCCCCAATTGGTATAGTTTGTTTTTGATCCAAGATCCAATTAAGTTTTATGCATATCATTGCAATGTCTTTTTCAGTTTCTTCTCATCTAGAATGTTCTTTCTCTCCCCACTCCCTTTTTAAGTGTCTTTGGATGGTACCGCTTGTGCAGAGCCCGGGCCAGTTGTTTCATGATGTTCTGTATTGGGGATGTGCCCCGATGTTGCCTCGTGACCCGGGAGCACTGTGATGTGTGGGGAGTGTGGTCTGCAGATGGGGCGGTTGCTACTCTGCCCCTTGCTTCTCTTTGACATGACGTGCACTACTCCATCTCTTGAAACCTGCTTCTCATCTAAAATAGGGGACCTCTAATATACACCACAGGGGATGCTTAGGAGTTCCCAGTGAGATGATTGAGATAAATCATGTGCCTAGAATAGTAGGCACATGGTAGACCTCCAAAAAGGCTTTCAGCAGCCAAAGAGCAGAGAGCTCTTGGTCAGATGGGGGAGAGGGGAGCCCCAGTGGGCCCGCAGAGAATGGGAGGAGGGAGCATCCTAAATGAGAGCTGTCCAGGGTAGCATACGCTCTGGGGGTTGGGTGTCTTGTTTCCCTTTCTTGGTCTTACCCTGTGTGACTTGGAGTCCAGAAGGAGAGGCACAGCTGAAACACTGGAGCAGCAGGATTCTGAACGGCCACACAAGCAGGAAAGCTCTCTTTCAGGGTAGAAGTTAGTAAGGGCATTGTTGGTGGCTTCTGTTCCCAGAGCTCGAATGTTGGTCCATCCTGGGCCTCTGGCAAGCCCCCTCTGGACCCTGCAGATGCTTGCAGACCTGGTATAGCCTTCAGGAAGGTAAGAAGCAACTCTCTCCCTTCACCACCACCAGATGGATCTCTCCCTCTCTCAATGTGTTATGATCCTGGTTATGCCAGAAAGCTGCTGCTGTGACTGTTGCTTCTGTTCTCACATTTATTGCCAGAGCAGTCGAGTAGATACAGCGTTCTATGTCTTTACGGTGACTCCCCTGTTGGAGCCTGACGCTGTCAGTCCCCAGGAGGAGGGGCCCAGTGCTCTTATTTCTGCTGCTTTCGGCAAGAAGGGCAGCTCCTGGTCCTTCCTGGGCCAGCTTCAGTTTTCCTAGGTCATGCCAAGGACAAAGACTTCCACTGGTAACTGGTTCATGGTCAGTGTGAGCTACGAACTTTGTGAGGCCCAGTGCAAAATGAAAACTCGGGGTCCTTTGTTTAAAAGGCAAGAAAAATGTGCCATTAAAGGCATGAAAATAGAAAGCTTGTTCCTTTCTTTTATGGTTTCTTTTCCGGCTTGTCATGATGTTTTTAATTTGCTATTGAATGTTGTTCTAAGTAAAGAAATATTGAAGTGTTAAATTATTAGCATGGACTTTACCATTCATCTTGATAGCATTGTAATGCCATTCTTTTTGTTGTGGTAAAAACTACGTAACATCAAATTTGCCGTCTTAACCATTTTTAAGCTCAGTAGTACTAAGCACATTCACACTGTTGGGATCGATGCCAGTTTTAAATACAAATATAAGGGCATTTCCCTTGCATGCGGAATCACTGAAATTACATAATTCAAGTTTCACAGCTCATACACGCATACATACTGCGTTGTCAACCAACTGGGGAAACTGAACAAATCTAACTCAGCTGTTGATATCTCTCCTCTTGATAAGCCCTCACCCTACTCACACTCCCTCCTTCTGACTTACTGATGAGTAAGGAAGGACTGAAAGGATCTGTGCTCGCCCCGTCTTTCCCTTTCCTTCTGCGTCATCCTTTACAGTGTGTTTGGCTAATTACCTAAATTAACATGAGTGGGAAAGGACAGGATAGGGCTCCTTGGTCGTTTCTGTTTCTCAGAACACCACTGCCTTCCTTCTGCATCCAAAGCAACTTCTAGTCTGAATGGGAAGAGCAGCCTCTCGGGCGGTAGCACCTCTGCTGAGCTCCCACCATTGAGGGTCCACCCAGATCCCGGGCTCGGGACTGTCAGGGATGGTCTGTGCTCACAGGGCGAATAGGAACCACGCAGCACATGCGCAGTGCAGGATCTCCGCCCCTCACGCGCTCTGTCGTCCCATCCGACAACACTTACACAAGTTCAGATAAATTAGGAAGGACTTCACAACAGCAGCAGCAGAACCCTTCAGTCCAGGACGCACAGCCAGGGGCCTAGCCCTGCTCGTGGTAGCTATTCTATCCAGCATGTCGGGAAGGGGGGGTACGGGGGACTGTGCTGCTTTTGAAAGCCCCGCCAATCGAACCACGTGGAGTCATGCATTCTGCCCCCCCGCGTCTGGCCCACCTGCCACTCTGCTCCATTCCTCCCTTCTAGGAGCTTCCTCTGGGAATCCCAGATGTAATGTGCTGGGGCCCCGGGCAGGACTGGACTTGCTTTATTAATCAGAATACACTTAACGAATTCAAACGGTTTTGTGAAGCATAGAACCCTCCTTTTAGAAGATGTGTAAAGCATGAGTTACCCAATGAATATTATCGAGGGTATACTCAGGGGTGTAAATAATATTCACAACTAGTACCTAAGAAGAAAGCTTCATCAGTCCATTTGACAGCTGAGGAGATGGGGGCTCCACGGAGGTAGGATGGAACTTGGCATTCCTCAGTTACATTGCAGCCCCCCCCCCCAATTCTGATTTCAGACCTTTGTCAGTCATCCCGAATTAGAGGGTGAGGAAAAGCCCATCCTCTGCCACCAGTCACCAGCCCCCTTTGAAGCAGTTCGTGTTTGAGCATCAAACCGTACAGGTGAAAAGCACTCTGGTGTGAGGTACCAGGTGCAATGCAAGTGGAAGAAAGTACTCGTTATTTTGAAGGTTGCAAATGGATTTCAAAAGCGGGACTGTCCCTTTTGCTCACTTCTGGAGATGAAAGTGTACAGTTTTCACAACATATTTCTTCAAAAGCTATCAGAAGCTTCATCTTTAAAAAGAAGTGCGGTGTGTCCCTCCCGATCATCTCTGTAGTTCCCCTATGGTTGAACATTTTAATCAGCTATTTTTGTGCTTTAAAGATTTTTCATTTGAGGGGCGCCTGGGTGGCAGAGCGGTTAAGCGTCTGCCTTCGGCTCAGGGCGTGATCCCGGCGTTATGGGATCGAGCCCCACGTCAGGCTCCTCTGCTGTGAGCCTTGATTTACAACTTGTAGGAGTGGAGTTGCAGTGAGTAATCAGGGAGAACGCCATAAAGAGGACAAAAGGAAGGTGAAACACAGCGTTAATAATTTAGTTTCAATAACCTTAAAAGGTTTACTGTTCACTTTTAACCTTGTATCCCAAAAAGCAAGCTACTGAAGTGAATCATAAAAATGTTTCTTTTAATTTGCAAGTCATTTATTTAAGTATGCTTATAGGGACTGATGTATTCCTTAAACAAAAAGGTCAAGAAGCGACAGCAGCTGCTCGAGTTAGTTCTGGCTATTTGAGGTTGCTTTGCCTTTGATGGGACAAGATCATAGGGTTTAAACTCTATAGAAGCTTGTTTTCAAAATTTATGGATTATTATAGCATCAAATTATTAATTCAATAACATTTTAGATAGTATCGGGCAAAGAAAAAGAAACTCACATTGGCATAGAGGCAAGAGGAGAATAGAAGTGATTTTTGATGAGGATAAATTGACCAAGAGATTTACAGGTGACATTTAAAACCTAATGTCAAAACTAGGGGGCAGGCGGGGGTCATGCTTGGTGAGGAACTTTAAAACACCTGCAAACTAGAATTTTAACATCTCAGGAGGACTGCTAAATTAACAGAGAGATTTTCCACCCAGATCTCATTACCAGCCCTATTAAAACAATCCCTGTTGTACATTACACTACACCATGGCACAGAAAATCACCAGGTGCATAAAGGTGCGCTTTGTTTCATAATTAGGGGGGACGCATATTCCAGCTAAAGTGAAAGAGCTAATGGCATATTTCTTCAGGGTTCTTCCTCCTCTTTAATTAAGATTATGTACCATAAATAAATGGAACCAGTGTCTTCTAGAATTCTTTCTGGTAATAGGATTTGTCATTATTTTGTTTCTCGGTTTCTCAGGAAGTAGTTGTACAACGCTGCCTCCTGCCTTGCCCTCCCCACAGTTGGGAGATAAGCCTCCTAGGATTGCCTTGTATGATTAACCTCGAAGAACAAGAGAGGCTGAGATTATCTAGAAATCCAGAAGAAAGGTTACTAGATCCTTTCATTTTGACCTGTTTTAAATGAGCAGACCCAACTGAGAAGGGGAACTAATAATTCCTAAACCTTCGATGGGTTCTGATTTGTAAGGTGAACATGTAAAGTGGGTTCTTCCTCCTCCTCTAGGTCTGTGAATGCTACAGCTACTTTTTTTGGCTTATCCCTGACATTTCCTACAGCAGGGACTTGAACTGCTTATTCAGTGTTAGTTGAGGACCTGGGAGCACACGCTCTGGAGAGCGGAAGTGGAGCGAGAACTTGGGCAGACAGCCAAAGCTTCCCGGTGTGTTACCTGGTCCAGTTCTGTTCTTTCACCTCCTGAACTGGGTACACCGCTAGTTAGGGCTTGCAGGAGCCACTTTTGTACCTGTTGCCCAGAAAAGGCACCCCTTCCTCCAGATTCATTGTCTCCTCTCCCTGTGGCATTTTATTAAAATAGGATACTTATTGTTACCTGCCATAAAGTTGTCACCACAGTTACACATTGACATTGTCTGTGATGCGAATGGTACCCACTTAATATGGCACATTTATGCAGCGTGCAGCGTGGGCAGCTGTATGAGAAAAGGCTAAAGGAATTCCGAGAAAGACTTCAGAATAAAAATCCTGGCTCTGCTGAGAACAGCACTTCCCTGCCAGGTAGGTACGAGTGCCACACACACACACACACGCACCTAGTGACGTTAGTTTCTATCTTCTTTGCTGTCAGAGCTTTCAGTACTCACTGCATGAAAAAGAGAATTTTGATATTTGTGTTACGAGTTTTCCTACTAGGGTACTCTTGAGTGGAGACTCATCTCAGCTTGTGATGGGCTCCACTGAAAATGACTGTTTATTATATTTTTGCTGTTGGTATTGTCTGGTTTTGGGGGTGTTACTCTGAGTGCTTACCAAGGCAGGAAAATTTGTCATTGTTCATCCTAGCTTACTATCATTCTCTTTTACAATAATAAAAATGAGGTTTAACACATGAAATTTTGATAAATATCCATCTTAAAGTGCTGAAATCCAGGCACCGATCAGTGAAGCAAACTCCTCTTTTGTCGCCTGGAGGGGTGGCCTTGTGTGGTACCTTCAGCTCAGGAGTAAGGTCGCTGGAGACTAGAAGTTGGGAAGCAGCTTGTCCACCCTGGCTTCCCCTGCAGAAGGCTTTCCACAGTCGGGTCCTCAGTGTGTTATGACAGACTCTCCCTGGCCTCGCTAATCCTTACTTTTCAGGGCTCTTTCTGTTGGGCACCAGCATGGACTTGATTTCTTCCAGTTGGACTCTCTTTCAATTGGACATTTCTTGAATGCTTCACCGTTTCTGTGAGCTTCCCTTACAGCCCATATTTGGCACAGCGTCCTCACTGTCTGGCCTTAGAAAATGTGGGGCTAGTGTAAGTACAGGAGCCCTCAATTAGCTTCCAAAAACAGAGAACTGATCTTAAAATATCTTTGTGATCTGTCATTCTCAGATGCCACTGAGAATAAATCCGTTTTTTCCCATCCCGCCCTCTTTCTCCTTCTGCATCCCCATCCTCTGTCCTCCTCACTCATCCCTGTACTCCACGCCTTCCTCCTCCCTCATCCCCATCCTCCATGCCCTCCTCCCTCATCCCCATTCTCCATGCCCTCCTCCCTCATCCCCATCCTCTATGCCCTCCTCCCTCATCTCCATCCTCCATGTCCTCCATCCTCANTTAAGTACAGGAGCCCTCAATTAGCTTCCAAAAACAGAGAACTGATCTTAAAATATCTTTGTGATCTGTCATTCTCAGATGCCACTGAGAATAAATCCGTTTTTTCCCATCCCGCCCTCTTTCTCCTTCTGCATCCCCATCCTCCATGTCCTCCTCACTCATCCCTGTACTCCACGCCTTCTGCCTCCCTCATCCCCATCCTCCATGCCCTCCATCCTCATCCCCATCCTCCTTGTCCTACTCCCTCATCCCCATCCTCTATGCCCTCCTCCCTCATCCCCATCCTCCATGCCCTCCTCCCTCATCCCCATCCTCCATGCCCTCCTCCCTCATCTCCATCCTCCATGCCCTCCATCCTCATCCCCATCCTCTATGCCCTCCTCTCTCATCCCCATCCTCCATGCCCTCCTTCCTCATCCCCATCCTCCATGTGCTCCTCCCTCATCCCCATCCTCCTTGTCCTCCTCCCTCATCCCCATCCTCCATNTGATTTCTTCCAGTTGGACTCTCTTTCAATTGGACATTTCTTGAATGCTTCACCGTTTCTGTGAGCTTCCCTTACAGCCCATATTTGGCACGGCGTCCTCACTGTCTGGCCTTAGAAAATGTGGGGCTAGTTTAAGTACAGGAGCCCTCAATTAGCTTCCAAAAACAGAGAACTGATCTTAAAATATCTTTGTGATCTGTCATTCTCAGATGCCACTGAGAATAAATCCGTTTTTTCCCATCCCGCCCTCTTTCTCCTTCTGCATCCCCATCCTCCATGTCCTCCTCACTCATCCCTGTACTCCACGCCTTCCTCCTCCCTCATCCCCATCCTCCATGCCCTCCTCCCTCATCCCCATCCTCCATGCCCTCCTCCCTCATCTCCATCCTCCATACCCTCCTCCCTCATCTCCATCCTCCATGTCCTCCATCCTCATCCCCGTCCTCTATGCCCTCCTCCCTCATCCCCATCCTCCATGTCCTCCATCCTCATCTCCATCCTCCATGTCCTCCTCCCTCATCCACATCCTCCATGGCCTCCTCCCTCAGCTCCATCCTCCATGCCCTCTGCCCTCCTCTCTGTCCTCCATGGCCTCCTCCCTCATCCCCATCCTCCATGCCCTCTGCCCTCCTCATCCCCATCCTCCATGCCCTCTCCCCTCCTATCTGTCCTCCATGCCCTCCTTCTCCAGTCCCATCCTCCATGCCCTCTCCATTCATAAGGTGGGCTCATATCACCCATTACACCTCTGTTAAAGGTCATGTTAAGGATGACAGTGATAATAGATTGTTATTTCCAAAGGTTTACAAAAGTACTGAGTCTGGTACAAACAGTGTGGAAAATGATTGATAATTCAAGGACGACATGAACCAGTGCTACAGACAGTACAGGTACTTATCACTCACTGTCTTCCAAGTGATGATGGTGGTGTCTAGCTCTGCATTCCTGGAGAGAGCCGCTGTGCTTCCGGGGACAGGAAGGCAGTGAGGTGGCTTTCCCCAGCCCGAGAGGGGTGTCTGGAGGAGGGCCAGAAATCATGGATTTCAGACTCTGAGCTTCATGCCTGAAATAGTTCCTGATCACCTCTTCTGAGGAATAAGAACAGTGCTTTGATGGGTAATCATTTGAGGTTTCATAACTAAAGAAGCCATTGGTCCAAAATGTAAAGAAGAAACAAATACTTATTTAAAACAAATAGTTTATTTTTCTCAGAAGAATGCCAGTGGTTGAGGTGGATTAGAGTTTAAAGAAGACATTAGCCCAGAACATGTGAACCAAAGCAATTTCCTCTAAAGTGTAATTGGCTGTAGTGTTAATCTCTATGTCCATAGTCAAGGAAATCACCATTATAGTTCTCACATGTGAGGGAAGTCAGACGTGCCTTGTTTACATTACTGCCATTTATAAAACATTTAAAACAGCTATTCTGCTGAATAAACATTCAAGAGTCTAAAGGATAAGCATATCACTTAAACTTCTTAAGACTAAACTTTCCAAACCATTTCCTGCCAGAGGGACCCAACAGTAAAACTGCAAACTCTGTGCCCCAAGATGAGATAGGCCGAATTAGATTAAGCAGCTTACTGTTGACATGTCTATTGATCTGGGTTCAGTGCAGTTTCCTGTCTCTGCCAGCAGTCAGATTGCCGTATACAATAACACAGTGGCCTGGTTTATGTGAAATTGGGGACTCCAAGCATCAATTACTCCAGGAAGGCAGTGGCACTGGGAGATAAGGTTAAGCTGCTTGCAGTGTTTAAGACTGCTAAAATCCAGGCAACATATTTGCTGTCTAAAATGTTGCTTATAAATTTGACAGTGTTCCATTTATAAAATTTCCAAAGAGATCATCCAATGTTATTCTCTGCAGGTAGTAGTACAAATAGCATTATGAATGCTTATTGTTAAAGCAGTGTAACCCACTTGCTCAATTTAATGCATGTTTCTTAAATATCTGCATAAAGATACTGGATTGGGTAGCAGGAGGTCAAGAATGGTGTGGAGCCATCTTAGACCATCAGCTGGGCCCAAGTGAGAGAATGTAATTAATGTAAGAAATAAATGTGAGCCATTTGACTTGGATATCTTTTTTTTTTTTCTGGGACCAATTGAATAGATTTAGTCAGCTAAGTTCCTATATTTCTGATGCCCACTCACACGTTTTTAGAGAGCACTTACTTTCCTAATACTAAATACTGCATCTTTAATGCAAAAAGCATGGAGAATACAGAAAGACACAATGAAAAACACAGATGTCATCACCCAATGATAATGATGTTGGTTTTGGATACATGTATTAAAGGTATTTTTTTAAAATATTAGAGCGCCTGGGTAGCGTGGTTGTTTGGGCATCTGTTAGTTTCTACTCTGGCGGTGGTCTCACGGTGGTGAGATCAGCCCCACATTGGGCTCAGCACACGCTCAGCTTGGCGTCTGCTTGAGATTCTCTCTCCCTGTCCCCCTCCCCCTCATGCTCTCTCTCTCACTTTCTGAAATAAATAAATCTTTAAAAAAATATTCCCCTCCCCCGACTGTACGCAGGCATGCATACATTACTGATCATTGTCTAGTTGTGAATATAATTTATTTTTATTTTCTCTTTTTATTCTTCTTGGTTAAAGGAAGTATCACTTTCCTTAGAGGATTCTTACCTCTTGCCTTGCTTCAAACACTATAGAAAGGACGGAAGATGAGCCTATGTTTACATACTTCTGTAGAGAGTAACAGAAAGCATTTTTTTCATCCCTGGAGGTGGGAATCTTGAAAAATTCTTGATAGGTCAGCTCTTTAGGTCTGTTCGTACAAGTTGTTAAGTTTCATACCTAACATGCAACTCCATATTCCTATAAGAGATGATCAGAGAGAAAATTCCATGCTTTCTGGTGAGACACATATGTGCTATGAATTGAATAAAAGGATAAATTTTTGAAAGTGACATTTCAGCTTGCCTATCATGACATTTTATGTATTTTTCAGTACACATTTATCTCAGAAATATCTCCCTTACTTTATTACAGGTAGAAACAGAGTTTCTTATA